>NC_053037.3:606394992-606719992 GCF_002575655.3 Aegilops tauschii subsp. strangulata
CGTGCACATCTTCAACCTCCTTCATGTATGTTCTGTGTGTAGAAAAGTGCTCAATGAAATTTATGTTCCGAGAAATTCATATATTATTGCGTGGAAAGGTCATGTATTGGAAGTATCCTATACGTAAAAAAATGGAGACCACAATTTTCAGCAGTAATTAGTACGGCTGTGTTGATCTTCTTTATTCTGTGTTAAAGTCCAATGTGTTCTGTTTGTTTCCGCAACTCTTCCTTATATGAACCCCTCTACGTTGAGCGCTTCTAATCCGCTTTGGAGAAAAAATGTACTTATAATTTCGGTAGAAGCTCACGTTTTGTTAAACAATGACGCACAAAAAGGTAGCTTTTGGCAAAACAAACACAATACACATAAAGCAAAGAAGTTCAAATTAAAAGAAAAAGCGAAAAAATTCTTACAAGCAGGGTAGTTCTTCCAAAACACGTGTGAAAAAGTATGAAAAAAAATGAAAACAGAAAACTATTGAAATTAATAGCACGCGAAGTTCTTGTTTCAGAAATTCCGAAATTCACGTGTATCACATACAGAAGAAAAATCATCAAATGAGAAAAAGGTAATGCCTAGGCCATTTCACCGAAAGGCAAAAAATGCAAAAAATGTCGCGACAAAATTCTAGAAGAAGTTCAAATTTAAAAACCGAAGCAGGTCAACGTTAAAAAAAAGAAAAAATTAATATCTAAAAGACAAATTTGGAAGTTCAAAAAATTTGAGCAAGAAGTTCAAAAGAAATTGTTCAAAAATCTTTATAACAGATTTCCCCGTTTGTAAAAAAAGAGAGAAGTTCAAATTAAAAAGAGGAGCATTTCGAAAAGATTGTTTAATAACCGATTTTCCCCATTGTATAAAAACTAGAAGTTCAAATAAAAATCACAGTGTGGTGTCATTGTTTATATAAAAAAGGCATTTCCCCGTTACTAACCAATAAAACAAAGAAGTTCAAATTAAAAAAATGGTGAATTTTGATGCCTATAATTTTTTTGGATTTTTCACATTATTAAAAAATAGAAACAAGAAGTTCAAAATTTTAAAACAAAGAAGTTCAAAAAACTCGATTTTCCTCGTTACTAAAGTTCAAATTAAAAATAAGGGAACAACAAAAAAAGTTTTAAAAATATTTTCCCCGTTCTTTAATTTTTTTATTTTCCCCGATACTGAAGATTAATCCAAGAAGTTCAATTTTAAAAAGCAGAGTAATTCGATGTACATTAAAAACTCATTTTTTCTCGTTACTGAAGAATAAAACCAAGAAGTTCAATTTAAAAACATGGAGAAGTTTGATATTTAAGTAAACTCGATTTTTTTAAATACTTTCACGGCCATCGTGAGTTCACCATGACCCGAGAACAAGTCACGCGTTTTTGGCAATTTTTTTGTTTAAAAAAACAAGAAGGTCAAATTAAAATAACAAAGAAGTTCAATTTTTTTTATCAAAATGGATTTTCCATGATTAAAAAAACCTAAAGATTCAAATCTAAATATATAGCAGGGCGGTTCGATGCTAATTACAAAAGCCGGATTTCTCCGGTTACTAAATAATCAACAAAGATGTTCAAATACAAATAACGGAGCGGTTCAATGCTTATTTCTACATTAGGATTTTTTCTGTTACTAAAGAATAATGCAAGAAGGCCAAATTAAAAAATAGAGCAGCTCAAAATTTATGATAAAATGGAATTTCTCTGTTCTACCCGAAAACCTAGAGGTTCAAATTTAAATAATGGGGAAGTTCAATGTTTATTACAATACCAAGAAGGTCAAATTGAAAAAACTGAGATGTTCAAAAAGTTTATACAAAATATTTTCCCTCTTTAAAAAATAAGACCAAGAAGATCAACTTTAAATAAGTGAGCAGTTCGATATTTATTACATAACTAGGACTTTTCGTGTTACTAATGAATAACACCAAGAAGTCGTAATTAAAAAATGAAGTTGTTTGATGTTTATAAAAAACTCATATTTTCCCCAATACTAAAGATTAACATTAAGAAGTTCAATTTAAAAAAAGGAGTAGTACAATGTATATAAGAAAACTCAGGTTCTCTCGTTAATGGAGAATAAAACCAAGAAGTTCAATTTGAAAAAGTGGAGCAATTTGATATTTATTTGGAAAATCATATTTTTCGGTTATTAAAGAACAAAACCAATAAGTTCAATTCCAAATAATGAAGAAGTTTGATGTTTCTAACAAAGCTCCAATTTTCACATTTATAAACATACACAAAAGAAGTTCAAATAAAAAAAAGTAAGAGTGGTCCGATATCTATAAAAAAATCAAAAAACTTCCCTTACTAAAAGTAAAATATAAAGAAGTTCAAATTGTTAACAGCCCGAAGTTCACGTACTGCATGGTTCAAATGCTCGGCCTGGGAAAGTTCAAAAATTCTTCTAAAAGAGGTTCACCGTGTATTTAGTTGTCCAAATGGAAAAAGTAAGTATTTCAAATAAACCAAGAAATCCAAATTATAAAAATAGAGAAGTTCAATATTTATAAAAAAGACAAGGTTCTCTTCGTTACTAAAGAATAAATTTAAAGAAGTTCAAATTAAAATAAAAGGAGTAGTTTGATGTTTATGGAAAACTCAAATTCTTTCCATTTCTAGAAAAAATAAATAATTGCGGTTCAATTTGAAAAAAACATGTTTGATGCTTATTTGAAAACATATTTTTTGTAAGAATAAGACTAAGAAGTTCAATTCAAAATAACAAAGAAGTTCAAAGTATATAAAAAACTCAGATTTGTTGCAAGAAGTTCACGTGCACCTCCGTGCATAGTTCAGAATTTATATTGCTGGGCGTCCAACATCCAATCACATGTTTTAAAATGACAGAACAAATGACGTCCGACTTTCAATTGCGTGTAATTTGACGTATACACAAAAATGCGACAGAAGTTCATAGTAAAAACAACGAGAAGTTCAAGTACTGTAAAGGAATGCATTTCAGGTGAGAAAATAAAAGTATAGAAAAATAAAAGCTTAAAAGGTTTGTTGAAAGAAGTTCAAGTGCTTTGTCCGGTGAAGTTCAAAAATTCTTGCGAGAGAGGTTCACCTAGTATTTCCATGTTCGAAAACACAAAAAAGAAATTGTTTTTGCGTTTAAAATAATTCTCTAAATCCACAAAGAAGTTCAGGTATTATTTGGGAGCTATTTGATTTTAAAAAGAAAATAAAAAATCAAATTACAAAAATGAAAAAGGTTGATGTACTACATGGTGTGTGTTTAAATATGAGAAAAATGAATTAAAAGGTAAGGTCCAATTTAGTTGTTGTTATAAGTTCAAATCCTCCGTCGGAGAAAGTTGAAAAAATTATTGTGAGAGAGGTTTGTACAAAATGAATATCATTTGTGTAACACTAACGAATGGATAAGAGAATTACAAACGAAAATACGTCACAGAAGTTCAACGTGAAAACAGCAGGAAGTTCAACTACTGCATTGAATCAATTTCGAATGAAAAACTTTTAAAACCATCGTGATTATGAAAATATGATCAACACAGGAAAATTGACTGTTTACAGCAGCTTTCCATCGGTATATCACTTGCTCAATTCTGGTGAGTGGATGGAGAGCTGCGAGCAAAAAAGCACGTGGAAAATAGAGTGAAGTTCAAGTAGATATGCCGAGAAGTTCAAGTTCTTCACGCTGTGCATTTTCGAAGAATCTATTTCGCGATAAAGGCAGAACGAATGTCCTCGCCGTTTTTCAAATTACTTGAAAACGACTTAGAATCAGAGAAAACCATCAACATGAAAAAGTTTCGCATTTTCTGTTGCTTTTCAACGATTTATTATTTGCCCCATTGCGATAAAGTTTGTAGAAATTACGACAAAAATACGTTTTATCCATTTGCAAAATTGACTTAAAACCGTAAAGAATTAAGAGACACAATATATACTAAAAAGTTTCACATTTCCGCAAGCTTTCCAATGCCATATCATTTGCTGCATTTGGACGTACGGTTTAAAAATTAGCTCAAAAATACGAACTCGGTGGAACTTGTACCATTTTCTAAATTACATTTAAACCGTTCAAAATTAGAAAAAACTTTCAACATGGAAAGTAGCGCATTTTCATAAGATTTCCAACGCCATATCTTAAGCCTCAATTGAATTAGCCGTTTAGAAATGGCATCGAAAATACCAACTCGTCAGTTCGGTTTGTGAAATTTTATGATTTTCCAAATTACTCTTTAACCATAGGGATTAGAGAAAACTTTCAATATGTGGAAGGAGCGGTTTTGCAGCAGCTTTCCAACGTTATATTATTTGCACATTCCGGTAAACGGTTTAGAAATGCGATCGAAAATACGATTCACATTTTTTGTATGAAGAAAAACGGTTTTCAAAACTGCTTGTAAACCGCTTACATTTTGGCAAAAATTTAACTTGGGTCATGATACTCGTGTCCATAGCTTTCCAATGGTATATCACAAGCCCCATTTGGGCAATGTTGGCGGAAGTTCAATGTGGCACCCCGATCCGCATGGAGTAGGGGGCCTTCGCACGTCAGTCCAGGATAACACCTAATGCACGACAGGTCCATAATACAGTATTCCAGGTACAATAATATTCATCAACTACATGTGCATAAGATTACATCATTGATGAATACAATTATCTGGCATAGCTCTAATGCTATTTAAATGGCAGCGGAAGTCTTGGTTTGGCAGCATAACAACTCTGGCTGGGCTCCAAAACTCACATGACTGGCAAGGTTACGGCCTAGCACGACGGATCAAGCGAACAATTCAGGTACGACCTACAAAACTGGCATGACACGCCAGGTCAGTACATTGAATGTACTTGCAAGACAACCAAATACATAGCATCCAAACAAGCAGAAGACAAAGCAGGAACCAAGCGTATGCAACAACCTACCTCATATCAATTACTAAGCATGGCATGATATAGATCAACTGAGCATGAACAACATCATAGCATCTACTAACATGGCAATAACATGGCATATCAAAACATGCTCATAACATGGCAATGGCAAAATTTAGCATCAAGCATGGCATAATTTAACATATCAATCATAGCATAGCATTCATCATGAAACTAGGCTGAAAAATAAACTCAGACATAACATGTTAACGTTATACAACCATCTCTTGTTCTGCCAAGGTTCTTTAAATGCAAACATATTACTCATGCAATGCAACCAAACTTGTGCACCGAGTCCCTCGGACCCTCTTACCAACGGGTTGCCTCGCAACCGAACGGTGATCTTTCCGGTGATCACAACCATGACCAACACTTGGTCTCCAACACTCACCGAGACCTCGTCTCGTGATCATATCAAAACATCGCCGTGACTTCTCAAGACTATCTCATAGTCCAAGTCACCACCTTCTTGTTACCACATTAATTAACTTAATTATTCCTGGTTTATCCTCCATTTCGACCAAGACCCGACAGTGTGACCTACTATGAACTGTGTGCTATCGATAGACTTTATAAACACTCCGCAGAGGTAGCACACTGTACCCAGGCCACGGAACCCATGGCCTCGTCATCCCATTCGGGTGGACCAACGGCATTTCGACGAAACCGACCTACTGCCATGACACTCTCCCGGCCACTCCGACTCACTCCCCACTATGCTAGTCCTGGGTGGCCCCTGTGTCTACCAAAGACACCAACGACCACTGTTATGGCCAAACATAAACGTCCCAAACGGGGACCTGAGCTCAAAACCAAACCAGGGCACACAAGGCTTATGTCCGCCTACCTGATCAGGGTAGCGCGTGCCCATAACAATAGATTGACAATAGATTGCATTAAGGCCTTCCCATAAAGGCAAAATGTGGCTGCACTGAAAAAGTTCGATTTGGTGGGACTATGACTCGATCCCATCGATGACGGAGGAGGTTTGTTATTATTAAGTTATTTTATTACCTTCTCCACCATCATGAGCATATTTAACAATGAATGCAGCACTGAGCACGCAGCATACAAATGCATGGACAAAATACCAAACTTCTCAAGTGCACAACTGTAGCATAAAGAACATGACAATACCAAGTACTAGCATATCAACGATGCATTACAATCATAGCATTTTATAACGATGACATGAAAATAAGTGGAGTAGTGACATGGCATTAACAATAACAACATTCTAATTAGCATGGCAAAAGATATCATGAAAACCCAAGCATGCATGATAAGCATAACGGAGACGAAAACGATAAGAACCAATTGCAACTACACACACACATGGTGCAAGCAAAGTCAACATGCAAGTTCGGGGCTCATGATAAGAGGTTGGCTTTCTTGGGGGTCGACAAATACTCCGGGAAGAAGTGTGAAATGACCGCGGAAAAAGTTGCCGGAAACAGTTCTCTCTCGAAGGGGGTTGTTTACGGGAAAGGACAAAATGGTCATTTTTAGAATGTGCAAACATTATGAATATGATACCAACGGAAAGAGCCCGACGAACAGAGAATGTGAGCGCTAGAATCACCTCATTCGGAGTTACGGTTGCAAAGATACGGCCGTTGGAATGACAGGGACTAATCTGTAAAATAAATATTCACAGACAGGACCTTGTCGGCTAAAACAGAAAGCGCTCTGAGGGAAAATACATTTTCAAAGAAGGGAAAGCGCATTACTGACCGAAGGCGATAGAAAGTACGTTTTCAGAAAACGAAAACGCATTTCTCTCTGAGGCACGGCGAAGTACGCTTTCGGTGCGGGGAAACGGCTTCATCGAAGGGCGCCGCCACTTATCCGACGTGGCACCTCCTTCTCTCCCTGGCAGGTGGTGTCACGCGGGGGTGGGGCCGGCCTGGCCTTGGCGTCTTCAACCTCCCGCTCGGGATCGAGTGAGGCCGAGGGAGGCATCCGCCCCGACGGCGATCACCGGCGATTCCGGCCACCGCTCGCGACAGGCGACCTACCCAGATGCTCATCATGAAGAGGCGCATCTCGGGGTGGTAGCCTCTGCCATCGACGAGCACAGAATTGGCCGCGGTTGAGCTCGCGGCGGGAAGGAGCTTCGGTCGCCGGCGAAGTGGGGGCTACGGTGGAGGAGACGAGAGGCCGAGGCCACGGGGAGGCTCACCGGAGCATGGGGGGTGCATTGGTGGAGGTGGAACAGCGAGGGGAGCTCGGGATCACCGGAATCTAGAGAGACCCGATGCGGTGGCTATGGCGACGGTGGTGGTCAGAGAAGGGCTCCGGGCTCGGGGAGGGATGGTGGACTGCGAGAGAGCTAGGGGCGCTATTTATAGCCGTGGGGAGAGCTCAGGAAGGAGGGGAGGAGGTGGCACGCGGCAGGCGATGTGTCCGCGCGCCGGCGAGGGGCGCAGCATTGGCAAGCGCGGCCAAGGCTCACGGGAAGCGGCGGGAAGGCGACTAGGAGGAAGCAGACGTGGGGCAGAGGCTCACGGAGACGAGCAGTGCTCGGAGACGAACGGAGAAGAAGATAGAAGCGAGGAAGGCGACGATGGCCACAGTAGCGAACTATTCGGTTGTTGGCACGGCTCGCCGGAGAAGAAAACGAAGGGGGCCAGAGGTCCAGGGGGAAGACGACAACGAGGGGGAGCTGTTGGACACTAATGGCAAGGCCAGAGCCGGTCGTTGCAGCGATGCCGACGGGAACAGTGGCTAGACCACCGTTTTGGGCTGGCTACACTCGTGATCACCACAGACATGGCGCGCTCTGAAGTTTTTACTGATGCCAGCTCATGTCTACCGCGTAGTATGGTAAAGAAACGGGCAGAGACAATTTGAGCTGAGTAAACCAACCTCCACAAGTTTGCTGTTGCAAACTTGGCCACGCTCTAGCGATTAAACCAGAGAGGTGAAAAGGTAAACCTGATGTCTAGGAGGCTTAGGGTTACAAGGACTACTGTCCTGGTAATTATGAGATCATTAGGACAAAGATTTAATATAGTTGTAGTGCAACTACCAAATCTGGTCCAGAAATTATATGATGAACAAGCACTCACTAGGAGTGTTGGATTGGGTTAAAACTTGTCAGAGCTTGATGATTTGGATATATAATGATGCTGTAAAAATTTCATACCATTTGGAGCTTCCAAATTGGTACTTCCTTCACAGCCATTATTTCTGCCCAAAAACTTCAGAAAAATCCTCAGGGCAATTGGCTAAATGAAATGAGCCAAAATCTTGTGGAGATAGGTTATATGTATATTAGAAGACCTCCGAAAAGTTTCAGCCAGAATGGAGCAAGATAAGATGCACTTGCTTCACAAACTGAAAACTTGGACAGAAACCAAGAATTGGTCCTGTGCTCACATAGTTCAATGGAATGAGATGAATCTTGGAGGAGTGTGATAATATGATCATTAGAGACTGATGGAAAAGTTCAGCTCATTTTGATCATCTATGCGGGTACTTCCTTCACAGACAAGCAATCTGAACGGAAACTTGAGAAAATTGCCCAGGAAAATTGGATAGATGGATTGAGCTAATTTTTGGTATCCAGAGGTGATTTATCAATGTTTATCACCCTGCCAAATTTGAGCTCAAATGGACCAAGGGTTCAAACACTTCCTTTGCAAAAATTTCGGACAGGGCAGAAACTTGCATTGGATCATGTGCTCAAATTATGATCTTTGGAGCATGGGTTTGGATGGAAATGGTGAAAATATAGCAAGTACAAGCTCCACAAATTATTTGGGAATTTTCCTTGCTATAAAAATGGTAGCTCCTTTGGAAACTGGCCGGAATGCAATATTGGCTTAAAATAGGAAAAGGCAAATTTCCTTATTTAATTATGGCGTTTGCCAGAGCTTGGATTAGGCATGAATATCAAATCCACCAATTCTCATGAATTTAGGAGATGGCTAGCTATGCCTTTGGATTCTATTCCTCAGAAAGGCAAGCAAGGGAATAAATCATAATTCAAAAATATTGCATGGGTTTTTGCATATCCAAGGTTTAGAAGGATAGGAGGATCTCTGGGAACAAATGGGACGATCAACAGACCAAAGAAAATGATGACTCCTTTGTATTCACAAAGGGCATATTCAAATTCCAAAAATTTGGAATTAGGGTTTGAGAGGGTTTTAGACGATGCAAATGAGGTCTTGCCCACTGACAAGGACATGAGCAAGGTTTGGAAAGGTTGAAAATGACAAGAAATCTCAGAGTCATCCAACAAACTCAGGAGAAAGATTTTGAAAATGAGTGCCAGGAAGAAATAACAGCTCAAAAATTGATAACCCAATTTTGGGGCTGTTACATTCAACCTAGCACTGAGGGAAGTTTAGGTCGAACAACTCAGGCAGTAAAATTGCCAAAAACGCAAGTTCATCACGACCCTATAGAAAATCCGCCAATGAGCGAGATTTCTATTTAAAACGGGCATTTAGTTGCTAAAAACAGTTTCTAGATTACACTTACACATAGAATACGACTGACCAGAATAATTCGCGTGAGGAGACACGGTTGCGAAGATAGCTGGAAGGTCGGGTTCCTGCAGAGGGAAGTTTAGGCGTGTAACTCAGGAAGTTCATGTTGTGATCAGAATAATATTCTGATCCCGTGATCAGAATAGTGTTTATGTACGTACGTATGTATGTATGTATGTATGTATGTATGTATATTCTTCTATATGTCACGTTGTCTGTCAAAGTATTGAAAAAATCCATGGATTCATCATTAGCCGGAAGTAATAGGCGTATGATGCTACGAAGCTCTTAAGAGTTGTTTTGGAACGGAGTTCCAGATAGAATAATTCGCTTTTTGGTACGAATTTCAGCAAAGGCCTTCCAAATAGCGATATTCGGAAGGCTTTGCTGAACTTTGCACCAAAAAGCTAATTATCCTATCCGGGACTCCGTTCCAAAACGATTTTGGAGAGCGTCGTACCATTATGCGCCTGTTACTTCCGGCTAAAGATGAAGCCAGGGTTTTCTTGAATCCTTTGACACTAGACAACGTGACATATAGAAGGGTAGATGAGATCAGGAAAAATATGGACCATTTGCTACACATCCAGAATGGGGCCATTTTGTGAAATCCCTTAGAGAATCCGTTATGTTAAATTTGCATATAGAATTCACATATAGAATTTGTATATAAGAAATCACAATCCAATCATTTGAAATGTTACATTTGCATATAGAATTTGTTCTCGACGTCAACGATGCCCGGCCCGCATCCTCGCCGTCGACCCGTTCGCGACGATGTCCTGCATCAGAGGAGCCATGTCCAGGTCTGGGCTCCGCCGGGCTGGCACTGGGAGGTGCTACCTTCAGGGGCACGCTGCTTGGTGAGGAACCGGCCCCGGGTCCCATCGTCGACCCAAAGCTCCATTGGTGCCGTTCGCGTGGGCCACTTTCGGTGCGGATGGAGCCGGCCCCGCCGGAGGTGGTACGTCGCCATGTGAGGGAGGAGGACAAGCACGTCCGTCGCTACATGGCTGCGTTGGATGTCAGGTCCTCCAATACCTGGCAGGTTCTTCGGGGATCTCATCCGAGCTATGATCCTATGATGGTTCCTTCTCTTTGGGTGTCCACCGCCCGCGCCTCAGGAACTGCTAGTGAACTAGATTATTCGATAGTATTCGAACTGTATTAGCTAGCTAGTGATGTATTCGATAATATCCGAGATGATGTATTCGAGATTATTTATATTATTCGATAATATTCAAGACGATGTATTCAAGATTATATATATTATTCGATAATATTCGAGACGATGTATTCGAGATTATATTCGATGATTCATATTATGTACTTTGATTCAGTTTTTCCTTATTGATTGCATGCATGCATTCTAATTTGAATACTAAATTGTTTTATATTTCTTCTGGATTAGTTAAATAAAAGCTATGGACAATACGGGCAGAGAAGGAGAGGAGGCCCTGTTCGGCATCATAAGCTCATCCGATCGCCTAGATGAGTTTGAAGAAGATGGCGGCTCGCAATATCTGAACCCTACCGGTGAGGGTATGCTATTTGATGATGACGAACGAATAGATGAAGTCCAGAACTATGATTATGATGATGAAGAAAATGCAAATCTTGAAATAATAAAGACCGGCGAGGTATATTTATATAAGCAGGTATCTGGTGATCATCACATGTTTTAATTGATTTGTATATATATTAACGAATCGATCTTTCTTCTTTTAGCCCTCCGGATCGAGCAAATCTTCTACAGGCAGCAGGACAGTGCGAGGCCTGGCCAAAAAGTTGAAGGACGACGTAAAGTACAACATCGATGCCATCAAGCCTAATGGCGAACCAGCGAGCCTAAGAAGAACGCGGGCAAGTTCATTCGTTAGTGTGGAGTTCTTGTTGTCGGTTCTATATCTGGCGTATCTCGTAGTAGGGGTCTTAAGCTAGGCGTCTTGGAGCGATGGTAACATGGACACGGGATTTTACCCAGCTTCGGGCTCTCTCGAAGAGATAATACCCTACATGCTGCCTTTGATTGTATTCATATGGGGTGTATTACAGAGTACATGTATCTACCACGAGGTTGTAGTAATGAACATGAGATTGTCTATTGACTAGCCTGGCCTCGGTTTATATAACACACCAGAGGCCTAGGGTTTAAAGGAGTCGTTGTCTTGTGCGCCAAGTCTTGTGGAATCTATTGGAAATATGCCCTAGAGGCAATAATAAAATGGTTATTATTGTATTTCCTTGTTCATGATAATTGTCTATTGTTCATGCTATAATTGTATTAACTGGAAACAGTAATAGATGTGTGAATACATAGACCACAACGTGTCCCTAGTGAGCCTCTAGTTGACTAGCTCGTTGATCAATAGATGGTTATGGTTTCTTGACCATGGACATTGGATGTCATTGATAACGGGATCACATCATTACGATAATGATGTGATGGACAAGATCCAATCCTAAGCATAGCACAAGATCGTGTAGTTCATTTTGCTAGAGCTTTTCTAATGTCAAAGTATCATTTACATAGACGATGAGATTGTGCAACTCCCGGATACCGTATGAATGCTTTGGGTGTACCAAACGTCACAACGTAACTGGGTGGCTATAAAGGTGCACTACAGGTATCTCCGAAAGTGTCTGGTTGGTTGGCACGAATCGAGACTGGGATTTCTCACTCCGTATGACGGTGAGGTATCTATGGGCCCACTCGATAATGCATCATCATAATGAGCTCAGTGTGACTAAGGAGTTAGTCACGGGATCATGTGTTACGGAATGAGTAAAGAGACTTGCCGATAACGAGATTGAACAAGGTATAGGGATACCGACGATCGAATCTCGGGCAAGTAACATACCGATAGACAAAGGGAATTGTATACGGGATTGATTGAATCCCCGACATTGTGGTTCATCCGATGAGATCATCGTGGAACATGTGGGAGCCAATATGGGTATCCAGATCCCGCTATTGGTTATTTGCCGGAGGTTGTCTCGGTCATGTCTGCATGGTTCCCGAACCCGTAGGGTCTACACACTTAAGGTTCGGTGATGCTAGAGTTGTTATGGGAAATAGTATGTGGTTACCGAAGGTTGTTCGGAGTCCCAGATGAGATCCCGGACGTGGCGAGGAACTCCGGACTGGTCCCGAGGTGAAGATCGATATATTGGACGAAGGGTATTGGAGTCTGGAATTGTTCTGGGAGTACTGGGTGACAACCAGCGTGACCGAAAGGTGTTTCGGAGGCCCCGGCAAGCATTGGGGGGCCTTATGGGCCAAGGGGAGGGGGCACACCAGCCCACTAAGGGGCTGTGCGCCCCTCCCACCTCCTCTCACGTAACCTGGAGAGCTGGGGGCGCCTCCCCTAGGGCAGCCGCCCCTCCCGGCTTGGCACTACTAGGAAAAGGGCTATAGCTAATATGGACATTAATGGCGCACCATTGATATGGACATTCATGGTGCGCCACTGCTATATAGCAGTGGCGCACCAGATACAGGTGCGCCATTAGTGTCCTCATTACTAATGGCGCACCAGACACACGGTGCACCATTACTAGCAAATTTTATTTTTTTATTTTTCCAAAACTATTAATGGCGCACCAGGGCACAGTGCGCCATTACTAGTTTTAACTAGTAATGGCGCACCACGCTCTCTGTGCGCCACTACTAACAATTTGTTTTTCTTTTTTTTCAAAACTAGTAATGGCACACCAGGGTATAGATGACGCACCACAACAACGGTGCGCCACTTCTAACAATTTTTTTTTATTTTTTTTGCAAAACTAGTAATGGCGCACCACGTAACAGGTGCGCCATTAGTAACCAGGTTACTAATGGCGCACGTGTTACGTGGTGCGCCATTGGTAGCTTTGACCAAATGCACCCCTTGACCGCCTTTTCATTTATAAAAAAATAAAAGAAAATGATGGAAATGTCAAAAAAATAAAAGAAAATAAGTTTCCCACGTGATATGTGGTCTAGTTGTTGGGAAAATTTACAAATATGAATTTCGACTTTATTTGCAAAATCTCTCTAAAATTTAGTAAAATGGGCATAAATTTTGCATATGAACTCGGATTAAAAAGTTTTTTATATGAAAAATCATCTACTCGAAAAGTTACATCCGAATTGAACCGGGGGAACAATGTTCAAGATTTTAAGAATCACCAAAAACCTAACAGAACGAAAGATACGGGGCTTTTAAGATCTAGAGGGTGAAAATGGAAAATAATTCATACTTACTAGTGGCGCACCATTTGCTACGTGCGCCACTAGTAACGGAAAAAAATTGGTTTCAAATTTTTTTTGGAAATGTTTTTCAAAATATGAGACGTAATATGACCGGGAAGTTTGAACTATTTTTTCAGAATTTCATCACACTGATGAACATGAACAAAGTCCTAGACATCAACAAGGTTTAATAGGATTGATATGATAGATATATCAACAAGTGCCTGTTAAGTGAGGTGGTGCTGGGGTTGGATAGAACTGCGAAGTTAAGTGTGCTTGGGCTGGAGTAGTGTAAGGATGGGTGACCTTCTTGGAAGTTTGACCACTTAGTGCGATTTGACTGGAGATTAAGCATATTGACCCGAGATTAAGCCATAGTGACCCGAGATTAAAAAAAAGCGAAAAAAATTATTACTATCACAGATAGGTAATGGTGCACCTAGAGTGCGCCATTAGTATTTGTTACTAGTGGCGTGATAATAGTGGCGCACCTGTAGTGCGCCATTAATGGTAAAAACAGGTGTGCCACTAATTAGCCTTTTCCTAGTAGTGTGGGGGGCAAGCTTCCTAGGGGTGGGGGTGCCCAAACCCATCTAGGGTTTCCCCTAGGGAACCCTAGGGCGCTTCCTCCACCCCTTCCCCCTATATATAGTGAGGGAGAGAGAGGGCAGCCGCACCCTTCCCCTGGCGCAGCCCTCTCCTCCTCCAACTCCTCCTCCTCCTCCGTAGTGCTTAGCGAAGCTCTGTCGGAGAACCACGAGCTCCGTCGCCACCACGCTGTCGTGCTGCTGGAGTTCTCCCTCATCTTCTCCTCCCCCCTTGATGGATCAAGAAGGAGGAGACGTCCCCGGGCTGTACGTGTGTTGAACGCGGAGGCGCCGCCCGTTCGGCGCTAGATCGGATCTTCCGCGATTTGAATCGCCGCGAGTACGACTCCATCAACCGCGTTCTTGTAACGCTTCCGCTTAGCGATCTTCAAGGGTATGAAGATGCACTCCCTCTCTCTCGTTGCTAGCATATCCTAGATTGAATTATTGCTACGTTCCCCAATAGTGGCATCATGAGCTAGGTCTATGCGTAGGTTATATGCACGAGTAGAACACAAAGTAGTTGTGGGCGATGACTTGTTCAATTTGCTAACCGTTACTAGTCTTATCTTGATTCGGCGACATTGTGGGATGAAGCGGCCCGGACCGACCTTACACGTACACTTACGTGAGACAGGTTCCACCGACTGACATGCACTTGATGCATAAGGTGGCTAGTGGGTGTCTGTCTCCCCCACTTTAGTCGGATCGGATTCGATAAAGAGGGTCCTTATGAAGGGTAAATAGCAATTGGCATATCACTGTTGTGGCTTTTGCGTAGGTAAGAAACGTTCTTGCTAGAAACCCATAGCAGCCACGCAAAACATGCAACAACAATTAGAGGACGTCTAACTTGTTTTTGAAGGGTATGCTATGTGATGTGATATGGCCAAAAGGATGTGATGAATTAAATATATATGTGATGTATGAGATCGATCATGTTGTTGTAATAGGAATCACGACTTTGCATGTCGATGAGTATGACAACCGGCAGGAGCCATAGGAGTTGTCTTAATTTATTGTATGACCTGCGTGTCAATGAAAAACGCCATGTAATTACTTTATTTTATTGCTAACCATTAGCCATAGTAGTAGAAGTAATAGTTGGCGAGATAACTTCATGAAGACACGATGATGGAGATCATCGTGTCATGCCGGTGACGAAGGTGATCATGCCGCGCCTCGAAGATGGAGATCAAAGGCGCAAGATGATATTGTCCATATCATGTCACTTTATTATTTGCATGTGATGTTTATCATGTTTACATCTTATTTGCTTAGAACGACGGTAGCATAAATAAGATGATCCCTCACAAAAATTTCAAGAGATGTGTTCCCCCTAACTGTCCACCGTTGCGAAGGTTCGTTGTTTCGAAGCACCACGTGATGATCGTGTGTGATAGATTCAAACATTCGCATACAACGGGCGTAAGCCAGATTTACACATGCAAAACACTTAGGTTGACTTGACTAGCCTAGCATGTATAGACATGGCCTCGGAACACAAGAGACCAAAAGGTCGAACATGAGTCGTATAGTAGATACGATCAACATGAAGATGTTCACCGATGATGACTAGTCCGTCTCACGTGATGATCAGACAAGGCCTAGTTGACTCGGATCATGTATCACTTAGATGACTAGAGGAATGTCTATCTAAGTGGGAGTTCATTAAATAATCAGATGAACTTAATTATCATGAACATAGTCAAAAAGTCTTTGCAAATTATGTCGTAGCTTACGCTTTGGTTCTACTGTTTAAGATATGTTCCTAGAGAAAATTTAGTTGAAAGTTGATAGTAGAAATTATGCGGACTGGGTCCGTAAACTGAGGATTATCCTCGTTGTTGCGCAGAAGGCTTATGTCCTTAATGCACCGCTCGGTGTGCTGAACCTCGAGCATCGTCTGTGGATGTTGCGAACATCTGACATACACGTTTTGATGACTACGTGATAGTTCAGTGCGTAATGCTAACGGTTTAGAATTGAGGCGCCAAAGACGTTTTTGAAACGTCGCAGAACATATGAGATGTTCCAAAGACTGAAATTGGGATTTCAGACTAGTGCCCACGTCAAGAGGTATGAGACCTCTGACAAGTTTCTTAAGCCTGCAAACTAAGGGAGAAAAGCTCAATCGTTGAGCATGTGCTCAGATTGTCTGAGTACTACAATCGCTTGAATCGAGTGGCAGTTAATCTTCCAGATGAGATAGTGATGGTTGTCCATAGTCACTGCCACCAAGCTATTAGAGCTTCGTGATGAACTATAACATATCAGGGATAGACATGATGATCCTTGAGCAATTCGCGATGTTTGACATCGCGAAAGTAGAAATCAAGTAGGAGCATCAATTGTTGATGGTTAGTAAAACCACAAGTTTCAAGAAGGGATACTTCATGAAACGACAAATAAGTTGCTGCTCTAGTGAAGAAACCCAAGGTTGAACCCAAACCCGAGACTAAGTGCTTCTGTAATGAGGGGAATGGTCACTGAAGCAGAACTACCCTAGATACTTGGTAGATGAGAAGGCTGGCAAGGTCGACAGAAGTATTTTGGATATACGTTATATTAATGTGTACTTTACTAGTACTCCTAGTAGCACCAGGGTAATAAATACCGGTTCGGTCGCTAAGTGTTAGTAACTCGAAATAAAAGGCTACGGAGACTAGCTAAAGGTGAGATGACGATATGTTGGAAGTGTTTCCAAGGTTGATGTGATCAAACATCGCACACTCCCTCTACCATCGAGATTGGTGTTAAACCTAAATGATTGTTATTTGGTGTTTGCGATGAGCATAGACATGATTGGATTATGTTTATCGCAGTACGGTTATTCATTTAAGGAGAATAATGGTTACTCTGTTTATTTGAATAATACCTTCAATGGTCTTGCACGTAAAATGAATGGTTTATTGAATCTCGATCGTAGTGATACACATGTTCATGCTAAAAGATATAAGATAGTAATGATAGTACCACATACTTGTGGCACTGCCATTTGAGTCATATTGGTATAAAACGCATGAAGAAGCTCCATGTTGATGGATCTTTGGACTCACTCGTTTTTGAAAAGATTGATATATGCGAACCATGTCTATTGGTATATATGCATGAAGAAAGTCCATACAGATGGATCGTTTGGACTCACTTAATTTTGAATCACTTGAGACATGCAAATCATACCACATGGGCAAGATGACTGAAAGGCCTCGTTTTCAGTAAGATGGAACAAGAAAGCAACTAGTTGGAAGTAATACATTTTGATGTGTGCAGTCCATTGGTGCTGAGGCACGCAGTGGATATTGTTGTGTTCTTACTTCACAGATAATTTGAGTAGATGCTGAGTATATTTACTTGATGAAACACAAGTCTGAATTATTGAAGGTTCAAGTAATTTCAGAGTGAAGTTGAAGATTGTCGTGACAAGAGGATAAAATGTCTCTGATATGATCATAGAGATGAATATCTGAGTTACGAGTTTGGCACACAATTAAGACATTGTGGAAATTGTTTCACAACTAATACCGCCTGGAACACCATAGTGTGATGGTCCTATTGGATATGGTGCATACCATGATGTCTCTTATCGAATTACCACTATCGTTTATGGGTTAGGCATTAGAGACAACCGCATTCACTTTAAATAGGGCACCACGCAATTTCGTTGAGACGACACCGTATGAACTACGGTTTAGAGAAACCTAAGCTGTCATTTCTAGAAAGTTTGCGGCTGCGACGCTTATGTGAAAAAGTTTCAGGCTGATAAGCTCGAACCCAAAGCGGATAAATGCATCTTCATAGGGTACCCAAAACAGTTGGGTATACCTCCTATTTCAGATCCGGAAGCAAAAGTGATTGTTTCTAGAAACAGGTCCTTTATCGAGGAAAAGTTTCTCTCGAAAGGATTGAGTGGGAGGATGGTGGAGACTTGATGAGGTTATTGAACCGTCACTTCAACTAGTGTGTAGCAGGGCACAGGAAGTTGTTCCTGTGGCGCCTACACCAATTGAAGTGGAAGCTTATGTTAGTGATCATGAAACTTCGGATCAAGTCACTACCAAACCTCGTAGGTCGACAAGGATGCGTACTACTTCAGAGTGGTACGTAATCCTGTCTTGGAAGTCATGTTGCTAGACAAGAATGAACCTACGAGCTATGAAGAAGCGATGGTGGGCCCGGATTCCAACGAATGGCTCGAGGCCAGAAAAATCTGAGAGACGATCCATGTATAAAAGCAAAGTATAGACTTTGGAAGAACTACTTGATGGTCGTAAGGCTGTTGGGTGCAGATGGATTTTAAAAGGAAGACGGACAATGATGGTAAGTGTCATCATTAAGAAAGCTCGACTTGTCATTAAGATGTTTTCCGACAAGTTCAAAGAGTTGACTACGATGAGACTCTCTCACTCGTAGCGATGCTAAGAGTCTGTTGGAATTATATTAGCAGTTACTGCATTATTTATGAAATCTTGCAGATAGGATGTCAAAACATTGTTTCCTCGACGATCTTCTTGAGGAAAGGTTGTATGTGATACAACCAGAAGGTTTTGTCAATCCTGAAATATGCTAACAAGTATGCAAAGCTCCAGCAATCCTTCTAAGGACTGGAGTAAACATCTCGGAGTTCGAATGTACGCTTTGATGAGATGATCAAAGATTTTGGGTTTATACAAAGTTTATGAGAAACTTGTATTTCCAAAGAACTGAGTGGGAGCACTATAGAATTTTTGATGAGTATATGTTGTTAACATATTGTTGATCAGAAATGATGTAGAATTTCTGGAAAGCATACATGGTTATTTGAAAAGTGTTTTTCAATGGAAAACCTGGATTAAGCTACTTGAACATTGAGCATAAAGATCTATAAGGATAGATCAAAAACGCTTAATAGTACTTTCAAATGAATACATACCGTGACAAGATTTTGAACGATTTCAAAATAGATCAGCAAAGAAGGAGTTCTTGGCTGTGTTACAAGGTGTGAGTATTGAGTAAGACTCAAGACCTGACCACGGCAGAAGAGAGAGAAATGACGAAGGTCATCCCCTATGCTTTAGACGTAGGCTCTACAGTATGCTATGATGTGTACCGCACATGAAGTGTGCCTTGCCATGAGTTAGTCAAGGGGTACAAGAGTGATCTAGGAATGGATCACATGACAGCGGTCGAACTTATCCTTAGTAACTAGTGGACTAAGGAATTTTCTCGATTATGGAGGTGGTAAAAGAGTTCGTCGTAAAGGGTGACGTCGATGCAAACTTTGACACTAATCCGGATGACTCTAAGTAATAAACTAGATTCGTATAGTAGAGAAGTTATTTGGAATAGCTCCAAGTAGCGCGTGGTAGCTGCATCTACAAGATGACATAGAGATTTGTAAAGAACACACGGATCTGAAAGGTTTAGACCTGTTGACTAATAACCTCTCTCACAAGCGAGATATGAACAAACCAAGTTGGATTCATTGCAATCACATAGTGATGTGAACTAGATTATTAACTCTAGTGCAAGTGGGAGACTGTTGGAAATATGCCCTAGAGCCAATAATAAAATGGTTATTATTGTATTTCCTTGTTCATGATAATTGTCTATTGTTCATGCTATAATTGTATTAACTGGAAACCGTAATACATGTGTGAATACATAGACCACAACATGTTCCTAGTGAACCTCTAGTTAACTAGCTCATTGATCAATACATGGTTATGGTTTCCTGACCATGGACATTGGATGTCATTGATAACGGGATCACATCATTAGGAGAATGATGTGATGGACAAGACCCAATCCTAAGCATAGCACAAGATGGTGTAGTTCGTTTTGCTAGAGCTTTTCTAATGTCAAAGTATCGTTTCCTTAGACCATGAGATTGTGCAACTCCCGGATACCGTAGGAATGCTTTGGGTGTACCAAACGTCACAACGTAACTGGGTGGCTATAAAGGTGCACTATAGGTATCTCCGGAAGTGTCTGGTTGGTTGGCACGAATCGAGACTGGGATTTGTCACTCCGTATGACGGAGAGGTATCTATGGGCCCACTCGGTAATGCATCATCATAATGAGCTCAGTGTGACTAAGGAGTTAGTCACGGGATCATGCGTTATGGCACGAGTAAAGAGACTTCCCGATAACAAGATTGAACAAGGTATAGGGATACCGACGATCGAATCTCGGGCAAGTAACATAATGATAGACAAAGGGATCGCCGAAGTGAATCCGAAGAGTTTACACGTTGGGTATCCGAGGAGCCCCTTTAAATTCTTGGCCTTTAACAATGCCTTGTTATTTTTTACGCCACATCTTGGGTTTGAAGTTGTTCCCGTGCGACGGTGTCCTCTTACATCCGAGCTCCAACGCCGGACTGCATTTGAGGTATCTTTTGCAGCCGAGCACCAACGCCGGACCGCTTCCGAGCTCCAACGCCGGACTGTATCCGAAGAGTCCTTTTACATCCGAACTCCAACACCGGACTGCATCCGAGCTCCAGCGCCGGACTGTATCCGAGGTGACATAGATTACCTCGGTCTTGAAAAAATTAAAAGGGTTTAACCGAGCTTAATGCCAGAGATGCCCTCTATCGAGCCAGCCACTTGCAACCGAGCTTTATGCTGGACTGCTTCCAAGGTATCTTTTGCAGCCGAGCAACAACGCCAGACTGCATCCGAGGTGGTGCACCGCCTCGGCCATGGGCTGATTTTTATGAATTTAATTCCGATTTGTGCAATGTATTCTCCGCCGAGATGTATAGCCAGTAGTCCTCAAGGTGCGTGTTGGCCTAATATCCGGGATGCACCTGAAGGATAAAATAAAACCGCTTTTCTCAATAGCCCCTGAGACTCTAGTCGATTCTTGAGACCGGCCTGAGGATCAATTCCCACCTCGGCAGCATACTTAGGAATAGAAACGCGGTGTAATATATTAGAGGAAATAGTGATCGGCGAATGGGCCCTTGAGAGAGGGTCTTGAGAAGTTGCCGTAATATATTAGCTTGATGCCGGATAGGTCTAGATGGTACCTATTGCTGTCCAAAGACGCGTTTGCCCATAGTTCGGTCAAGCCGAACACTGAGCCCATTGAATTTTCTGCATTGAATAGGCAATGCAATAGCCCCCGAGACACTAGTCGGGTGGCAACACCAGATCATGAGATCGTTGTGCCCCTTTAATATTAACAAATGATAAGCCCGAAGCCCAGTAGCCTCCGAAACTTAATGTGGGCACGGGTGGCTAAATTAAGGATCGATATCCGAAGTAAAATCACAAATTATGTGTAATGATTCTATGTATCCAAGTACTTTACATCATTAATGCTCAGATCCGCATTGTACAAAACTTTGTTGACCGACCATCGGCTTCCATCTCCTCGGCCAGTAGCCAAGGAGTGTTTGTCCTACTTCATAAAGCCTTTATGAGGGCAAAGATTTACGACAAACAAGGCAATCCGGCCAGACGGTTTTATAAACAAAGGTGCGCAGAGAGATATGTTATATTACTGTTTAACATAAGAAATGTCTTTCAAAGAAAATAGTCCCGCTATCGGTTCCTTTCTTTGGGTTGTCATGGTAAGCATGATCATGAAACCTCAGCTCTGATCAATGTGGGAGCAAAATATTGAGGATTTAGTTAGGGGAAAGTTCCCGAACTATGTGGTCTTTAGCGAACCTGAACTTTCACTTCCGTCGTTGCCAACCAATTATATCCTTTAAGATGGCTAGCTTTCGGCTTCACCCAGTCCGAGGTACTAACCCAGATGACCCGGTAGTAACAATCATAGAGGTGCTCCCTTTACCGCCTAGCCGAACAATCGGGAATTTAGGGGTAAGCACAGGAGCCGGGCAATCCAGCTTGGCCAAAATCTTAAGTCAAATTGATGCATATGTATGGCTTTATAATGATGATTACGGAAGGCGACCCTTTTATATTGAATACAAATGCCGATGATATGTTTATTTTGACTCCGTTGCGACCGTTTATCAGTTGAAAGTGGCCCATCGTCGGCTTCCACCCCCTTGTAGATGCTACGCAGGGTGTTTCCGCAATAACAAACAACCCTTAGCCGACGTCTCGGTGCCAGAAGGCGGTTGTGTTAGCAGAAACGAGGCAATTAGATATGCGGGCTTTATAACTTTCACTTAGTCATAGGAGCTTAAAGTTGGGAGGCCAGCTACTAGCCCCAGGTTAGTGTTCGGCGACAGCCGAGGTCAAGCTGAAAACACTTCAGCCAATGTTATGAACGGCCCGTCTTTTAAGACAGTCATCGGATCGTTGACCAGTTTACGCTTATTGTGATAGTCAGCTTTCGGCTTTCTCCACTGAGGTGCTTAAGCATGCGAGCTGGAAGCACAATCGCAGTGGTTCTCCATTTGCACACCTAGCCGAACAAAGGGAACGTAGGAGGCAAGCACAGGAGTC
Source organism: Aegilops tauschii subsp. strangulata (assembly GCF_002575655.3). Taxonomy (NCBI): domain Eukaryota; kingdom Viridiplantae; phylum Streptophyta; class Magnoliopsida; order Poales; family Poaceae; genus Aegilops; species Aegilops tauschii. Next base: position 606,417,629 of record NC_053037.3, read on the forward strand.
GGGCAACCCAACTATTTACCAAAGACACAATTCGAAACCGGTGCATATATAGCAATATCCGAGAATGTTTTTGCCGAATCTCTAAAGGTGTCCGGCGTTGCACTGCGAGACTTATGCTGGAAACACACAAATAGTTTAAAAGTGCCATAAGCTTGGAGAATAAAAAAACTGCAGTAAAAACTTAACGTCCGAACTAGATCAAGTGTTCGGTGCCAATCCGAAAATTGGTCTTATAGAAAAAAACTATGATTATGTCGTGCTTTAACATGACACACCCTATCTCAATATTTCAAGCGGGTCAGCCTACGGCTCCAACCTCCTATCCCGAAGGCGGAATACTTCTCGTTAGGCCAGTTTAGCAAACTAAACTCAAGCGGCTTTGAGAGAGAAATTAGGCTCCCTGGCTATTGACCACACACTCGCGTCGAAAAAAAGAGTGATAGAAAAAGACTTTGCAACGACTAACAAGAAGAACACTTATTATAAAACGGCTCATATAAATTTAAGAGCCCCCAGTTAATCATGGGAAAGGAAGTGTTTTAAACAAACAATATTTGTTGACAAACTAAGTTTTTAACATAAATATAATGTTTGGTCGAACCGAACAAAATTTTAAAAAGTTTGAGTATGAAAGCGACTTAGCTGGTTAATGTACTTGGTGTTGATGGTGTGGTCTTAGTTTGCCGAGGGACGAGGACCCAGCCCCCAGGACGGTCCCGGGGTGGCCGAGCGAAGAGCTCGGCACTCCAAAGTGGCGACACAGCATGGCTGCTACGGAGAGGTGAAGCCCCGAGTCTAACCGGGGTGACAGAGCAGGTCGGCGTATTAGACGTTAGCTTAATAAACTGCATGAACAATTTTAACAGGAGAAGTAACACCTAATTGTTTGTACTGGTAGAAGCTGCAAAACCAATCATTAGTAGTAGTACATATAATTGACGTGGGAAGCGCCAATTGTACTGTTGTACTAGTACCAATCGTGCTAGCATTTGGATGATCTCTTGTGACTTAGCATCTCCCGCGCCTGCTGCCGCGAAAAGTCACTGTATGCTTTAACGGGAATTGATGGCATGACCATCAACATCCTTGCTAAAAAAATAGAAGGTAAAAAAAGAAAAGGAGAGAATTTCCTTGATGTGCTCCAACGAGCTAAAGTGTGACTGGCCCTGTGATCGGCCCCTGTACACTGTTCGGCACTATCTTCTCGGCGTGGCCGACGTGATGGAGTAGGTTGTTGCGGTATACGTCAGCTTGAAGAAGTGACGACGTGGTAATGCCGGCCTAGGGCGGCTTGCCGAGCTGACGAAGCAGTTTCATCCACGCTAGCAGGACGACGACATGGACCGGCCGAGGTAGCGGCGTGGCCCGATGAAGTCGATTACCTGTGCATATAAAAGAGTGCAAGCCAGACTTTTTTTGAAGAAAAACTGCATATAGTTAATTAATGCCAAGCGAATAATCCGGTAAATATGGCCTGAGCGTCGAGGTCGGCTTAATGGCGTGACGGTGTTGTGGCACGGCGATGTCGACACAGGTCAGCCGGCCTAGATCATGATGAAAGGCTGGCCAAACCGACAGCACGCACAAGCGTAGGTAGAATATCTCTGCAAAAATAGTGCGGTACAAACCAACAGAAAATATTCTACATATAATGATTTTACGTGCTAAACGAAGAGTTTAGGAAAAATAAAACCTGTTCGATGGCGGCGACCACAGCAGAAGGAAGCAAAAAGAAATAAGAACTGATCCGTATTTTGACTAATTCCCGTAATCAGACAGCTTCGATCTTTACATCAGGATTTACCAAAGCGTCAATAGTAGTACTAGCCGGATTACTAGTATTCGTCAGCTAGATTTAGGAGATCATGCTGCAAAACAAAACATGGAGTGGTATACTACTTTTGGTCCACGGATTGCACACAAAAAGGTTGGAGAGGGCCGGCCAATGGAGCCGAGTTAAAAAAGGAAACAAATCTCCCTTGATGCTGCCTGCTAGCCGATGGAATTACCGTGCTGCAAAACTAGTAGGCAATTTAGGTTATTAATAGTACTCTATAGGTCTATGCACCTTTTAGAAAAAGTAGAAAAAGTAGCACAGGACCAGCAGCCGAGAAGGAGATGGATTAAAAAAAGGAAGGAAAAAATAATTCCCTTGATGCGTGCTCCACGGAGGCGAACTCTGTTCGGACCACATGCACTCTTTGATGTTTTCTCGTCTGGATCGCCGCCGGCCAGACTGTGTTCTTTTTTAGCTTTCGCGTTAACCCATGCAGCAAACCTGCAACTCCAGGCCGCCGCTACATACGCGCTTCTTCACGAACCTCCACGGTGCACGGGGTGGCGCGTCTCCGCGAGTTGATTATGCTTCTAGTAGCCGCAGCAAACTCCGGATCCGAGCATTGAAATCTTCCTGACTTTAGTCTGGCTGTAGATCAAATAACACGAAGTAGCGGCCATAGTTTTGCAAGATAGACAGTTTAAGTGGAACAGATATAACTGAAAAAATATCACCTGGTCATCCATCGATCTGTGATGATCACACAGCAAGCTCTCAATGAAAGCACCAATGTCGGTTCTATATCCGGCGTATCTCGTAGTAGGGGTCCTAAGTTAAGCGTCTTGGAGCGATGGTAACATGGATACGGGATTTCACCCAGCTTCCGGCTCTCTCGAAGAGATAATACCCTACATGCTGCTTTTGATTGTATTCATATGGGGTGTAGTATAGAGTACATGTACTACCACGAGGTTGTAGTAATGAACGTGAGATTGTCAATTGACTAGCCTGGCCTCGGTTTATATAACACACCGGAGGCCTAGGGTTTAAAGGAGTCGTTGTCTTGTGCGCCATGTCTTGTGGAATCCTCCTTGTATTCGGCATGGGCTGCCCGAAGTGGGGGGTCCTCGGCCCGATCCAGCTATTCGAGAGACGATGCGGTGAGTACCCCCTAGTCCAGGACACCGTCACTTTTGAAGGACCAAATCCGGATCTCCATTCAAGAATGGAAAAGGCCAGCAAAGTAACGTCCAGATCTTACTTTTGTCGGCCAAAGAGCCAAAGATCTGCTTTGGGAATCTCTCATGTCACATTTCACCCTACCAGATCATTTCACAGATGTAGATGTGCAGAAAGTCAAGGGCGCTGCTCTTAGGAAGATGACAGTAGCATTCAACAACCACAAGAAAAGTATATGGGCCAAGTACGTCGAAGGAGGAAAGAAGACTCCAGAATTCAAGGGAACACTGGAGAAGCAAAGAGATCACTGGCACGCTTTCGAGAACGGTGGAGAATAAACAAGATCAATGCCGCGAAAAAAGGAGCATTACCATAAGTTGGGGCCAGGTGCTACGCGGTGGCCCGACCTAAGTGGGATAAGGCTGAGCAACAGATGGGGGATGCAGGGGTCATTCCAGTTACATTGAGCTGCCCCCAGGTCCATGACTTGGTTCTATGCGCATGGGGGACGTTGGACCCAAAGACAGGCCAGGTTTTGGAGCGGGCAAGTCTTAAAGGAGCCGATGTCAAACTACTTGTTGCAATAGAAGAGGCTCGGACGGGGGTGTTCACACCCAAAAAAGAGAACGACGAGCTTACGCGTGGCCTGGGAAATCCTGAACACCGGGGAAGAACACGAGGCAAAGGCGTTGTTCCGTGGTATTAGGGGTTTGCGGACTCGAACTCCGACTACATAAGCCGTGCGAGAAAGAAGATGTAGGAGGAGAAGAAGAGGAAGCTGGAGGAGGAGGAGAGGAAGTAGGAAGAAGAACGCCTTCGCATAGTAGAATCAAAGCACGCGGAGTTGGCACTCCAATTCCAGCGGCAGCAGCAGCAGATCGACTCACTTAGCCTGGAAACGGGGTCTCTGCAGCGGCAGCAGCTAGCAGATCCAGCATTGGATAGCACCATCCCATCCATGCCGAGAAGCAGCGTGGGTTCCGCCCCGGGCGATGAGGCACTGCTGGATAGATACCCTGTGGATGACATCATTGATAACACTAATTGTGAGCTACACTTCAAAATGAAGAACATATCCATGAAGGTGGCGGACGGTGTTGCTTATACAAATCCCCCTGAAGCAACCTTTCATTGCAATCCGATTCCAGCTGGCTATGCTCGCGTCGCGGTTGATGAAGTGGTGGCACAATATCAGGGCTAGAGCTTGATATTCCTGGAGGTGACGACGAGCGCACACTGGTAGATTCCATACATCATATCATTCTATGGAGAAAGGATTGCATCATCTTTCCGAGGCCACCGACACCACGTCAGGCCACTCCTCCTCCAAGTCCGGCACGGTATCAGGCCACTCCTCCTCCTCCAAGTCCGGCACCGCGTCAGGCCACTCCTCCTCCTCCAAGGTCGGCACCCCGTTAGCCCAATCCTCCACCTCCAAGTCAGGCACCACGTCAGCCGTCTCCGCCGCCTAAGCAACAGTGGAAGAGAGCCTCCGCAGCTCCGGCAGCTAGCGGTACAAGTACAGTAGGCAAGAGATTCCAATTTGGTCCAAGCCTATCAAGCCTCTTCCGAAGAGGCCTTACGACCTGACTCTGGAGGAAAACAAAGCCGAATGCCAAGCCCGAGTGAAGGCCCATTTTGGACCGAAACCGCCACCGCCGCCAAAGGAGAAAGTGCCTGAGCATGTCTTTGACCACTTCATTCGTATGGCTCAACCACCAGATCCCAAGCCTAGGGACTTAGACTATGAGCGGCAAATCAAGAAGTCATATCATCCACAACAGAATCAGTCGAGCTCGAGCTCAAGCCAAGCAACTGCCAAAAAAGCGGGAAAATTGTTCCCCAGCTGGGAGAACAGGCGGTGCAGTCGACCCCCCGCTCATTGTACCAACACATGCGAGTACCGGCGCCAATCAGCTGGTAATAACCAACGATCATATAAGGCAGGCTGCAGAGATCGGATGCACTAGAGAACAACTCCTAGAGATCGAGCCCATGGAAACGTTTAAAGATGAGGAACTAAAACGGAAATATGCCCGGGCAAACCTATGGTCAAGCCCGAGGAGGTCAAGAAGCTCTCAACGAGAATGTATGAATTGCATGAATGGTACATGAAAGAAGCCAAGATTACCGATCGAGAGTCCCTCATGATTAAAGTCGGGCCTGAGCATTACTACCATGAAAATGCTCTGTATGTTCTGTTACAGAAATTTTTCAGTTCTTCAATCAAGACGCACTCGACAAATCTATCGTCAGTTTCTATTCACTAGTAGAAAAAGGGGCTTTCGTTCGGGCCTGGCCAGCCCATTAGTCCCGGTTCTGCCACGAACCGGGACCAATGGAGGCATTTGTCCCGGTTCGTAAGCCCAGGGGGCCGGCCGGGGCCTCGTGGGCATTGGTCCCGGTTCATCTGGGCTCATTTGTCCTGGCTCTTAGCACGAACCGGGACCAATGGGCCTCGCTCCTAGCCAATAACCATTGGTCCCGGTTTGTGGCAGGAACCGGGACAGAAGGATGGCCTTTAGTCCCGGTTCCAGCCACGAACCGGGACAAATGAGTTGCCTATATATACCCCATCGCCGGCGAGTAGAGCACCTCACAGTGCTCTGTTTTTTGCTGGCCGGCGAGGAAGGGCATTTGGGTGCTCTAGCTCACCTCTTATGCATGTGAGGTGTTCGATGAAATGCCCGAGCCACACTAGTTAAGCTTTCTCCTCTCGAAGCTCGACCTCTGAGCTCCATTTTTTCCGAGATTTGTCTAGGTTTAGCGGTCCGTCACGCCCCGTCCTCATCTTCACCGCCGTCGATCGCCCGCGCCGATCTCATCGCCGGCACCACCGTGGTGAGCCTCTTGTTCTTATCAGCCTCTTGTTCTTATCTTCTTTCTGAAAGAAAAAAATATTACTTTAGATAGATACTTGTCTAATTTTCTTACTTTTGACACACATAATTATATATAATGCACGCAGATCAATCAACAATGGATGTACGGTGACAAACACACCTCTGAGTACATTAAGGGCGTGCATAATTTTCTCAAAGTGGCTGAGGCAAACAAGCAGAATGGTTTTATGTGTTGGCCATGCCCTAATTGTGGGAATACGAGGTCTTACTCTGACAAGAAAATCTTTCACACCCACCTACTTTATAAGGGTTTCATGCCACACTATAATGTTTGGACGAAGCACGGAGAAATAGGGGTTATGATGGAAGACAGCGAAGAAGAAGAGGACGATGACAACTATGTGCCCCCTGAATACGGTGATGCTGCAACGGGGGAAACTGAAGATCAAGAGGAAGCTGAAGATCCAGAGGAACCTGACGATGTGCCCGATGATGATCTCCGCCGGGTCATTGTGGATGCTAGGGAAAAGTGCGAAAGTGAAAAGGAGAAGCTGAAGTTCGATCGCATGTTAGAGGATCACAAAAAAGGGTTGTACCCCAATTGCGAAGATGGCAACACAAAGCTCGGTACCGTACTGGAATTGCTGCAGTGGAAGGCAGAGAATGCTGTGCCTGACAAAGGATTTGAGAAGCTACTGAAAATATTGAAGAAGAAGCTTCCAAAGGATAACGAATTGCCCGTCAGTACGTATGCAGCAAAGAAGGTCGTATGCCCTCTAGGATTGGAGGTGGAGAAGATACATGCATGCCCTAATGACTGCATCCTCTACCGCGGTGCGTACAAGGATTTGAACGCATGCCCGGTATGCGGTGCATTCCGGTATAAAATCAGACGAGATGACCCTGGTGATGTTGAGGGCGAGCCCCGCAGGAAGAGGGTTCCTGTGAAGGTGATGTGGTATGCTCCTATAACCACGGTTGAAACGACTGTTCAGAAACAAAGAGCATGCCAAGTTGATGCGATGGCATAGTGAGGACCGTAAGAAAGACGGGAAGTTGAGAGCACCCGCTGACGGGTCGTAGTGGAGAAAAATCGAGAGAAAGTTCTGGGATGAGTTTGCAAGTGACCCAAGGAACGTATGGTTTGCTTTAAGCGCGGATGGCATTAATCCTTTCGGGGAACAGAGCAGCAATTCACTACAAAAAACAAGACACATCCGTGACATTTTGGGCCGGACGAAAAAAAAATTCTGTCATACATATGACACTTCTATGATGATAATTGTGACAAAATCCGGTATCATCATAGATGTGGTGGGCTCCTACTTCTATGACAAAAAATCATGATAGAAAATGGGGTTTTCGTCCTGGGCGGGCCGGAGACGCAGCTGCATGACATTCTTTGGGCCGTCCATGACGGAAAAAAACCGTGGTAGAAGCGAGGGCGAGGAAAATTTCGGGGAGTTCCCGGTTACGGTGGGAGGTCGGGGGCCGAGCGATGCGCGTTTCTCTCGTACACGTACGCGCGTGTGTGCGAGGCGTTGGCTCTAACTGAACCCGAGCGAGGCGTTGGGCTCTAACTGAACCCGAGCGATTGCACTGCAGGCTACGCGTTACTGAACCAGAGCGATCGATCGATGGCTGTTAACTGAACCCGATCGAACGATTCCTTCGCTACTGCTGCTAACTGAAGCCGATCGATGCTGCCTCTGGGAGGAACAGTGAGTGTTGCGGGGGGGTTTGGATGAACAGTGAGCGGTGGCGTTGCCTTTGGATGAACAGGACCCCATGGTGTGGAGGGTTGGATGAACAGTAGACGGGGGAGGGGTGCCCGTGGAGGGGTGGTTGAACAGTAGCCGGTGGAGTAGCGCGCGGTGGATGCTGGATGAACAGGAGCCCGTGGTGGCTAGAGGAGGTCGACGGTGGAGATGAACTGTATCCCGTGGAGTCCCGTTTTGCGGTACGCCACACCCCTACCGATGAATAGGACCCCAATTTCGACCGTAGGAGGTCCGTTTCATCCGTTTTGCGGTACGCCACACCCCTCCCGATCAACAGGACCCCCGTTTCGACCATAGCAGGTCCGTTTCCTCCGTTTTGCGGTACGCCACACCCCTCCCGGTCAACAGGACCCCCGTTTCGACCGTCGGAGGTCCGTTTCCTCCGTTTTGCGGTACGCCACACCCCTCCCGATCAACAGGACCCCCGTTTCGACCGTAGGAGGTCCGTTTCCTCCGTTTTGCGGTATGCCACACCCCTCCCCATGAACACGACGCATTTCGTTGCCTCCCCATGAACACGACGCATTCCGTTGCCTCCCCATGAACACGACGACGACGTTGTTTCTCCGTTCTAACCCAGCCATGTACACGATCCTTGGCCGTACATATGCGCGAGTAGGCGTTCGAGACCCCACCCGTACATACACATACGTGGCCGTATTTTCTTTCTTGCACCCTGGCCGCTGTACGTACGTGTACATGCTACGTGCGCGCCTCTACTACGACACGTGCACGCCTCTACATCCACCAGTATATATGTACGTACACGTTTGCGACCAGAATGACAACGCTACGTACGCTTCGACCAGGTGGGTCCCGACTGTCAGGCACTTCCTTGCCTGCGAAGATGTAGCTGGTGGGTCCCAGCAGTCAGGGGGGCGAATCGTTTTTTTTTTGCCCGGACGCACTTCCTTGCATGCGAAGATGTAGCTGGTGGGTCCCAGCAGGCAGGGGCAAACGTTTTTTCGCGAAATACGATGGCCCGTCCGGTGGGTCCCCGCAGTCAGGTGGAGGAATAATTATTTTGCACGTAATAAGGAGGCACTTCCTTGCTGCGGCCGTGGACCCAGCTGTCAGCCTCTCCACGTACAGTCCACGTCCGATGGAAGCCGTTCCTTGACCACGTTGACCACGCCGCGCCAAGAGCACCAGGGCGGTGGACGACGGCGAGGCCTAGGAAGGGGACGACGTGGAGCCGGGGAACACGCGGCAGTGGATGCCCATGCATAGAGGAGTACGAGGGTTCACTGGTTCGGTGCGCTGTGAGACTGTCGTCGCCGCAGAATAACAGGGGGTGTGGGTGAGTAGAGGGATGGCCTGGCCAGCGGTGGGAGTAGTAGGGGCGGTGAGGTCTCCGCCGCATCGCAGCCGGCCACGGGAGGCAGGAGCACGAGGCACGACCGGCGCTGGTTTGGGCAGCTGGAGCAAGAAGACCAGAGGTTGAAGAAGCACTACGGCCGTTGGATGGACATCGTACAGTCACTGGAGCTAGAATCATGCATATTGACTAAGTTGACAAAGCCCTCCATCCCCGTCAACTTAGTAGGCCGACAAGTCAGCCTGCCACCATACAGGGTCCCAGCTAACAGGGGGAGTATTCATTTTTTTGTGCGTAATAAGGAGGCACTTCCTTGCGTGCGAAGATATAGCTGGTGGGTCTGAGCTGTCAGCGGCGGTAACGTTTTTTTCGCGAAATACAGAGGCCCTTTCGGTGGGTCCCTAATGTCAGGTGGAGGAATCATTATTTTGCGCGTAATAAGGAGGCATTTCCTTGCGTGCGGCCGTGGACCCAGCTGTCGGCCTCTCCACGTACAGTCCACTTCAGATGCATGTCAGTCGTCGACCACGTTGACCAGGCCGCGCCGAGAGCACCAGGGCAGTGGACGACGGCGAGGCCTAGGAAGGGAACGACACTGAGGCAGGGAAGACTCGATAGTTGTTTCCCACGCAGAGGGGAGTACGACTGTACGAGGGTTTACTGGTTCGTCTGCCGTCGCCGGAGAATAACAGCAGGTGTGGGTGAGTAGAGGGATGGCTATGCCAGTGATGGGAGTACGGTGGGGCGGTGAGGCCTGCGCGGCAGCAGAGCCGGCCGCAGGGAGGAGGGAGCAGGCAGTCCCGCCGGCGCTTGTTTGAGTGGCTGGAGGAGGAAGAGCAGAGATTGAAGAAGCACGACGGCCGTTGGATGGCCATCCAACAGTCACTGCTTGTGCGTCAACCTTTTTTTAGGAAAGCCTCAAATCTGTGGAAAACAGTATACAGCCCATCTGCCATTATCTCTAATAATTTACACCCCATTTGCTAATTATTAAGGTTTTTTTGGAGCCCATATTCTTTTTGTTAGCATTACAACCCATATTGTGGCCACGATTAAAAAATTATACGAAATTTTGCATATTTTGGTGCGGTCCGAACTGTTTTAATCCCGAAATTTCGACTCACATTCAAACTGATTTTAAAAATAAATGTATATCAATGTAAAATCCAACGAATTCTCCACGCATAAAAATTAATGTAATTTAAAATCTCGAAATGGAAAAAAAGATATTTGAAACTAATTGCCGGTTTGATGTGTTTTAAAAATGTACAGCCCATTTCTCATTACTGATGGGCCATTTTCTCAGCCAGCCGAATGAAAGCTCTCCTCGTCTTGAAAGATTTGCAGCCCAACAGGCCTGGCCTTGGCGTCTTCAACCTCCCGCTCGGGATCGAGTGAGGCCGAGGGAGGCATCCGCCCCGACGGCGATCACCGGCGATTCCGGCCACCGCTCGCGACAGGCGACCTACCCAGATGCTCATCATGAAGAGGCGCATCTCGGGGTGGTAGCCTCTGCCATCGACGAGCACCGAACTGGCCGCGGTTGAGCTCGCGGCGGGAAGGAGCTTCGGTCGCCGGCGAAGTGGGGGCTACGGTGGAGCAGAGGAGAGGCCGAGGACACGGGGAGGCTCACCGGAGCATGGGGGGTGCATTGGTGGAGGTGGAACAGCGAGGGGAGCTCGGGATCACCGGAATCTAGAGAGACCCGATGCGGTGGCTATGGCGACGGTGGTGGTCAGAGAAGGGCTCCGGGCTCGGGGAGGGATGGTGGACTGCGAGAGAGCTAGGGGCGCTATTTATAGCCGTGGGGAGAGCTCGGGAAGGAGGGGAGGAGGTGGCACGCGGCAGGCAACGTGTCCGCGCGCCGGCGAGGGGCGCAGCATCGGCAAGCGCGGCCAAGGCTCACGGGAAGCGGCGGGAAGGCGACTAGGAGGAAGCAGACATGGGGCAGAGGCTCACGGAGACGAGCAGTGCTCGGAGACGAACGGAGAAGAAGAAAGAAGCGAGGAAGGCGACGATGGCCACAGTAGCGAACTATTCGGTCGTTGGCACGGCTCGCCGGAGAAGAAAACGAAGGGGGCCAGAGGTCCAGGGGGAAGACGACAACGAGGGGGAGCTGTTGGACACTAATGGCAAGGCCAGAGCCGGTCGTTGCAGCGATGCCGACGGGAACAGTGGCTAGACCACCGTTTTGGGCTGGCTACACTCGTGATCACCACGGACATGGCGCGCTCTGAAGTTTTTACTGATGCCAGCTCATGTCTACCGCGTAGTATGGTAAAGAAACGGGCAGAGACAATTTGAGCTGAGTAAACCAACCTCCACAAGTTTGCTGTTGCAAACTTGGCCACGCTCTAGCGATTAAACCAGAGAGGTGAAAAGGTAAACCTGATGTCTAGGAGGCTTAGGGTTACAAGGACTACTGTCCTGGTAATTATGAGATCATTAGGACAAAGATTTAATATAGTTGTAGTGCAACTACCAAATCTGGTCCAGAAATTATATGATGAACAAGCACTCACTAGGAGTGTTGGATTGGGTTAAAACTTGTCAGAGCTTGATGATTTGGATATATAATGATGCTGTAAAAATTTCATACCATTTGGAGCTTCCAAATTGGTACTTCCTTCACAGCCATTATTTCTGCCCAAAAACTTCAGAAAAATCCTCAGGGCAATTGGCTAAATGAAATGAGCCAAAATCTTGTGGAGATAGGTTATATGGATATTAGAAGACCTCAGAAAAGTTTCAGCCAGAATGGAGCAAGATAAGATGCACTTGCTTCACAAACTGAAAACTTGGACAGAAACCAAGAATTGGTCCTGTGCTCACATAGTTCAATGGAATGAGATGAATCTTGGAGGAGTGTGATAATATGATCATTAGAGACTGATGGAAAAGTTCAGCTCATTTTGATCATCTATGCGGGTACTTCCTTCACAGACAAGCAATCTGAACGGAAACTCGAGAAAATTGCCCAGGAAAATTGGATAGATGGATTGAGCTGATTTTTGGTATCCAGAGGTGATTTATCAATGTTTATCACCCTGCCAAATTTGAGCTCAAATGGACCAAGGGTTCAAACACTTCCTTTGCAAAAATTTCAGACAGGGCAGAAACTTGCATTGGATCATGTGCTCAAATTATGATCTTTGGAGCATGGGTTTGGATGGAAATGGTGAAAATATAGCAAGTACAAGCTCCACAAATTATTTGGGAATTTTCCTTGCTATAAAAATGGTAGCTCCTTTGGAAACTGGCCGGAATGCAATATTGGCTTAAAATAGGAAAAGGCAAATTTCCTTATTTAATTATGGCGTTTGCCAGAGCTTGGATTAGGCATGAATATCAACTCCACCAATTCTCATGAATTTAGGAGATGGCTAGCTATGCCTTTGGATTCTATTCCTCAGAAAGGCAAGCAAGGGAATAAATCATAATTCAAAAATATTGCATGGGTTTTTGCATATCCAAGGTTTAGAAGGATAGGAGGATCTCTGGGAACAAATGGGACGATCAACAGACCAAAGAAAATGATGACTCCTTTGTATTCACAAAGGGCATATTCAAATTCCAAAAATTTGGAATTAGGGTTTGAGAGGGTTTTAGACGATGCAAATGAGGTCTTGCCCACTGACAAGGACATGAGCAAGGTTTGGAAAGGTTGAAAATGACAAGAAATCTCAGAGTCATCCAACAAACTCAGGAGAAAGATTTTGAAAATGAGTGCCAGGAAGAAATAACAGCTCAAAAATTGATAACCCAATTTTGGGGCTGTTACATTCAACCTAGCACTGAGGGAAGTTTAGGTCGAACAACTCAGGCAGTAAAATTGCCAAAAACGCAAGTTCATCACGACCCTAGAGAAAATCCGCCAATGAGCGAGATTCCTATTTAAAACGGGCATTTAGTTGCTAAAAACAGTTTCTAGATTACACTTACACATAGAATACGACTGACCAGAATAATTCGCGCGGGGAGACACGGTTGCGAAGATAGCCGGAAGGTCGGGTTCCTGCAGAGGGAAGTTTAGGCATGTAACTCAGGAAGTTCATGTTGTGATCAGAATAATATTCTGATCCTGTGATCAGAATAGTGTTTATGTACGTACGTATGTATGTATGTATGTATGTATATATATTCTTCTATATGTCACGTTGTCTGTCAAAGTATTGAAAAAATCCATGGATTCATCATTAGCCGGAAGTAATAGGCGTATGATGCTACGAAGCTCTTCAAAGTTGTTTTGGAACGGAGTTCCAGATAGAATAATTCGCTTTTTGGTACGAATTTCAGCAAAGGCCTTCCAAATAGCGATATTCGGAAGGCTTTGCTGAACTTTGCACCAAAAAGCTAATTATCCTATCCGGGACTCCGTTCCAAAACGATTTTGGGGAGCGTCGTACCATTATGCGCCTGTTACTTCCGGCTAAAGATGAAGCCAGGGTTTTCTTGAATCCTTTGACACTAGACAACGTGACATATAGAAGGGTAGATGAGATCAGGAAAAATATGGACCATTTGCTACACATCCAGAATGGGGCCATTTTGTGAAATCCCTTAGAGAATCCGTTATGTTAAATTTGCATATAGAATTCACATATAGAATTTGTATATAAGAAATCACAATCCAATCATTTGAAATGTTACATTTGCATATAGAATTTGTTCTCGACGTCAACGATGCCCGGCCCGCATCCTCGCCGTCGACCCGTTCGCGACGATGTCCTGCATCAGAGGAGCCATGTCCAGGTCTGGGCTCCGCCGGGCTGGCACTGGGAGGTGCTACCTTCAGGGGCACGCTGCTTGGTGAGGAACCCGGCCCCGGGTCCCATCGTCGACCCAAAGCTCCTTTGGTGCCGTTCGCGTGGGCCACTTTCGGTGCGGATGGAGCCGGCCCCGCCGGAGGTGGTACGTCGCCATGTGAGGGAGGAGGACAAGCACGTCCGTCGCTACATGGCTGCGTTGGATGTCAGGTCCTCCAATACCTGGCAGGTTCTTCGGGGATCTCATCCGAGCTATGATCCTGTGATGGTTCCTTCTCATTGGGTGTCCACCGCCCGCGCCTCAGGAACTGCTAGTGAACTAGATTATTCGATAGTATTCGAACTGTATTAGCTAGCTAGTGATGTATTCGATAATATCCTAGATGATGTATTCGAGATTATTTATATTATTCGATAATATTCGAGACGATGTATTCAAGATTATATATATTATTCAATAATATTCGAGACGATGTATTCGAGATTATATTCGATGATTCATATTATGTACTTTGATTCAGTTTTTCCTTATTGATTGCATGCATGCATTCTAATTTGAATACTAAATTGTTTTATATTTCTTCTGGATTATTTAAATAAAAGCTATGGACAATACGGGCAGAGAAGGAGAGGAGGCCCTGTTCGGCATCGTAAGCTCATCCGATCGCCTAGATGAGTTTGAAGAAGATGGCGGCTCGCAATATCTGAACCCTACCGGTGAGGGTATGCTATTTGATGAAGACGAACGAATAGATGAAGTCCAGAACTATGATTATGATGATGAAGAAAATGCAAATCTTGAAATAACAAAGACCGGCGAGGTATATTTATATAAGCAGGTATCTGGTGATCATCACATGTTTTAATTGATTTGTATATATATTAACGAATCGATCTTTCTTCTTTTAGCCCTCCGGATCGAGCAAATCTTCTATAGGCAGCAGGACAGTGCGAGGCCTGGCCAAAAAGTTGAAGGACGACGTAAAGTACAACATCGATGCCATCAAGCCTAATGGCGAACCAGGCGAGCCTAAGAAGAACGCGGGCAAGTTCGTTCGTTAGTGTGGAGTTCTTGTTGTCGGTTCTATATCTGGCGTATCTCGTAGTAGGGGTCCTAAGCTAGGCGTCTTGGAGCGATGGTAACATGGACACGGGATTTTACCCAGCTTCGGGCTCTCTCGAAGAGATAATACCCTACATGCTGCCTTTGATTGTATTCATATGGGGTGTATTACAGAGTACATGTATCTACCACGAGGTTGTAGTAATGAACATGAGATTGTCTATTGACTAGCCTGGCCTCGGTTTATATAACACACCGGAGGCCTAGGGTTTAAAGGAGTCGTTGTCTTGTGCGCCAAGTCTTGTGGAATCTATTGGAAATATGCCCTAGAGGCAATAATAAAATGGTTATTATTGTATTTCCTTGTTCATGATAATTGTCTATTGTTCATGCTATAATTGTATTAACTGGAAACAGTAATAGATGTGTGAATACATAGACCACAACATGTCCCTAGTGAGCCTCTAGTTGACTAGCTCGTTGATCAATAGATGGTTATGGTTTCTTGACCATGGACATTGGATGTCATTGATAACGGGATCACATCATTACGATAATGATGTGATGGACAAGATCCAATCCTAAGCATAGCACAAGATCGTGTAGTTCATTTTGCTAGAGCTTTTCTAATGTCAAAGTATCGTTTACATAGACGATGAGATTGTGCAACTCCCGGATACCGTATGAATGCTTTGGGTGTACCAAACGTCACAACGTAACTGGGTGGCTATAAAGGTGCACTACAGGTATCTCCGAAAGTGTCTGGTTGGTTGGCACGAATCGAGACTGGGATTTCTCACTCCGTATGACGGTGAGGTATCTATGGGCCCACTCGATAATGCATCATCATAATGAGCTCAGTGTGACTAAGGAGTTAGTCACGGGATCATGTGTTACGGAATGAGTAAAGAGACTTGCCGATAACGAGATTGAACAAGGTATAGGGATACCGACGATCGAATCTCGGGCAAGTAACATACCGATAGACAAAGGGAATTGTATACGGGATTGATTGAATCCCCGACATTGTGGTTCATCCGATGAGATCATCGTGGAACATGTGGGAGCCAATATGGGTATCCAGATCCCGCTATTGGTTATTTGCCGGAGGTTGTCTCGGTCATGTCTGCATGGTTCCCGAACCCGTAGGGTCTACACACTTAAGGTTCGGTGACGCTAGAGTTGTTATGGGAAATAGTATGTGGTTACCGAAGGTTGTTCGGAGTCCCAGATGAGATCCCGGACGTGGCGAGGAACTCCGGACTGGTCCCGAGGTGAAGATCGATATATTGGACGAAGGGTATTGGAGTCTGGAATTGTTCTGGGAGTACTGGGTGACAACCAGCGTGACCGAAAGGTGTTTCGGAGGCCCCGACAAGCATTGGGGGTCCTTATGGGCCAAGGGGAGGGGGCACACCAGCCCACTAAGGGGCTGTGCGCCCCTCCCACCTCCTCTCACGTAACCTGGAGAGCTGGGGGCGCCTCCCCTAGGGCAGCCGCCCCACCCGGCTTGGCACTACTAGGAAAAGGGCTATAGCTAATATGGACATTAATGGCGCACCATTGATATGGACATTCATGGTGCGCCACTGCTATATAGCAGTGGCGCACCAGACACACGATGCGCCATTACTAGCAAATTTTATTTTTTTATTTTTCCAAAACTATTAATGGCGCACCAGGGCACAGTGCGCCATTACTAGTTTTAACTAGTAATGGCGCACCACGCTCTCTGTGCGCCACTACTAACAATTTGTTTTTCTTTTTTTTCAAAACTAGTAATGGCACACCAGGGTATAGATGACGCACCACAACAACGGTGCGCCACTTCTAACAATTATTTTTTTTATTTTTTTTGCAAAACTAGTAATGGCGCACCACGTAACAGGTGCGCCATTAGTAACCAGGTTACTAATGGCGCACCTGTTACGTGGTGCGCCATTGGTAGCTTTGACCAAATGCACCCCTTGACCGCCTTTTCATTTATAAAAAAATAAAAGAAAATGATGGAAATGTCAAAAAAATAAAATAAAATAAGTTTCCCACGTGTGGTCTAGTTGTTGGGAAAATTTACAAATATGAATTTCGACTTTATTTGCAAAATCTCTCTAAAATTTAGTAAAATGGGCATAAATTTTGCATACGAACTCGGATTAAAAAGTTTTTTATATGAAAAATCATCTACTCAAAAAGTTACATCCGAATTGAACCGGGGGAACAACGTTCAAGATTTTAAGAATCACCATAAACCTAACACAACGAAAGATACGGGGCGCACCATTTGCTACGTGCGCCACTAGTAACGGAAAAAAATTGGTTTCAATTTTTTTTTGGAAATGTTTTTCAAAATATGAGACGTAATATGACCGGGAAGTTTGAAATATTTTTTCAGAATTTCATCACACTGATGAACATGAACAAAGTCCTAGACATCAACAAGGTTTAATAGGATTGATATGATAGATATATCAACAAGTGCCTGTTAAGTGAGGTGGTGCTGGGGTTGGATAGAACTGCGAAGTTAAGCGTGCTTGGGCTGGAGTAGTGTGAGGATGGGTGACCTTCTTGGAAGTTTGACCACTTAGTGCGATTTGACTGGAGATTAAGCATATTGACCCGAGATTAAGCCATAGTGACCCGAGATTAAAAAAAAGCGAAAAAAAATTATTACTATCACAGATAGGTAATGGCGCACCTAGAGTGCGCCATTAGTATTTGTTAATAGTGGCGTGATAATAGTGGCGCACCTGTAGTGCGCCATTAATGGTAAAAACAGGTGTGCCACTAATTAGCCTTTTCCTAGTAGTGTGGGGGGCAAGCTTCCTAGGGGTGGGGGAGCCCAAACCCATCTAGGGTTTCCCCTGTGGCCGCCGCCCCTCCCCTAGGGAACCCTAGGGCGCTTCCTCCACCCCCTTCCCCCTATATATAGTGAGGGAGAGAGGCAGCCACACCCTTCCCCTGGCGCAGCCCTCTCCTCCTCCAACTCCTCCTCCTCCTCCGTAGTGCTTAGCGAAGCTCTGTCGGAGAACCACGAGCGCCATCGCCACCACGCTGTCGTGCTGCTGGAGTTCTCCCACAACTTCTCCTCTCCCCTTGCTGGATCAAGAAGGAGGAGACGTCTCCGGGTTGTACGTGTGTTGAACGCGGAGGCGCCGTCCGTTCGGCGCTAGATCGGATCTTCCGCGATTTGAATCGCCGCGAGTACGACTCCATCAACCGCGTGCTTGTAACGCTTCCGCTTAGCGATCTTCAAGGGTATGAAGATGCACTCCCTCTCTCTCGTTGCTAGCATATCCTAGATTGAATTATTGCTACGTTCCCCAATAGTGGCATCCTGAGCTAGGTCTATGCGTAGATTCTATGCACGAGTAGAACACAAAGTAGTTGTGGGCGATGACTTGTTCAATTTGCTAACCGTTACTAGTCTTATCTTGATTCGGCGACATTGTGGGATGAAGCGGCCCGGACCGACCTTACACGTACACTTACGTGAGACAGGTTCCACCGACTGACATGCACTTGATGCATAAGGTGGCTAGTGGGTGTCTTTCTCCCCCACTTTAGTCGGATCGGATTCGATAAAGAGGGTCCTTATGAAGGGTAAATAGCAATTGGCATATCACTGTTGTGGCTTTTGCGTAGGTAAGAAACGTTCTTGCTAGAAACCCATAGCAGCCACGTAAAACATGCAACAACAATTAGAGGACGTCTAACTTGTTTTTGAAGGGTATGCTATGTGATGTGATATGGCCAAAAGGATGTGATGAATTAAATATATATGTGATGTATGAGATCGATCATGTTGTTGTAATAGGAATCACGACTTTGCATGTCGATGAGTATGACAACCGGCAGGAGCCATAGGAGTTGTCTTAATTTATTGTATGACCTGCGTGTCAATGAAAAACGCCATGTAATTACTTTATTTTATTGCTAACCGTTAGCCATAGTAGTAGATGTAATAGTTGGCGAGATAACTTCATGAAGACACGATGATGGAGATCATGGTGTCATGCCGGTGACGAAGGTGATCATGCCGCGCCTCGAAGATGGAGATCAAAGGCGCAAGATGATATTGTCCATATCATGTCACTTTATTATTTGCATGTGATGTTTATCATGTTTACATCTTATTTGCTTAGAACGACGGTAGCATAAATAAGATGATCCCTCACAAAAATTTCAAGAGATGTGTTCCCCCTAACTGTCCACCGTTGCGAAGGTTCGTTGTTTCGAAGCACCACGTGATGATCGTGTGTGATAGATTCTAACATTCGCATACAACGGGCGTAAGCCAGATTTACACATGCAAAACACTTAGGTTGACTTGACTAGCCTAGCATGTACAGACATGGCCTCGGAACACAAGAGACCAAAAGGTCGAACATGAGTCGTATAGTAGATACGATCAACATGAAGATGTTCACCGATGATGACTAGTCCGTCTCACGTGATGATCGGACACGGCCTAGTTGACTCGGATCATGTATCACTTAGATGACTAGAGGGATGTCTATCTAAGTGGGAGTTCATTAAATAATCAGATGAACTTAATTATCATGAACATAGTCAAAAAGTCTTTGCAAATTATGTCGTAGCTTACGCTTTGGTTCTACTGTTTAAGATATGTTCCTAGAGAAAATTTAGTTGAAAGTTGATAGTAGAAATTATGCGGACTGGGTCCGTAAACTGAGGATTATCCTCGTTGTTGCGCAGAAGGCTTATGTCCTTAATGCACCGCTCGGTGTGCTGAACCTCGAGCATCGTCTGTGGATGTTGCGAACATCTGACATACACGTTTTGATGACTACGTGATAGTTCAGTGCGTAATGCTAACGGTTTAGAATTGAGGCGCCAAAGACGTTTTTGAAACGTCGCAGAACATATGAGATGTTCCAAAGACTGAAATTGGGATTCCAGACTAGTGCCCACGTCAAGAGGTATGAGACCTCTGACAAGTTTCTTAAGCCTGCAAACTAAGGGAGAAAATCTCAATCGTTGAGCATGTGCTCAGATTGTCTGAGTACTACAATCGCTTGAATCGAGTGGCAGTTAATCTTCTAGATGAGATAGTGATGGTTGTCCATAGTCACTGCCACCAAGCTATTAGAACTTCGTGATGAACTATAACATATCAGGGATAGACATGATGATCCTTGAGCAATTCGCGATGTTTGACATCGCGAAAGTAGAAATCAAGTAGGAGCATCAATTGTTGATGGTTAGTAAAACCACAAGTTTCAAGAAGGGATACTTCATGAAACGACAAATAAGTTGCTGCTCTAGTGAAGAAACCCAAGGTTGAACCCAAACCCGAGACTAAGTGCTTCTGTAATGAGGGGAATGGTCACTGAAGCAGAACTACCCTAGATACTTGGTAGATGAGAAGGCTGGCAAGGTCGACAGAAGTATTTTGGATATACGTTATATTAATGTGTACTTTACTAGTACTCCTAGTAGCACCAGGGTAATAAATACCGGTTCGGTCGCTAAGTGTTAGTAACTCGAAATAAAAGGCTACGGAGACTAGCTAAAGGTGAGATGACGATATGTTGGAAGTGTTTCCAAGGTTGATGTGATCAAACATCGCACACTCCCTCTACCATCGAGATTGGTGTTAAACCTAAATGATTGTTATTTGGTGTTTGCGTTGAGCATAGACATGATTGGATTATGTTTATCGCAGTACGGTTATTCATTTAAGGAGAATAATGGTTACTCTGTTTATTTGAATAATACCTTCAATGGTCTTGCACGTAAAATGAATGGTTTATTGAATCTCGATCGTAGTGATACACATGTTCATGCTAAAAGATATAAGATAGTAATGATAGTACCACATACTTGTGGCACTGCCATTTGAGTCATATTGGTATAAAACGCATGAAGAAGCTCCATGTTGATGGATCTTTGGACTCACTCGTTTTTGAAAAGATTGATACATGCGAACCATGTCTATTGGTATATATGCATGAAGAAAGTCCATACAGATGGATCGTTTGGACTCACTTAATTTTGAATCACTTGAGACATGCAAATCATACCACATGGGCAAGATGACTGAAAGGCCTCGTTTTCAGTAAGATGGAACAAGAAAGCAACTAGTTGGAAGTAATACATTTTGATGTGTGCAGTCCAATTGGTGCTGAGGCACGCAGTGGATATTGTTGTGTTCTTACTTCATAGATAATTTGAGTAGATGCTGAGTATATTTACTTGGTGAAACACAAGTCTGAATTATTGAAGGTTCAAGTAATTTCAGAGTGAAGTTGAAGATTGTCGTGACAAGAGGATAAAATGTCTCTGATATGATCATAGAGATGAATATCTGAGTTACGAGTTTGGCACACAATTAAGACATTGTGGAAATTGTTTCACAACTAATACCGCCTGGAACACCATAGTGTGATGGCCCTATTGGATATGGTGCATACCATGATGTCTCTTATCGAATTACCACTATCGTTTATGGGTTAGGCATTAGAGACAACCGCATTCACTTTAAATAGGGCACCACACAATTCCGTTGAGACGACACCGTATGAACTATGGTTTAGACAAACCTAAGCTGTCATTTCTAGAAAGTTTGCGGCTGCGACGCTTATGTGAAAAAGTTTCAGGCTGATAAGCTCGAACCCAAAGAGGATAAATGCATCTTCATAGGGTACCCAAAACAGTTGGGTATACCTCCTATTTCAGATCCGGAAGCAAAAGTAATTGTTTCTAGAAACAGGTCCTTTCTCGAGGAAAAGTTTCTCTCGAAAGGATTGAGTGGGAGGATGGTGGAGACTTGATGAGGTTATTGAACCATCACTTCAACTAGTGTGTAGCAGGGCACAGGAAGTTGTTCCTGTGGCGCCTACACCAATTGAAGTGGAAGCTTATGTTAGTGATCATGAAACTTCGGATCAATTCACTACCAAACCTCGTAGGTCGACAAGGATGCGTAATACTTCAGAGTGGTACGTAATCCTGTCTTGGAAGTCATGTTGCTAGACAACAATGAACCTACGAGCTATGAAGAAGCGATGGTGGGCCCGGATTCCAACGAATGGCTCGAGGCCAGAAAAATCCGAGAGACGATCCATGTATAAAAGCAAAGTATAGACTTTGGAAGAACTACTTGATGGTTGTAAGGCTGTTGGGTGCAGATGGATTTTAAAAGGAAAACGGACAATGATGGTAAGTGTCATCATTAGGAAAGCTCGACTTGTCGTTAAGATGTTTTCCGACAAGTTCAAAGAGTTGACTACGATGAGACTCTCTCACTCGTAGCGATGCTAAGAGTCTGTTGGAATTATATTAGCAGTTACTGCATTATTTATGAAATCTTGCAGATAGGATGTCAAAACATTGTTTCCTCGACGATCTTCTTGAGGAAAGGTTGTATGTGATACAACCAGAAGGTTTTGTCAATCCTGAAATATGCTAACAAGTATGCAAAGCTCCAGCAATCCTTCTAAGGATTGGAGTAAACATCTCGGAGTTCGAATGTACGCTTTGATGAGATGATCAAAGATTTTGGGTTTATACAAAGTTTATGAGAAACTTGTATTTCCAAAGAACTGAGTGGGAGCACTATAGAATTTTTGATGAGTATATGTTGTTAACATATTGTTGATCAGAAATGATGTAGAATTTCTGGAAAGCATACATGGTTATTTGAAAAGTGTTTTTCAATGGAAAACCTGGATTAAGCTACTTGAACATTGAGCATAAAGATCTATAAGGATAGATCAAAAACGCTTAATAGTACTTTCAAATGAATACATACCGTGACAAGATTTTGAACGATTTCAAAATAGATCAGCAAAGAAGGAGTTCTTGGCTGTGTTACAAGGTGTGAGTATTGAGTAAGACTCAAGACCTGACCACGGCAGAAGAGAGAGAAATGACGAAGGTCATCCCCTATGCTTTAGACGTAGGCTCTACAGTATGCTATGATGTGTACCGCACCTGAAGTGTGCCTTGCCATGAGTTAGTCAAGGGGTGCAAGAGTGATCCAGGAATGGATCACATGACAGCGGTCGAACTTATCCTTAGTAACTAGTGGACTAAGGAATTTTCTCGATTATGGAGGTGGTAAAAGAGTTCGTCGTAAAGGGTGACGTCGATGCAAACTTTGACACTAATCCGGATGACTCTAAGTAATAAACTGGATTCGTATAGTAGAGCAGTTATTTGGAATAGCTCCAAGTAGCGCGTGGTAGCTGCATCTACAAGATGACATAGAGATTTGTAAAGAACACACGGATCTGAAAGGTTCAGACCTGTTGACTAATAACCTCTCTCACAAGTGAGATATGAACAAACCAAGTTGGATTCATTGCAATCACATAGTGATGTGAACTAGATTATTAACTCTAGTGCAAGTGGGAGACTGTTGGAAATATGCCCTAGAGCCAATAATAAAATGGTTATTATTGTATTTCCTTGTTCATGATAATTGTCTATTGTTCATGCTATAATTGTATTAACTGGAAATCGTAATACATGTGTGAATACATAGACCACAACATGTCCCTAGTGAACCTCTAGTTAACTAGCTCATTGATCAATACATGGTTATGGTTTCCTGACCATGGACATTGGATGTCATTGATAACGGGATCACATCATTAGGAGAATGATGTGATGGACAAGACCCAATCCTAAGCATAGCACAAGATGGTGTAGTTCATTTTGCTAGAGCTTTTCTAATGTCAAAGTATCGTTTCCTTAGACCATGAGATTGTGCAACTCCCGGATACCGTAGGAATGCTTTGGGTGTACCAAACGTCACAACGTAACTGGGTGGCTATAAAGGTGCACTATAGGTATCTCCGAAAGTGTCTGGTTGGTTGGCACGAATCGAGACTGGGATTTGTCACTCCGTATGACGGAGAGGTATCTATGGGCCCACTCGGTAATGCATCATCATAATGAGCTCAGTGTGACTAAGGAGTTAGTCACGGGATCATGCGTTATGGAACGAGTAAAGAGACTTGCCGATAACAAGATTGAACAAGGTATAGGGATACCGACGATCGAATCTCGGGCAAGTAACATAATGATAGACAAAGGGATCGCCGAAGTGAATCCGAAGAGTTTACACGTTGGGTATCCGAGGAGCCCCTTTAAATTCTTGGCCTTTAACAATGCCTTGTTATTTTTACGCCACATCTTGGGTTTGAAGTTGTTCCCGTGCGACGGTGTCCTCTTGCATCCGAGCTCCAACGCCGGACTGCATTTTAGGTATGTTTTGCAGCCGAGCACCAACGCCGGACCGCTTCCGAGCTCCAACGCCGGACTGTATCCGAAGAGTCCTTTTACATCCGAACTCCAACACCGGACTGCATCCGAGCTCCAGCGCCGGACTGTATCCGAGGTGACATAGATTACCTCGGTCTTGAAAAAAATTAAAAGGGTTCAACCGAGCTTAATGCCAGAGATGCCCTCTATGGAGCCAGCCACTTGCAACCGAGCTTTATGCCGGACTGCTTCCAAGGTATCTTTTGCAGCCGAGCAACAACGCCAGACTGCATCCGAGGTGGTGCACCGCCTCGGCCATGGGCTGATTTTTATGAATTTAATTCCGATTTGTGCAATGTATTCTCCGCCGAGATGTATAGCCAGTAGTCCTCAAGGTGCGTGTTGGCCTAATATCCGGGATGCACCTGGAGGATAAAATCAAACCGCTTTTCTCAATAGCCCCTGAGACTCTGGTCGATTCTTGAGACCGGACTGAGGATCAATTCCCACCTCGGCAGCATACTTAGGAATAGAAACGCAGTGTAATATATTAGAGGAAATAGTGATCGGCGAATGGGCCCTTGAGAGAGGGTCTTGAGAAGTTGCCGTAATATATTAGCTTGATGCCGGATAGGTCTAGATGGTACCTATTGCTGTCCAAAGACGCGTTTGCCCATAGTTCGGTCAAGCCGAACACTGAGCCCATTGAATTTTCTGCATTGAATAGGCAATGCAATAGCCCCCGAGACACTAGTCGGGTGGCAACACCAGATCATGAGATCGTTGTGCCCCTTTAATATTAACAAATGATAAGCCCGAAGCCCAGTAGACCCCGAAACTTAATGTGGGCACGGGTGGCTAAATTAAGGATCGATATCCGAAGTAAAATCACAAATTATGTGTAATGAGTCTATGTATCCAAGGACTTTACATCATTAATGCTCAGATCCGCATTGTACAAAACATTGTTGACCGACCATCGGCTTCCATCTCCTCGGCCAGTAGCCGAGGAGTGTTTGTCCTACTTCATAAAGCCTTTATGAGGGCAAAGATTTACGACAAACAAGGCAATCCGGCCATACGGTTTTATAAACAAAGGTGCGCAGAGAGATATGTTATATTACTGTTTAACATAAGAAATGTCTTTCAAAGAAAATAGTCCCGCTATCGGTTCCTTTCTTTGGGTTGTCATGGTAAGCATGATCATGAAACCTCAGCTCCGGTCAATGTGGGAGCAAAATATTGAGGATTTAGTTAGGCGAAAGTTCCCGAACTATGTGGTCTTTAGCGAACCTGAACTTTCACTTCCGTCGTTGCCAACCAATTATATCCTTTAAGATGGCTAGCTTTCGGCTTCACCCAGTCCGAGGTACTAACCCAGATGACCCGGTAGTAACAATCATAGAGGTGCTCCCTTTACCGCCTAGCCGAACAATCGGGAATTTAGGGGTAAGCACAGGAGCCGGGCAATCCAGCTTGGCCAAAATCTTAAGTCAAATTGATGCATATGTATGGCTTTATAATGATGATTACGGAAGGCGACCCTTTTATATTGAATACAAATGCCGATGATATGTTTATTTTGACTCCGTTGCGACCGTTTATCAGTTGAAAGTGGCCCATCGTCGGCTTCCACCCCCTTGTAGATGCTACGCAGGGTGTTTCCGCAATAACAAACAACCCTTAGCCGACGTCTCGGTGCCAGAAGGCGGTTGTGTTAGCAGAAACGAGGCAATTAGATATGCGGGCTTTATAACTTTCACTTAGTCATAGGAGCTTAAAGTTGGGAGGCCAGCTACTAGCCCCAGGTTAGTGTTCGGCGATAGCCGAGGTCAAGCTGAAAACACTTCAGCCAATGTTATGAACGGCCCGTCTTTTAAGACAGTCATCGGATCGTTGACCAG
Organism: Aegilops tauschii subsp. strangulata; assembly: GCF_002575655.3. Taxonomy (NCBI): domain Eukaryota; kingdom Viridiplantae; phylum Streptophyta; class Magnoliopsida; order Poales; family Poaceae; genus Aegilops; species Aegilops tauschii. Next base: position 606,443,491 of record NC_053037.3, read on the forward strand.
TTTACGCTTATTGTGATAGTCAGCTTTCGGCTTTCTCCACTGAGGTGCTTAAGCATGCGAGCTGGAAGCACAATCGCAGTGGTTCTCCATTTGCACACCTAGCCGAACAAAGGGAACGTAGGAGGCAAGCACAGGAGTCGGGCAACCCAACTATTTACCAAAGACACAATTCGAAACCGGTGCATATATAGCAATATCCGAGAATGTTTTTGCCGAATCTCTAAAGGTGTCCGGCGTTGCACTGCGAGACTTATGCTGGAAACACACAAATAGTTTAAAAGTGCCATAAGCTTGGAGAATAAAAAAACTGCAGTAAAAACTTAACGTCTGAACTAGATCAAGTGTTCGGTGCCAATCCGAAAATTGGTCTTATAGAAAAAAACTATGATTGTGTCATGCTTTAACATGACACATCCTATCTCAATATTGCAAGCGGGTCAGCCTACGGCTCCAACCTCCTATCCCGAAGGTGGAATACTTCTCGTTAGGCCAGTTTAGCAAACTAAACTCAAACGGCTTTGAGAGAGAAATTAGGCTCCCTGGCTATTGACCACACACTCGCGTCGAAAAAAGGAGTGATAGAAAAAGACTTTGCAACGACTAACAAGAAGAACACTTATTATAAAACAGCTCATATAAATTTAAGAGCCCCCAGTTAATCATGGGAAAGGAAGTGTTTTAAACAAACAATATTTGTTGACAAACTAAGTTTTTAACATAAATATAATGTTTGGTCGAACCGAACAAAATTTTAAAAAGTTTGAGTATGAAAGCGACTTAGCTGGTTAATGTACTTGGTGTTGATGGTGTGGTCTTAGTTTGCCGAGGGACGAGGACCCAGCCCCCAGGACGGTCCCGGGGTGGCCGAGCGAAGAGCTCGGCACTCCAAAGTGGCGACTCAGCATGGCTGCTACGGAGAGGTGAAGCCCCGAGTCTAACCGGGGTGACAGAGCAGGTCGGCGTATTAGACGTTAGCTTAATAAAGTGACGGCGCGGATGGCGACACTAGGTAGCGAGCCATGGTGACACAATTTTGTCGACGGAGGCAGGACGACGGCCTCGGTGCGCCGAGGTGTTACCACGGTCCAGCCTAAATAGATTACCTGCACACATAAAGTAGTGCAAGCCAAATAAAAAAAATCATTTGCATATTTAATTCATGCAAAGTTTATGTAAAATAATAAAACAAATATGGCATCGATGCCGAAGTAAGATCGACAGCACGGGGACATAGACGCGGGTCGAAGGTCAACGGCTAAAGCAAAAATTAAATTATGAATCGGCAGCACCATTAACTTGCGTGCAAAATTATACAAATTACCAGTACAAAGGTCTGTGATAGTACTAATCTGCATGAACAATTTTAACAGGAGAAGTAACACCTAATTGTTTGTACTGGTAGAAGCTGCAAAACCAATCATTAGTACTAGTATATATAATTGACGTGGGAAGCGCCAATTGTACTGTTGTACTAGTACCAATCGTGCTAGCATTTGGTAGATCTCTTGTGACTTAGCATCTCCCGCGCCTGCTGCCGCGAAAAGTCACTGTATGCTTTAACGGGAATTGATGGCATGACCATCAACATCCTTGCTAAAAAAATAGAAGGTAAAAAAAGAAAAGGAGAGAATTTCCTTGATGTGCTCCAACGAGCTAAAGTGTGACTGGCCCTGTGATCGGCCCCTGTACACTGTTCGGCACTATCTTCTCGGCGTGGCCGACGTGATGGAGTAGGTTGTTGCGGTATACGTCAGCTTGAAGAAGTGACGACGTGGTAATGCCGGCCTAGGGCGGCTTGCCGAGCTGACGAAGCAGTTTTATCCACGCTAGCAGGACGACGACATGGACCGGCCGAGGTAGGGCGTGGCCAGATGAAGTCGATTACCTGTGCATATAAAAGAGTGCAAGCCAGACTTTTTTTGAAGAAAAACTGCATATAGTTAATTTATGCCAAGCGAATAATCCGGTAAATATGGCCTGAGCGTCGAGGTCGGCTTAATGGCGTGACGGTGTTGTGGCACGGCGATGTCGACACAGGTCAGCCGGCCTAGATCATGATGAAAGGCTGGCCAAACCGACAGCACGCACAAGCGTAGGTAGAATATCTCTGCAAAAATAGTGCGGTACAAACCAACAGAAAATATTCTACATATAATGATTTTACGTGCTAAACGAAGAGTTTAGGAAAAATAAAACCTGTTCGACGGCGGCGACCACAGCAGAAGGAAGCAAAAAGAAATAAGAACTGATCCGTATTTTGACTAATTCCCGTAATCAGACAGCTTCGATCTTTACATCAGGATTTACCAAAGCGTCAATAGTAGTACTAGCCGGATTACTAGTATTCGTCAGCTAGATTTAGGAGATCATGCTGCAAAACAAAACATGGAGTGGTATACTACTTTTGGTCCACGGATTGCACACAAAAAGGTTGGAGAGGGCCGGCCAATGGAGCCGAGTTAAAAAAGGAAACAAATCTCCCTTGATGCTGCCTGCTAGCCGATGGAATTACCGTGCTGCAAAACTAGTAGGCAATTTAGGTTATTAATAGTACTCTATAGGTCTATGCACCTTTTAGAAAAAGTAGAAAAAGTAGCACGGGACCAGCAGCCGAGAAGGAGATGGATTAAAAAAAGGAAGGAAAAAATAATTCCCTTGATGCGTGCTCCACGGAGGCGAACTCTGTTCGGACCACGTGCACTCTTTGATGTTTTCTCGTCTGGATCGCCGCCGGCCACACTGTGTTCTTTTTTAGCTTTCGCGTTAACCCATGCAGCAAACCTGCAACTCCAGGCCGCCGCTACATACGCGCTTCTTCACGAACCTCCACGGTGCACGGGGTGGCGCGTCTCCGCGAGTTGATTATGCTTCTAGTAGCCGCAGCAAACTCTGGATCCGAGCATTGAAATCTTCCTGACTTTAGTCTGGCTGTAGATCAAATAACACGAAGTAGCGGCCATAGTTTTGCAAGATAGACAGTTTAAGTGGAACAGATCTAACTGAAAAAATATCACCTGGTCATCCATCGATCTGTGACGATCACACAGCAAGCTCTCAATGAAAGCACCAATGTCGGTTCTATATCCGGCGTATCTTGTAGTAGGGGTCCTAAGTTAAGCGTCTTGGAGCGATGGTAACATGGATACGGGATTTCACCCAGCTTCCGGCTCTCTCGAAGAGATAATACCCTACATGCTGCTTTTGATTGTATTCATATGGGGTGTAGTACAGAGTACATGTACTACCACAAGGTTGTAGTAATGAACGTGAGATTGTCTATTGACTAGCCTGGCCTCGGTTTATATAACACAGCGGAGGCCTAGGGTTTAAAGGAGTCGTTGTCTTGTGCGCCATGTCTTGTGGAATCCTCCTTGTATTCGGCATGGGCTGCCCGAAGTGGGGGTCCTCGGCCCGATCCAGCTATTCGAGAGACGATGCGGTGAGTACCCCCTAGTCAAGGACACCGTCACTTTTGAAGGACCAAATCCGGATCTCCATTCAAGAATGGAAAAGGCCAGCAAAGTAACGTCCAGATCTTACTTTTGTCGGCCAAAGAGCCAAAGATCTGCTTTGGGAATCTCTCATGTCACATTTCACCCTACCAGATCATTTCACAGATGTAGATGTGCAGAAAGTCAAGGGCGCTGCTCTTAGGAAGATGACAGTAGCATTCAACAACCACAAGAAAAGTATATGGGCCAAGTACGTCGAAGGAGGAAAGAAGACTTCAGAATTCAAGGGAACACTGGAGAAGCAAAGAGATCACTGGCACGCTTTCGAGAACGGTGGAGAATAAACAAGATCAATGCCGCGAAAAAGGAGCATTACCATAAGCTGGGGCCAGGTGCTACGCGGTGGCCCGACCTAAGTGGGATAAGGCTGAGCAACAAATGGGGGATGCAGGGGTCATTCCAGTTACATTGAGCTGCCCCCAGGTCCATGACTTGGTTCTATGCGCATGGGGGACGTTGGACCCAAAGACAGGCCAGGTTTTGGAGCGGGCAAGTCTTAAAGGAGCCGACGTCAAACTACTTGTTGCAATAGAAGAGGCTCGGACGGGGGTGTTCACACCCAAAAAAGAGAACGACGAGCTTACGCGTGGCCTGGGAAATCCTGAACACCGGGGAAGAACACGAGGCAAAGGCGTTGTTCCGTGGTATTAGGGGTTTGCGGACTCGAACTCCGACTACATAAGCCGTGCGAGAAAGAAGATGTAGGAGGAGAAGAAGAGGAAGCTGGAGGAGGAGGAGAGGAAGTAGGAAGAAGAACGCCTTCGCATAGTAGAATCAAAAGCACGCGGAGTTGGCACTCCAATTCCAGCGGCAGCAGCAGCAGATCGACTCACTTAGCCTGGAAACGGGGTCTCTGCAGCGGCAGCAGCTAGCAGATCCTGCATTGGATAGCACCATCCCATCCATGCCGAGAAGCAGCGTGGGTTCCGCCCCGGGCGATGAGGCACTGCTGGATAGATACCCTGTGGATGACATCATTGATAACACTAATTGTGAGCTACACTTCAAAATGAAGAACATATCCATGAAGGTGGCGGACGGTGTTGCTTATACAAATCCCCCTGAAGCAACCTTTCATTGCAATCCGATTCCAGCTGGCTATGCTCGCGTCGCGGTTGATGAAGTGGTGGCACAATATCAGGGCTAGAGCTTGATATTCCTGGAGGTGACGACGAGCGCACACTGGTAGATTCCATACATCATATCATTCTATGGAGAAAGGATTGCATCATCTTTCCGAGGCCACCGACACCACGTCAGGCCACTCCTCCTCCAAGTCCGGCACGGTATCAGGCCACTCCTCCTCCTCCAAGTCCGGCACCGCGTCAGGCCACTCCTCCTCCTCCAAGGTCGGCACCCCGTTAGCCCAATCCTCCACCTCCAAGTCAGGCACCACGTCAGCCGTCTCCGCCGCCTAAGCAACAGTGGAAGAGAGCCTCCGCAGCTCCGGCAGCTAGCGGTACAAGTACAGTAGGCAAGAGATTCCAATTTGGTCCAAGCCTATCAAGCCTCTTCCGAAGAGGCCTTACGACCTGACTCTGGAGGAAAACAAAGCCGAATGCCAAGCCCGAGTGAAGGCCCATTTTGGACCGAAACCGCCACCGCCGCCAAAGGAGAAAGTGCCTGAGCATGTCTTTGACCACTTCATTCGTATGGCTCAACCACCAGATCCCAAGCCTAGGGACTTAGACTATGAGCGGCAAATCAAGAAGTCATATAATCCACAACAGAATCAGTCGAGCTCGAGCTCAAGCCAAGCAACTGCCAAAAAAGCGGGAAAATTGTTCCCCAGCTGGGAGAACAGGCGGTGCAGTCGACCCCCCGCTCATTGTACGAACACATGCGAGTACCGGCGCCAATCAGCTGGTAATAACCAACGATCATATAAGGCAGGCTGCAGAGATCGGATGCACTAGAGAACAACTCCTAGAGATCGAGCCCATGGAAACGTTTAAAGATGAGGAACTAAAACGGAAATATGCCCGCGCAAACCTATGGTCAAGCCCGAGGAGGTCAAGAAGCTCTCAACGAGAATGTATGAATTGCATGAATGGTACATGAAAGAAGCCAAGATTACCGATCGAGAGTCCCTCATGATTAAAGTCGGGCCTGAGCATTACTACCATGAAAATGCTCTGTATGTTCTGTTACAGAAATTTTTCAGTTCTTCAATCAAGACGCACTCGACAAATCTATCGTCAGTTTCTATTCACTAGTAGAAAAAGGGGCTTTCGTTCGGGCCTGGCCAGCCCATTAGTCCCGGTTCTGCCACGAACCGGGACCAATGGAGGCATTTGTCCCGGTTCGTAAGCCCAGGGGGCCGGCCGGGGCCTCGTGGGCATTGGTCCCGGTTCATCTGGGCCCATTTGTCCTGGCTCTTAGCACGAACCGGGACCAATGGGCCTCGCTCCTGGCCAATAACCATTGGTCCCGGTTTGTGGCAGGAACCGGGACAGAAGGATGGCCTTTAGTCCCGGTTCCAGCCACGAACCGGGACAAATGAGTTGCCTATATATACCCCATCGCCGGCGAGTAGAGCACTCCACAGTGCTCTGTTTTTTGCTGGCCGGCGAGGAAGGGCATTTGGGTGCTCTAGCTCACCTCTTATGCATGTGAGGTGTTCGATGAAATGCCCGAGCCACACTAGTTAAGCTTTCTCCTCTCGAAGCTCAACCTCGGAGCTCCATTTTTTCCGAGATTTGTCTAGGTTTAGCGGTCCGTCACGCCCCGTCCTCATCTTCACCGCCGTCGATCGCCCGCGCCGATCTCATCGCCGGCACCACCGTGGTGAGCCTCTTGTGCTTATCAGCCTCTTGTTCTTATCTTCTTTCTGAAAGAAAAAAATATTACTTTAGATAGATACTTGTCTAATTTTCTTACTTTTGACACACATAATTATATATAATGCACGCAGATCAATCAACAATGGATGTACGGTGACAAACACACCTCTGAGTACATTAAGGGCATGCATAATTTTCTCAAAGTGGCTGAGGCAAACAAGCAGAATGGTTTTATGTGTTGGCCATGCCCTAATTGTGGGAATACGAGGTCTTACTCTGACAAGAAAATCTTTCACACCCACCTACTTTATAAGGGTTTCATGCCACACTATAATGTTTGGACGAAGCACGGAGAAATAGGGGTTATGATGGAAGACAGCGAAGAAGAAGAGGACGATGACAACTATGTGCCCCCTGAATACGGTGATGCTGCAACGGGGGAAACTGAAGATCAAGAGGAAGCTGAAGATCCAGAGGAACCAGACGATGTGCCCGATGATGATCTCCGCCGGGTCATTGTGGATGCTAGGGAAAAGTGCGAAAGTGAAAAGGAGAAGCTGAAGTTCGATCGCATGTTAGAGGATCACAAAAAAGGGTTGTACCCCAATTGCGAAGATGGCAACACAAAGCTCGGTACCGTACTGGAATTGCTGCAGTGGAAGGCAGAGAATGCTGTGCCTGACAAAGGATTTGAGAAGCTACTGAAAATATTGAAGAAGAAGCTTCCAAAGGATAACGAATTGCCCGTCAGTACGTATGCAGCAAAGAAGGTCGTATGCCCTCTAGGATTGGAGGTGGAGAAGATACATGCATGCCCTAATGACTGCATCCTCTACCGCGGTGCGTACAAGGATTTGAACGCATGCCCGGTATGCGGTGCATTCCGGTATAAGATCAGACGAGATGACCCTGGTGATGTTGAGGGCGAGCCCCGCAGGAAGAGGGTTCCTGTGAAGGTGATGTGGTATGCTCCTATAATACCACGGTTGAAACGACTGTTCAGAAACAAAGAGCATGCCAAGTTGATGCGATGGCATAGTGAGGACCGTAAGAAAGACGGGAAGTTGAGAGCACCCGCTGACGGGTCGTAGTGGAGAAAAATCGAGAGAAAGTTCTGGGATGAGTTTGCAAGTGACCCAAGGAACGTATGGTTTGCTTTAAGCGCGGATGGCATTAATCCTTTCGGGGAACAGAGCAGCAATTCACTACAAAAAAACAAGACACATCCGTGACATTTTGGGCCGGACGAAAAAAAAATTCTGTCATACATATGACACTTCTATGATGATAATTGTGACAAAATCCGGTATCATCATAGATGTGGTGGGCTCCTACTTCTATGACAAAAAATCATGATAGAAAATGGGGTTTTCGTCCTGGGCGGGCCGGAGACGCAGCTGCATGACATTCTTTGGGCCGTCCATGACGGAAAAAAACCGTGGTAGAAGCGAGGGCGAGGAAAATTTCGGGGAGTTCCCGGTTACGGTGGGAGGTCGGGGGCCGAGCGATGCGCGTTTCTCTCGTACACGTACGCGCGTGTGTGCGAGGCGTTGTCTCTAACTGAACCCGAGCGAGGCGTTGGGCTCTAACTGAACCCGAGCGATCGTACTGCAGGCTACGCGTTACTGAACCCGAGCGATCGATCGATGGCTGTTAACTGAACCCGATCGAGCGATTCCTTCGCTACTGCTGCTAACTGAAGCCGATCGATGCTGCCTCTGGGAGGAACAGTGAGTGTTGCGGGGGGGTTTGGATGAACAGTGAGCGGTGGCGTTGCCTCTGGATGAACAGGACCCCGTGGTGTGGTGGAGGGCTGGATGAACAGTAGACGGTCGAGGGGTGCCCGTGGAGGGGTGGTTGAACAGGACCCCGTGGTGTGGAGGGTTGGATGAAGAGTAGACGGTGGAGGGGTGCCCGTGGAGGGGTGGTTGAACAGTAGCCGGTGGAGTAGCGCGCGGTGGATGCTGGATGAATAGGAGCCCGTGGTGGCTAGAGGAGGTCGACGGTGGAGATGAACTGTATCCCGTGGAGTCCCGTTTTGCGGTACGCCACACCCCTACCGATGAATAGGACCCCCATTTCGACCGTAGGAGGTCCGTTTCATCCGTTTTCCGGTACGCCACACCCCTCCCGATCAACAGGACCCCCGTTTCGACCATAGCAGGTCCGTTTCCTCCGTTTTGCGGTACGCCACACCCCTCCCGGTCAACAGGACCCCCGTTTCGACCGTCGGAGGTCCGTTTCCTCCGTTTTGCGGTACGCCACACCCCTCCCGATCAACAGGACCCCCGTTTCGACCGTAGGAGGTCCGTTTCCTCCGTTTTGTGGTACGCCACACCCCTCCCCATGAACACGACGCATTTCGTTGCCTCCCCATGAACACGACGCATTCCGTTGCCTCCCCATGAACACGACGACGACGTTGTTTCTCCGTTCTGACCCAGCCATGTACACGATCCTTGGCCGTACATATGCGCGAGTAGGCGTTCGAGACCCCGCCCGTACATACACATACGTGGCCGTATTTTCTTTCTTGCACCCTGGCCGCTGTACGTACGTGTACATGCTACGTGCGCGCCTCTACTACGACACGTGCACGCCTCTACATCCACCAGTATATATGTACGTACACGTTTGCGACCAGAATGACAACGCTACGTACGCTTCGACCAGGTGGGTCCCGACTGTCAGGCACTTCCTTGCCTGCGAAGATGTAGCTGGTGGGTCCCAGCAGTCAGGGGGGCGAATCTTTTTTTTTTTGCCCGGACGCACTTCCTTGCATGCGAAGATGTAGCTGGTGGGTCCCAGCAGGCAGGGGCAATCGTTTTTTTTTCGCGAAATACGGTGGCCCGTCCGGTGGGTCCCCGCAGTCAGGTGGAGGAATAATTATTTCGCACGTAATAAGGAGGCACTTCCTTGCTGCGGCCGTGGACCCAGCTGTCAGCCTCTCCACGTACAGTCCACGTCCGATGGAAGCCGTTCCTTGACCACGTTGACCACGCCGCGCCAAGAGCACCAGGGCGGTGGACGACGGCGAGGCCTAGGAAGGGGACGACGTGGAGCCGGGGAAGACGCGGCAGTGGATGCCCATGCGTAGAGGAGTACGAGGGTTCACTGGTTCGGTGCGGTGTGAGGCTGCCGTCGCCGCAGAATAACAGGGGGTGTGGGTGAGTAGAGGGATGGCCTGGCCAGCGGTGGGAGTAGTAGGGGCGGTGAGGCCTCCGCCGCATCGCAGCCGGCCACGGGAGGCAGGAGCACGAGGCACGACCGGCGCTGGTTTGGGTAGCTGGAGCAAGAAGACCAGAGGTTGAAGAAGCACTACGGCCGTTGGATGGACATCGTACAGTCACTGGAGCTAGAATCGTGCATATTGACTAAGTTGACAAAGCCCTCCATCCCCGTCAACTTAGTAGGCCGACAAGTCAGCCTGCCACCATACTGGGTCCCAGCTAACAGGGGGAGTATTCATTTTTTTGTGCGTAATAAGGAGGCACTTCCTTGCGTGCGAAGATATAGCTGGTGGGTCTGAGCTGTCAGCGGCGGTAACGTTTTTTTTTGCGAAATACAGAGGCCCTTTCGGTGGGTCCCTAATGTCAGGTGGAGGAATCATTATTTTGCGCGTAATAAGGAGGCATTTCCTTGCGTGCGGCCGTGGACCCAGCTGTCGGCCTCTCCACGTACAGTCCACTTCAGATGCATGTCGGTCGTCGACCATGTTGACCAGGCCGCGCCGAGAGCACCAGGGCAGTGGACGACGGCGAGGCCTAGGAAGGGAACGACACTGAGGCAGGGAAGACTCGATAGTTGTTTCCCACGCAGAGGGGAGTACGACTGTACAAGGGTTTACTGGTTCGTCTGCCGTCGCCTGAGAATAACAGCAGGTGTGGGTGAGTAGAGGGATGGCTAGGCCAGTGATGGGAGTACGGTGGGGCGGTGAGGCCTGCGCGGCAGCAGAGCCGGCCGCAGGGAGGAGGGAGCAGGCAGTCCCGCCGGCACTTGTTTGAGTGGCTGGAGGAGGAAGAGCAGAGATTGAAGAAGCACGACGGCCGTTGGATGGCCATCCAACAGTCACTGCTTGTGCGTCAACCTTTTTTTTAGGAAAGCCTCAAATCTGTGGAAAACAGTACACAGCCCATCTGCCATTATTTCTAATAATTTACACCCCATTTGCTAATTATTAAGGTTTTTTTTGGAGCCCATATTCTTTTTGTTAGCATTACAGCCCATATTGTGGCCACGATTAAAAAATTATACGAAATTTTGCATATTTCGGTGCGGTCCGAACAGTTTTTAATCCCGAAATTTCGACTCACATTCAAACTGATTTTAAAAATAAATGTATATCAATGTAAAATCCAACAAATTCTCCACGCATAAAAATTAATGTAATTTAAAATCTCGAAATGGAAAAAAAGATATTTGAAACTAATTGCCGGTTTGATGTGTTTTAAAAATGTACAGCCCATTTCTCATTACTGATGGGCCATTTTCTCAGCCAGCCGAATGAAAGCTCTCCTCGTCTTGAAAGATTTGCAGCCCAACAGGCCTGACAAAGCGACTTACTTGGCAAATCACAAAAAAACTGGGCTGTGGCCGTGGACCCAGCTGTCAGCCTCTCCACATACAGTACTCTTCCGATGGAAGTCATTCCTTGACCACGTTGACCACGCCGCACAGAGAGCACCACGGCGGTGGACGACGGCGAGGCCTAGGAAGGGGACAACGCGGAGCCGTGGAAGACGCGGCAGTGGAAGCCCGCGCGGAGAGGAGTACGAGGGTTCACTGGTTCGGCTGCGGTGTGAGGCTGCCGTCGCCGCACGGCCCGGCCAGCGGTGGGAATAGTAGGGGGCGGTGAGGCCTCCGCGGCAGCACAGCCGGCCACGGGAGGCAGGAGCATGCGGCACGACCGGCGCTGCTTTGGGCGGCCTGAGCAAGAAGACCAGAGGTTGAAGAAGCACTACGGCCGTTGGATGGACATCTCGTACGGTCACTGGAGCTAGAATCGTTCATATTGACTAAGTTGACAAAGCCCTTCGTCCCCGTCAACTTAGTAGGCCCACAAGTCAGCCTCCCACCAAGGTGGGTCCCAGCTAGCCGGGGGAGTATTCATTTTTTTTGTGCGTAATAAGGAGGCACTTCCGGTGGGTTCGAGGTGGCCCGTCAGGTGGGTCCCAGCAGTCAGGGGGCAAACTTTTTTTCGCAAAATACGGTGGCCCGTCCAGTGGGTCCTTGCTGTCAGTTGGAGGAATCATTATTTTCCGCGTAATAAGGAGGCACTTACTTGCTGCGGCCGTGGACCCAGCTGAGACCCTCCACGTATAGTATACTTCCGATGGAAGTCGTTCCTTGACCACGTTGACCTCGCCGCGTTCCGTTGCATGCATGCGTCCATGGGCGTGGTGCGTCCCCACTGTCAGCCTCTCACGTACAGTCATCTTCCGATGACTCTCGGTTGTTAACCACATTGACCACACCGTGCCGAGCGCACCCAGACTGGAACGACCCGGAGATGGGGAAGACGGGGCCGTGGAGTCGCAGATGGAGAGGAGTGGGAAACTTCACTGGTTCGGGTGCGCGCCAGCACAGCCGCGGTGCCGCCCACGGGAGACAGGAGCAAGAACAGAGGTTGAAGAAGGAGCACGGCTGTTGGATTAACATCCAACGGTCCAGCTGCTAGAATCATTTGTTGATTAAGTTGACAAAGCCGTGCGTACACGTCCGCTTAGTAGGCCCACAAGTCAGTCACCAAATCTGACGGGTCCCAGCTGTCAACGGGATGAATAATTTTTTTCGCAAAACAAGGAGGCACTTCCTTCCGTGCGAAGATACAGCCGGTGGGTCTCAGCTGTCAGGTGGAGAAATAATTTTTTTCACAAAACAAGGAGGTCCCTCCTGTAGCTGGTTCGAATCCAAACCTAGACTATGACTATATATGGTGCTATGCTACTCTGTAAGTAATGAAACTGACATATCCAACGTTCGCTTCTCCTCTTCTCTACTTACTCTGCCTAGCATCAGAAGCTCTGGCCGCAGCAACCATGTCCGTTGGCTGCTCGTCCACCTGCTCTTCAGCAGGCAACAACCAGATATGCGCCAAGTCACTACCCGTACCATCGCCTGTGGGTCTCATCACACCCCCGCCGGCACGCGCACCGCAGCCGATTGCTCATCGCAACCCGCTGCCGTTGTTGTGGTGCCACTGCTGCAAATCACGTAGAGTCATCCGTCGCGTCTCAACCACAATCCGCAACCCTGGCCGAGTCTTCTACAATTGCCCGAATCATGGGGTAATAATATGTTGAAGTGTTCTTCTGCTGCTTTCAGTTGCTGATTTTTTTAATAGTTTGGTTGATGATCTTCCAATTTGATTCGTGCAGAAAAGGGAAGATTCGTGTGATTTGTATTTCTGGGAAGTTGCTGATGTGGGGGAATGCAACTACGCTGATTATTTGGTTAGCCGAGGAATCCCAATACCAGCAGGTTGGGGTGTTGGACAAGTAACTGAAGGCACGGCAGAAGAGGAAGATGCAGAGCAGAAGGTTAAAGATGCAGTTCCTCTGTTCATGGCCAAGCAACAACTGCTGAACAGCCTTGACAGCAATGAGGAGATGAAAGAGCTTGTGAAGATAATGGGCAAAATCGATGTGCTCTGTAGGAATTGTCTCTTTATTTGAAGTGTATGTAGCACTCGTGATGTATTCAGTGGCTACGACATGAGCACTTTGCCGAAACTAGTAACGAATGAAACCTGTGTAGCAGGCTGGGCGTAGTGTTGTGAACATCTAATGATTTCTATTAACGGAAATCAGGGGGTATCCCCTTTTGCTCATATAAATAAATAAATAGCAGAGGCCCTGTCGGGTCAGCTTTGTTCTCATTCGAAGACGTCGAGCAAATTGCAGTCCAACAACAAACTATGTCATCAAATTCAAGTTTCACAGCCAAATATGAGTACAACTAAACAACAATGTCATCATGTCTTAGTTTTCATACAATCACCAAACACAAATCAGCATACATAACAAGTGATGTTCTCACAGCAAAATACTAAACAACATGTTCATCAGGTTTCAGTTGTCATAGCAAACACAATTTCACATAGTAGGTAAAAAACGTCTTCTGACAGGCAAATACAACAAAAGCAATGTAATCCTCATCCACAGCAGCAGCATCAACATCTTCGCCATGTGTATCTGTCTGAATCATAATTCCCCATGGTGTCATCTTCTTCTTCGTCCTCAACGTCCTCGAACGTTGGCTTCTTCTTGATCAACTCTTGTATGTCCACAGCACGACAGGCAATCTTTTCGCCGGCATCATTGACGTGATGGTTCTCAAAGATATTAGGAACATCTGTGTTATCTTGTACATCAGGAGCAGTGTAAGCATCATCTTGTTGTGCAACTTCATTAAACAAATTCCTCTGCTCAAACCTTTGCAATACTCTCCAGACATCGCTACGTGCAAATGTGTCTTCCAAGACAAATATCTGTGTTGCTTGATTTGCCAAAATAAAAGGCTCGTTGGTCTGGTACGCCGCCTTGACATTGATGGATTTGAAATAATCATCAGCTTTGGGTTTTGTGATCCTGGAAAATAGGTTATACCAACGACAGCACAACAGAACCACACACCGATGATCCTCGAAACTGGAGATATACTGCAACTGAACAATGTCTGTTATGTTAGCATACATTTCAGTTGTCTCTTTGTCATACGTATTCGTGCTCATGATGGCACTGTTTTGTGTCTTCCTGCCTTCGTCTCGTGCAAGGGTGTTGTAGCGCACATCTCCAACAACACAAGATTCATAATGTCTTACCCGAGTATGAGGACCCATTGCTAGTGAGTAAAGGGCATCATCAACTGCCTGCCCATCCTCCCGCATCTTCTTAACCTATGGTTAGAAAATAGACAAGCTGATCATCTTATGTACTCAATATATTAAAAAAACTGACAGTGCACTTCAAAAGCTTACATGGTTCTTGAACCATTTCGCAAATCCTGCCATAACCAGTTTGTCAATGTTTCTTGGATTTTGCGGCAGTAACTCCTCTTTGAAGATGCTGCACAACATAGTGATCGCGTCAAACATCTAAATATATAAGAATGTGTTGCAAGTTTAGCAGATTACGATGTATAAGCTGCAGTACTGCGCTTACTTGATATAAGGTAGTATCTCAGGACAGTTATTCAACACATACCAAACCATTTTGTCCAAATCGTTAGGTTTGTCCTCTTGTCGACTCTTCCCTGTAACTCGAATAGAATAATCGAAAACATTGAGCCCGGGATTGTCTTCACCCACCTCTTTGCTAAGCTGATCAGCTGTTTCAATGTATTTTGAGCAGAATGTCAACGCTTCTGTAGCAATGTAGGCCTCTGCAATGGAACCCTCGGGTCTAGCTCTGTTCCTATCATAGCCCTTGAAAGTGCCTAGCCGCCTTTCAATAGGGTACATCCAGCCATACTGTACTGGACCTCTAAGTAGTGCCTCATCAGGTAGATGAACAGCCAAATGCACCATCACATCAAAGAAGGCTGGAGGATATATCTTCTCAAGGTCGCATATGATAGTTGGTATCTTGTCTCTAAGACGCTCCAAAGCATCTATCCTGATATTCCTACTGCAGAGTTCCCTGAAGAATTGTCCCAACTCTGCAACTGCTCTGTATAAGTCAGGGCGGCCCAATCCTCTAAGGATAACAGGTAAAACCCTTTGAAGTAGGACGTGGCAGTCATGAGTTTTCAACCCTTGTACCTTGTTTCCATCTGCACTGACTCTCCTTTCATGGTTGGAAGCAAATCCATGTGGGAATCTCACACGTGACAGGACCTCGCAGAATTATTTTCTTTTTACCTTGTCCAAGACGTACACAGCTGGTGCCATATCCCGTGGTTTACCTTCATCTTGCACCTGCAAATCCTTTCTGATACCTAGGTGTGTCAAATCAATCCTAGATTTTTTAAGGTATCTTTCGTCTTGACTTCAATATTAAGAAGTGTGCCGATAATGCTGTCACATATATTTTTCTCGATGTGCATCACATCAAGATTATGCCGCAGATCCAAATCTTTCCAATACTCCAAGTCCCACAAAGTGGACCTGCGAGTAAACAATAATCTCTCTTCTACCCTGCCGCGCTTCCTTTTCCCGCTACCATTACCAGGATGGTTTCCTGGTGAAATATGTCTGACCTTCTCTAATTCCACTTGCAACTCATCGGCGGTGAGCCTCTTTGGCGCATCACGGTTTTCATGCTTTGCATTGAACACATGTCTTCGGTATTTTCTAGGATGCGGCTTGTCCTTGGCAAGGAAACGGCGGTGTCCAATGTAATAGATCTTGCTAAGTATTGCGTATGATAGCGGATTCCTGTCACAGCGAACACATGCATTGTAACCATGTGTCGTTCACCCTGAGATAGTGCCCAAAGCCGGATAATCATGGATGCACCAAATTATAATAGCACGCAGAAAGAACTCAGCTGGTGGGCTGCTATATAGGTCTCGAGTGAGAACACCCTTCCATAGTTGTTGAAGTTCCTCCACAAGAGGCTCCATGAACAAATCAAAATCCTTTCCAGGACTTTTTGGACCTGGGATGAGCAAGGCCATCATGTAGTTTGATTCTTTGGTGCAAACATTTGGAGGCATGTTGTAAGGGATAACAAGCACTGGCCACATGCTATATGTGGCGCTCTGGTGGCCAAATGGGTTAAATCCATCTGAAGCTAAGCCAAGTCTAATGTGTCTCGGGTCAGCAGCAAACACTTTGTGTTTATCATTGAAGCTTTTCCACTCACTACCATGAGATGGATGGCTCATTACATTCTGATCTCTGTACTCCTGGTTCCTAGAATGCCACAGTACATCCTGTCTTGTTTCAGCATCATGAAACAACCTCTGCAATTTTGGTATAATTGGAAAATGTCTCAGAACATTATGAGGAATCCTCTTCACAGCATCGCCATCTTTCCATCTTGATGATTTGCATTTCGGGCATTCACTTAAGTTCGCATAATCCTTCCAGAACAGAACACAATTATTCTTACAAACATGGATCATATCATATCCAATTCCAACTGCACGAAGGAAATTCTTCATTTTGCTGTAGGTGTGTGGCAGCTCACACGCATCTGGGAAAGATTCGCGGAAAGCAGCCAACATCGCATCGAATGATTTGTTGGTCATCCGCTCAGATGTCTTCACCTGAAGAAAGGTGACCATAGCTGAGAATACTGACAGCTTATTTCCTGGGGTGACAGCAACGTTGCATTGTTCCAACATGCGGGCCCACCATTTTTCTTCTGCAGGTGAAAGTTCACGGAATGCACAAGCATTTCGTAGCATTGTTTCAATGTTGGTCAAACTCACTGACTCTGCCACCACCACCACCTCCTCCTCTTCCACCTGAGCATCAGGCAGATCAAGATGGTGATCTGCTGCTTCCACGTAGTCAATAACATTGACGTTCACAGCTTCACCATGATGAACCCACCTAGTATATGTGACCGACATCCCATACAAGTGTAGATGATTTTGCACAGTTGACTGGGGTCTTGTAACTGAATTCATACAACTGCTACACGAGCAGAGCACATCTGATTTCGGACCACCGTACTCAGCTCTGATAAAGTGCATGAAGTTTTCAACCCCCTCGACATATGCAGCGGAGAATCTTCGAGCAGAAGTTATCCAAGTCCTGTCCATCTGTTAGACATACAAATTAGTTCTTCTACTAGATATTACAGGAAAAACATATATGCTTTTTTATGAAGTCCAGAAAAAAAATACCTAGGTCGATGTCTAAAGCTATGGCAAGATATTTGGACGAGCAGATCTAAGTAACGAAATATATGTAAAGCTAATTCAGCAAAAAGATTTGAGTGCCAAATTATGGCAGGCTGTTTCAGCAGTCAATGAGGCCGAGCACACAGCCATCGAACTATCGAAGGCCATCGCAGCAACAAAGATCGAGTATAAAACGGTGTAGAGCTATTTCACCTAACAGGTTGGCTACTAGACCATGGCAATCTACGTCACAATAAATATATGGCAGGATATTTTAGCAACTAGGCGGCCTTGGCATGCCATCTCAGCTAAGCAGATTGAGTGCAGAATAGGGCAAGGAAGCTTCTTAAGCAGAGCATATTGACAGTAAACTACTTCGGCAAACAGTGAGATTAACAGCGTCTATCAGCTAACATCCAGCGCTACACCGACATGAACGGGGCCTCAGTCTAGAATGCGCATACCATGGGAGAAGCTAACCGCCGTGCGTCTCCACACGAACGTCGCCAGCGGTGGCGGCGCTGACCGCCGTGCGCCTCCACAAGAACGTAGCCAGAGGTGGCGGCGCGGCTAGAGGACGGCAGTCTACGAGAGCGTACTGTGGGAGCGAGAGGATCGCCGAACCGCGGCGCCGACGTATCGGCGCGGCGGGGAGGGCGGCTTTGGCGGAGCAAATGGAGTGGAGGAGGACAAGGGGGAGGGGGGTTTGGGGAATATTATTGGCTAGTTGGCCGAAGGGCGGTTGAATCGGATTTGGGGGGAATTTTTGGTTGTGGGGGGAGGATTTTCGCGCGGTGGGCAGGGGGAGTTTGGCGCATGGTCGGTTTCTCCAAGTGCAGTCCCACGTGTCAGTGAAGAGGAAAGCCGAAGCGCGTTCCGTTTGCGTGAGCCGTGTGCAGGACCGAACGTGTGTGGGGTGCAATGTGACCGCGACAGGACTGCTGTGAGTGTACCGCCTTTTTTCCTTTTAAACTAGGTGCTTCGCCCCCTCAAAAAAAATTGTGTTGCTTCGCGTGATCCATCGATACTACTACTAGTAATCCGGTAAGCCCGACTAAAACGGCGCGGCCGGGTCTTTTCCCGCACGATATGCTGGGAGGTTGGCTTAGTTGGGTTTTTTAGGACGAGTAATGCTACACCTACGTAATCCCAGTTACGTAACTAACGTAATGTGAAACGTGTGAGTTGTTGATTATAGATTGGGGGAGGGAGGGGCCCACCACCATGAAAATCAGGGGAGGAGAGAGAGAGGCAATTTACGTTAACCCTTTTGTAGGTTCCCGTAGATGTAGAAAGATGTGAAATGCGTGAATGTGTAGTGGACATACTATTGGAGTGCCTAAGATAATTTGTGTATGTATAGACCCTATGTGTTTACTTTACTTCGCATGTTAGATTTCTCTTGGTTCAATAAAAAGCAGAGTTGGTGATGATGGTGTGCTTGTCATCCTGCAATATAGGCCATCCGATCTATATCTAACGGATAGGAAGGAAACTATGACAATTTACCCACACTCCTCTCCACATTTGCAGATAAGGCTTTCCCTCGTTCATCCTTTTCTCCCACAAGATCTTGATCTTCCGTGCAACGCACGGGCATCTTCCTAGTACTCCTACAATATGTATATTATTGTGAAAGTTCATATACACCGGCCGAGATTAATGCAAACACGGCAGATTTTCATTACATTTCGAACTTTTATAGGACAGAAAAATAAAAGAAACCCGACCCTAAACCTATTCTACGGCGGCGACCGACGTCCTCCATCTGTGATCTCTATGTACGGGGGCGGGGTTCAAGACCCGTGAAGTGAAGGTGCGGTCTCCGGCGAGGAAGAGTAGAACACGGGATACGGATCGGCCAGTTGGCACACCATGCCCTGCCGCCTCCCATGCCCTACTCATCCTCGGAGGAGTCCCCGACCTCGGCGGTGCCGGACGTTGGATGGCGGCAAGTAGGACGCGTGGCTGACGGTGCTCCCGTCGTCGGCCGCCAGCGTGGCCACCGCTTGTGCGGTCGCGTCCGCGTCCGGCTACGCCGCTATTGCGTCGCGAGAGGCGACTTCAGCGAGGGCGGTGACCTCGAGCTTCATCCCCGAATACAAGCTCTCCCGCAGAGCGTTCGCACTTGCGGTCATGGCGGATGTGGTGCCAGGTAGGAGGATGATGCGCTATGGTGTGGAGGTTAGCTGGGCGTTGCCGCTTTAAGTAGCGCATTCTGGTGAGGCCAAGCATCCGGGTGCGTCATTAAGTCGTCGGAGTTGGTTCCTCGGGCACCGAGCCTCTTAACGACGACATGTGAATGGACGGCATGAATGCGGGCAGCTGGCGCCGGCTGGGAACGCACCGCGCGACGGCGCGAGGGACGAGGGTTTTGGTGTGCCAGGGTAGTCAGCTGCGGTCGTGGCAACGTTGGAGATGCCCTTTGCTCACATGCGATCCCCGCATGTCATTGAAAAAGCAAGACGACCCGGCATGGTCTCAGGTCTAGAGGATGCAGTTGGCCGCGCTACACCACTCCGCGGACGCGTCGCGGCGCCCCGTGCATCCTCGACGAGCCGGGTGTTGGGGTGTGTTTGGATTGTGGCCAAAGTGCACCTTACCAAAATTTTGGTCATGACCCAAAGATTGGTCTTTGTTTGGATGGTTGCCATTTTTTTGGCATGCCAATGAACTCTAGCCAACACTAGTTCATTTTTCTTGCCAATGTCGGCCAAATCATGGGCAACCAATACCTCAACCAAAATTTTGGTCATGACCCAAAGATTGGTCTTTGTTTGGATGGTTGCCATTTCTTTGGCATGCCAATGAACTCTAGCCAACTCTAGTTCATTTTTCTTGCCAATGTCGGCCAAATCATGGGCAACCAATACCTCAACCAAAATTTTGGCCACCCAATGCTTTGATGGGGCAACCTTGGGCACAAACCAAACATACCGTTGGTCGTGCCACAGCACTAACGCCACCCTCGGCACACTGAGACCGACCGTGTCTAGGGACAATATGAGTGTGTCGCTCACCGCGGTCACCGTGTCCAGAGGCGGTGCTGGAGCTGCGCCCCGTTGTTGGCCCCAACGACCCACATGAACGGTTGTCGGTGGCGAGGAGGTCGTGGGCCAGTTCCTCCATTGGACTAGTCTGCGCTACGTCGTCCCGACGGGTGTGCCCCACATGTCGGTTTCCCTGTTTTCCCGGCCATATTTGAGCGTCAGTGCTCCGCGTTGCGCATTAGGCCTTTCACTATGTAGGCCAAGCGAGACAACTTATTGTTTATTTGAGCCGTTCAAGTATAGTCATGTGGCGTTTGCTTATTTCTCATTCCTCTCCAACCCTCTTCTCCATCGATCATGTCACCCTCCTGTCGAGTCCATCCCCCCGCGTGCCTCATTTGAACATTCCGCCGAGTATCATTCGCATGTACCCACCCTAGTCCTCTTTCAATAGATCTCCGGACCCCGAGATGAAATCGAGAGGGAACGAGTGGGGGCACGTGATACCTAAGGCGGATTCAAAATTTTGAACCGGTGATCATAGCATCCGCAAATCATATATAAAGGGTATTCAATGTTCATTTCGTTTTTGAACGTACAATATACTCCCACTGTCCTTTCTAGTTTACATATAAGTTTTATGTGTAGTCAAAGTATCTCTACTTTGATCAAAAAGGTATCAACATTCAACAACGCCCAATCAATATTGTTAGATTCATATGTACTCCTAGATTTGTACTCGAGATGGTTTCCAATTTGACTATTGACAAGATTAATAGTACATGAAATGTATAAAGTGAAAATTATATCATTGGAAACTCCTTTCACATATGAATTTGACCGTATGCTTTGTGTAAGTTGCATGTCATATATTATTACTCTAACAATTGGTCAAAGTTAGCCTTGAAAAATGCATTAGACCCTGTATGCTTTGTGTAAGTTGCATGTCATATATTATTACTCTAACATTTGTGTAAGTTGCATGTCATATATTATTACTCTAACATTTGGTCAAAGTAGTATAGTGGAAGTGGATCCTCTGACGTAGGTATCCCTGCCTTACCCTCCCTTTCGGTCACCTACTGGCGGACCCCATGCTTGCTAGGCCCCGTATGTCAGTTACTCAATGGGTTCGGCCACGTCAGGGGATCCCCATCCGTAGTATACTCCCTCTGTTTTTATTTACTCCGCATAAAACGGAGGGAGTGGTGGTATAATAAATGACGCGGGCGGGGGAGGGGGAGCGTCGGTTTGCTCTCAACTGCGGTCCCACAAGCGAGCGAAAATGCAAGACAAAGCGCGCTCCATTCGGTGAGCGACGTGGAGGGTCCAACGTGCCGGGCTGCAACGCGAACGCGACAAGAGCGATGTACAGTCAAAACCGATTGACCGGTCGTCACCGGAACAACTATTCACACCAGAACCTTCGCTGCTCGGCCTACGCCAGCCACTGCCCTAAAACCACACCAAATCTCCAGCCCATTCGCCCAGCTTTTGATCCCCTAGCCCGCATCAAGCGTCCCCTAGTTCGCCGGAAAGCCATGGTGCGCCACAAGATCATTTACTACAAGAAGCTGACGCCGGAGCGCCGCGCAGAAATCGCGGCGGCGGTCGGCGCCACAGACCTCCGTTCCCAAGCTCGCTTTGTGGTGGGCCAATCCCCGAGTTCTCTGGAGCCAAGCTACGAGGAGGAGGAAGCCGATCCAATGTTCATGGCGGAGGTCACGGCGCAGAAGGCCCCCGATGGGTATGAGACGATGGACGTCGACTTCGTGCCGGCGTCCGAGTCCCCCATGGTGCAGGCGGACCAGCGGTTCAACATGGCGATACTAAAGGAGGACCGGGAGGCAGACGATCAACTCGACGCGGAGCGCGCGCATGCCGCTGCCATCGAGGCTCTCCTGCAGGCGAAACCGGATGTCGTGGATGTGAACCGGGCGGCGGAGGCTCAACTTGAGGCGGAGCGCGCGGATGCCGCTGCCATCGAGGCCTCCTACAGGCGGAACGGGACGTCCTGGACTTGAACCGGGCGGCAGAGGCTCGACTCGACGCAGAGCGCGCGGATGCCGCTCTCATCGACGCCCTCCTGCAGGCGGAACCGGACGTCCTGGACTTGAACCGCGCGGCAGAAGCTCGACTCGACGCGGAGCGCGCGGATGCCGCTGCCATCGAGGCCCTCCTGCAGGCGGAACCGGGCGTCCTCGACTTGAACCGGGCTGTGCTCTCGTCCGTGCAGAGCGCCCGCACGCTCCGCTTGAACGAGTAGCTGGAGGCCGAGGACAACCACGAGACACACGTCAGCAGCGACGGCTGGTTCGCGCCGGCAGCCAAAGACGACGAGGCCATCTCTTTCCGCGAGCAGTGATAGTTTTTCTTTATGTTGTTTTTATGGATCTTTTGCTGTGTAAAAACATATATTTGTTATGCAAGTCGCCTGACTTGGGTCAGTCTACAATTTCAGGCGGTTGGATGAATATCCTACGTCTCCTAACCCTTCTTTCCTTCTTCCTCGCCTCTTCTTCTTCCCCAACAGACCACCGCACGGGCCGTACGGATACTCCCCAACATGCGGTTGGATAAACATACTCTATGAGCGAAAATTATGTGTCAGCGATTGGATGGCTGAGTTTGGTTTGTTCACATGCGACAGCCCGTGTCAGTGAGGGTGCGTTCCCTTGGTTGGGTTTGCGGCGTGCAGGAGCGACTGTGTGAGGGTGCGGTGCGACCGCGGCGTGCAGGAGCAACCGTGTGAGGGTGCGGTGCGACCGCGACAGCCGTGCGCAAGTGTACCTTTTTCTCATTTTGAAAACTTTAGGCAAGCTTGGCAAAAATGTGTGGGGAAGTTTGGCAATGCAAGGCCTAGACCCAAACAGGATAAGTACGTACGTACTAGGAGTACTAGTGTTAAAAAAGAAAGGCGGGGTTTTCCTTCGCGGGATTTAATCGATACAATTCCTCGTTTCACGTGTCAATTAATGCATATATTTTTTCCAAAGACCAAAGAGCTAACCATCTCACTCCTCATCGCTTGATTAATGCAGCGCCATGCAAACCAACCTTATCACTTCCGCATGCATGCAGGGGATATTAATGTCCTTGGTTGCTAACCCCATCAATTTTGCCTCGATTAGTGTTAGCGGCCCTTTGCAAATTGTAATTTTGATATACTGGCCTTCTGTAAAAAAAATGGAGGTAGTAACTATATTTGACTTCCTTCCCCATTGTGGTGATGTCGACGATATGTTTTTTTTGGTGGTTTGGCGAAGTGCGTTCGACGGAGAACACCATTGAGGGAGACCACGGTAATTCATTCGCAAGTGCCGCCTGCAAGCCGAGACAACCGCCTTATTTGCATCCAGGAAGTCCTTTACTAGTACTACTAGGAGTACTAGTGCGGTGAGATGGTTTCTCGAAGAAGACGATGGAGAAGCGGAGTCAGCGAAGAGTGAAATGATGGTTGCTTCATCCGTGCTTTTGTGATTTGACGCCTCACTACTTTGTGATTTGCGATAGAAGGGACAGGGGAGTAGGCTCTGTGCTCTATACTATACTACATGCGTCCAAGCATGGGAGAAAGAGGAGAGACGTTGCATTTTTCTATTCCTTCAATCAATCAATCAGGGAGCTTCGGTTCCATCTTTTTGGCTTTGGCAACACCGTCCACAATGGTTCCCACGATGCCAAAAGCTATTTTGACATTTGGCTACACATTGTGGATGCCCTTAACCGTACCACTTGGTTTTGGTCCTGTGTGCTATCTATACAAATCTCACTTATATTGATCTAAAAAATTATAGAATCAAGATTAGTAAAAAGGAGGTGATTTTGCCGCGCGGATGGCGGGGGAGGTTTCTTATTTGAGCAATGCTACATCCACGTAATGGTTTACGTAAAGTTACGAACTGATGTAATGTGGGACTATTTGATTGGATTAAAGGAGAGGATTAGGCCCACCCCACCTGAAAATCAGGGGGGGCATATATAGATTAGATGGAAAGTATATGTAGCAGCTACGTAGCCCTTTGTCAGTCTAGGATTAGGCTTCTTATTTTCGGAACACGTTGTCCTGGCGGTTTGCTAACATGCGGTCCCACGTGCCAGTGCTTTACCAAGCCGATCCGCGTCCCACATGAGGCAGAACAACGGCAGAAGCAACACATGGTTAAGTTGAAGAAGATGAGGGAGGAGCGGATTCAGCAACGAGTGAAATGATGGTTGCTTCGTCCCTCCAACTTAGCTGCGGGAAAGGTGCAGCTTGTGATTTGACGCCTCATTGCTCATTACTACGCCGGCGCCATGACTGGGGTGCTTCACCCCGGCTGCTCTGCACTGTATTCCGGTATGGCACGTGGACCCGGTAGCTTGATGTCCCACATGTCGGCGAAAGGGACTAGAAGATTTATGAAAGCGAGCGCTCCACTCATACGATGGAGGAGTAGACGACACGACGGCCCAGTGAACTGTCACTTGTAGTACTGTATAGTAATATAGTTTTGCTGTTTCGCACGATCCATCGATACAAACCCGATTAAACAGGAAAGGGCGGGATTTTTCCCGCGCGGTAGATGATACTGGCCATACATTTCAAAGGCAATTTTAATGTATGCAAACTGAATAATTATAAGTAACAATATGATATCTAGTAAAACCAAAAACACATATGATTTATTGTGTTAGAGTGTAGTAGTAGTGCTGTATTGCATAGTTGTTAGATGTAACATGCGAGAACGTGTAGAGATGTAGTTTTGGAGGGCCTACAGAGAGAAAAGCGTAATACGGTCACCGAACTTCAGACTAAGCTGATTACGGTCACTATTTACGTTTTGCGGTGATTATACGGTCACTTGCTCACAGTTCAGCATCGGATTGCACTCTGTTGACCGGCCAAATAGTCTGCGTGGCGCCATGTTGACTAGTTAAATTGACCACGTTCCTTGTGGGGCCCCCTGTCAGTTCGCATAGGCAAAAGGTCAGATAAACACAAATTTACGTAGGCGCGACAAGGCTCCAACCCGTGCGCGGGAGTCACCTGGTTGTGTATGTGTCTGTCAGGGCCTGATGTGTGCGCATGCACGTGTAGGTTGAGCACTTGAGCGTGAGAGTGTGTGTTGGTCGTGTGGTGTACTGGTGTGTGCATGCATGTGTGCGTGTGTGCGTGTGAGTGTTGCGTGTGTGCGTGTGAGTGTTGCGTGCGTGCGTGGCTGCGTGTGTACGTGTGAGTGTTGCGTGCGTGCGTGGGTGCATGTGTTTGTGTGAGTGTTGCGTGGATGCAGTTCGTGTGCATGCGTGCGTGTGTGTAATCACCACAACAGCTCATGTGTGTTAAAACAGACGGCTCAGCATACCAATACAAGGCCACCTTCTCCGTTGTGCCCACGGTCATGACTTCGAACCACCGTCCAAATATTTTTTTGTCGTTTGTTTTCATTCTTACTAGCAAGATGCCCGTGCGTTGCACGTAACATCAAGATGCATTTGTATGACTTGTTTATCTTGTGAGAGAAAAGGATGAACTAGGGAAGGCCTTATTTGCAAATGTGGAGAGGTGTGTGGGTACCTTTTTGCAAAATTGCCATAGTTTCTTTCCTATCCGTCAGATATAGATCGGACGGCCTATATTGCAGGATGGCAGGCACACCATCATCACCAACTCTGTTTTTTATAAGAGTGTATTTTATGTATTTTATAAGAGTGTAGATGTAGAGTAGATACAAGTCGACAGGTGGGCACGATGGTAGTGAGATAATGTGATGCAACACTAGAGGTGCCATGTGGAGCATTTAACTGGTCAACTAGTCATGTCATGAGCAAATACAGAGTTGTACGGTGAGCCCGTGACTGTATAATAACCACTAAACATAAATGGTGACCGTAGTGAGTGGATTCTGAAGTCCAATGTATGTATCGTGCTTTCGCTTCAAATACAATGATCGTCATTGCATATATCGTGAGAGAAAGATGAAACATGCGTGAATTTTCTGGGGGCTTAGTTTTAGAGGACCTGGAGATAGTTTTGTGTGCATACGTGAAAGGGGCGTACAGGGGGGGATGCGATGAAGAGAGAGATGCTCTTCGTTTCTCTTTATTATGACTAACTTTGTATATATATAGTATAAAAATATACAAATTCACGGTGCGGAATAAATATCATTGTGGGCACCATGCAATGCAAATTAGCGTTCGTACTCCTCCATATAACTTTGTAATGTTGTATATATGTAGAAACTCTAAAATAATTTTTTGGCCACAATTTATTCAAAAGGAATGTTGTATGCGAAATAAACGTGAAGAGAGGGCTTTTTAGATCAATGGGGTACGTGATGTAACATGTGTGAATGTGTAGTTGATGCATTTGGCGGGGCCTAGAGAGGTATGTGTGTGTATTACGTATTCGAGAGAGGCATGGATAGAGGGGCCGACGGGGGGGGGGCGTGGGAGAGATAGGACGAGAAATGAGAGTGGTCTAGAGAGAGAGAGAGAGACGAATATGACGTCGCGACAAGAGATTCCATTCCCTTGAGTGTGTATATGCAAGGGGGGAGGGAATAGAGGCACCAGGAGAAATTTTCTGTGTGTGTGGTGTTTGTGTTGGTATGTGTGGGTGTGAGAAGATAATGAGACGTGGGGGCAGAGGGTGTGTCACCGCGTGAGGTCCAGTGGGTCGAGGTGAGGCGCTTCGTTCGGTTCCGACCTGCGCTACATTGGTCGGCCCATCACGCATTTAGGAAGACCCATGGATGGCTAGTCGTACAAGACAAAGATACCAGAATTGTGAAGGACTCTATGTCCACTGACAAAGCCGGCTAGGACAGTAACCCTAGGTTCTCGGACTAAGGTAACCCCTTTATCTCTGATATTACTATTCATCCAACCTAACTTTAAGGGGCATCCTACAGAATGCTCTGCTAGAATCATACTCGTCGATTAGGAAGAGAGGTGTGAGACAATGCGTGAGAGACAGGCGTAAAGATAATGTGCGTACATGAGACACGTAGGCAGGTCCATGTATATAGAAAGGGTCGATGAGGATTGTGCGTGTGTATGTTTGTGAGAGGAAGAGTGCTTGTGATAAAGGTTAGTGAAAACAATTGTAAATGGTTACGAGAGGGAGGGAGGGTTATATCTAGAGCATGTGTGCGAGAAAGACACCTCGGGAGAGAGTGTGTGAGCATGTGTGAGATACCACCGATGGAGAGTGAAACTACACGTAAAAGATTACTCTACACATCGATTAAAGATATAAATTGTATCCAAATATTAGGATGGGATCATGATATTTGCAATTCGCGTAAGGAGCGGTCATTGATCCATCAGACATCTAGATTCTATCGAATTTGAGCATGTCTATGTTATTATTCGACACAATTGATCCGCATAGTTAGTATTTTGAACTCCAGACAATGCATCGCTTTAGCAATCGAATATAAACGTGAGTATTGTTCATGTTGTGTGTGTAAAGCACATTATACATACAAAAGTTACACAATGGACATTATAAATAGCTACCTATGAACTAGCATACATTCGAATTCAACTTAAGGTGGTTTAAAAAAATCGAATTAAACATGATGTCCATTCAATTATTTGAATTTGATATCATGGCATTTGTAAACCATACCAAAATTATGGGGGCACCAATCTTTGCTCTGATTTTGTACATAATAGCATATGTAGTCGTGTACAAAATAGATTCAAATTTATCTCCTCCATTCCAAAATAATCGTAGTTATAGGATTTTCAAGTGTCAAAATTTCAAAAAGAAGCGGATAATTTAATGAGGTTTTCAAACATACAAGGTCAAATATAATGTTGTCTATTTAGGTCAATCCTCATAGTTCAAGAGTACTCTAAACGTGAATGCTTGTGTTTCAAAATTTCGAACGAAGCGCCAAAAGAGCCTCTACTCGCCTGAAACCGCGTGAGACCAATGCTTGGTAGTACAAGGAAATTACTTTTCTAATAACTCCGACCCATGAAACCTACCGGCCCGACGTCCAAAGGTCTAAACCGGGGTAGGTTTGTAGCTTCACCTAGACGCCACGCAACCGCATCCCAAAAACATTCATACACAATGGCAGCCGAAGCACACATGCGCGCGGCCGAAATCGCTCCCGCCCACTATTTGGGACACCTGGGATTACCATCCTACCCCCGACCCGCAGTAGGTCAGAAATTTAAAAGGGGGCAAAGTTTGTACTTTCCCCAAATTTCAAACAAGCGCGTCCCATCTTCTGTTCAAAAAATCCAAAAACAAGCGCGTCCCAGACCGAAACATGGTTCCCCCCCCACCCGTCTGATTCCCCATTCGTACTCCGTGGGCGCCAAAACTACCTCTCCACCAGCCGCGAAACCCCGGCGTCCTCCGTCCGCCAACCCATCCCACCCATCAACCGCCGCCCTCCTCCATCACGCCGGAGCCGATACCCCGATGTCCTTGTCCACCGCAACCTCAATCGCAACGCCCTCCACGGCTTGTAGTTGAAGCCGAGGCCGAGCCGTCCGTACCCGAGCCAGTTCAACCACGCCGTCCTGTGCCTCACCGCTGCCGCTCCAACTTCGCCACCCTCCACCGCACCGGAGCTGTTCCTGCTACGCCGTCCTTCGCCGCCTCGGATCTGCTTCCCCTCTGCCGACATACGGCCACGGCAACACAGTCAACAATTTGTCCATGGGTTCTTCCAAGCCTGCACCCTCCAGAACATCGGTTTCCCCGGTAAAAAGAAGAAGATCGGCGCGACATGTGGAGGTGACCACACCGGCAACCTAAAAAGGTACTCCTCTTCCCTTATTCGTGCAAATCTTACGTCTCTGCTTGCACGGTATTCATCCCACAGAAGACACTAGTTGACCGCTTCTTCTTGATACTAGATGTTCCTAGTAACTCGCGATGCACAAGGTTTCTCCTCATACACTATTTCACCTTAGCTAGAGGTCCGTTGCCCCCCTGAATTTCAATTTCTGGCAGGTTGATTCCCAATTAACGGAAGCATTCCCCGGCGTAACAGGTGCTAGTACGCCTATTACGCCGGGGAAGCAGTGCCTTGGTGTTTATCTTAGGGGCGTGTGCAGCCTAGAGCTACTGGCGTCCGATCTGGAGGTCGGCCGGAATTAAAGGGATGGCCTGGGGCGCTGCCAAGCATGGCGGTGGTGTGAGGTCGATGGGAGGGCGGGGCGGCGGAGGCAGGGGTCTGGGCCAGTGGTCACTGGCGGTTCGAGAAAGATCATCAACAGTGACTGGCGGGAGGTAGACGAAGGCCATCTGCCCGTTCCTTATAGATCGGACGGTTCATTAAAAAAATCGACTGACCTATTTATTTTCAGTCGACTGTTATCCTAGATATGACCACATGTGGTGGTGTGCTGGAGGAGTACCTGCATTTCCTATGGTCATATATTACAAAATCATACGGAGTAGAATCTAATCTTGTTTGTCATGCAATGTTGTAGAGCTATCATATGTCTCCTGCCATTTATTTTTCAGCCACCTGCTATCTGCTACTTTTACAGTGCGCTAGTTCTGCACACACTTCACCCTTACTCTCACTATTGTGTTTTTATGCAAGGGTATTTCAGACACTGCTGCCATGAGAGAAGCCAAAAAGAAAAGAGAGAAGTCGCTCCAGCTTGGTGTGCGGGTAGGCAAGACACGTTACAGCGCTATAAAGGGTGCAGTGTCAGCAGATGGAGACCTCGCTCGCAATGAACCACCATCCCAGGTGCTTGCTTTAACTTCGCGGCGTCATATGTGGTTGCATGTTCCATATGGTGTCTAGCTTGTATTCGAAAGGCCGAAGTCGGTAAGATAAGGAAAGATTTTTTTTTACATGAACCACCATCCCGTGAGCACCAGAAGACAAATAGCTAGACAGGGCACTGGCCGAGCCAGTGACAAGCCCAGCAAAGATAGGCATCACCTGGAAGCCAACTAAAAAGCTGCGATGGTGGCGAAGCAGCCCGCCTCCCACCAGGCTCTCAGGTCCTAGATGATCATGCTCACCAATCCAGCCGGATGTCTAGCTTGTATTGCTTCCAATTTTGTTAAATTGCATCTGCTTAGCTTACACATTATACCTTTGAATATGACATGCCTTTATGTTTTTGGTACATACTAGTACATCTGTGTATTAACCATGTTCTTACATCAAACTAATGGTCTTGTGTATCCCTCATCAATCACTTATGACGAGGCAGGCAGGCAAGGGGACTACTCCTCATTTAAAGAATGCAGCGTCAGCCTCCCGACATGATTCTCAAGAAACAGAAATGCTAGATGAAGATAGTGAACGTAGCTCTATAGTTGATTACAGCATTTCCCCTACACTAGCATCGCAGGTGCTTGCTCTAACTTGGCAGCGTGATATGTGGTCGCATGTTGCATATGGTGTCTAGATTGTAATTCTTCCAATCTGGTTAAACTGCATGTCCTAGTCTGCTTAGCTTATACATTATACCTATTAATGTGACATGCCTTCCTGTATTTAGTACATAGTACATCTGTCTATTAAGCATGTCCTTACATAAAACTATTGTTTTTTTTGTACCCCGCATCAATCAACATGACGAGACACCTTTAGTATATGCAGTGCGATATTAGTTGCATCTTTCATATGATTTATAGCATGCGCTGCTTCTAATTTGTTGAAATTCCATTTATGATGGGACGCTTTTAACTTGGCAGAGTAACATTGGTTGCATCTTTCATGTGGTGTCTAGCTTGCATTGCTTCTTATTTGCTGGAATGGTTTCTGCTTAGTTTACACAAACAGTTGTGAACATGCCATGCCGTCCTGTTTTTTGTACATATTCCATCCTGGTATCATGCGTTTGCCTTACATCAAAGTAGTGATTGTCAGTATCATGCATGAGTTCCGAAGAGAGAATTTTATTGCTTTTTCTTGTCGGTTTTACTTGACAATTCAAAATCAATAAAGCGGAAGGAAGTTAGCAAGGCAGCAGATAAAGGTGCTCCTTCCGAATGGAGGGCCTCTACAGTTTCTACTCCTCCACTCCCCCAAGATGATTTCCAAGACAACACATGCATAGACACTCAACAAAGTTGTGTTTATGATGAGCACGTCTCCCCTAGTGCAGCATTACCGGTGCTCCCTCTAACTTGGCACTATTATATGTGGTTGCATGTTATGTGTGATGTCTAGCTTGTATTATTTCTAATTTTGTTGAATTCCATCTGCATACTTTACACATTATACTTGAATAAGACACGTGTTCCTGTTTCTAGAACATACAATATCTGTGTATCACACCATGTTCTTACATCAAATTACTACTGTTGTGTAAGCTGCAACAATCACTTATCATAAGAGACGTTTGACTTCGGAGTGTGATATAGGTTACATCTCACATTCTTTTCTGGCTTGTACTACTAATTTGTTGAAATGGCACTTATGACGAGACAGTTTTTAACTTGGTAGAGTGATATTCGTTGCATCTTTCATATGGTGTCTAGCTTTCATTGCTTCTAATTTGTTGAAATGCCTTCTCCTTAGTTTACACATCATAAGCTGTGAATATGCAATGCTGTGAATATGCAATGGCACTAATGACGAGAGACCTCTAACATGGTAGTGTGATGTTGTTTGCATCTTGCATATGATTTATTTCTTGTACTGCTTCACATTTTTTTAAACGCCATTTATGATGAGACACTATTAACTTGGCAGAGCGATATTTGTAGCATCTTTCATATGGTGTCTACCTTCCATTGCATTGCTTCTAATTTGGTGAAATGTCTTCTTCTTAGTTTACACCATAGTTCTGGTTATCTCTTCCGTCCTGTTTTTCATACATATTACGTCCTCCTATCATGTGGTTGTCTAACATCAAAGGTCAGTTCGTCTGCATCACGCATCAATTTGTTCTGAAGAACTAAATTGTTATTCGTTTTTCTTGTCGGCTTGACTTAACATGGCACAGAGAAAGAGGAAGAAACATAGAATGGCAGGGAATGAGAAGCGGATGAATCCTGCAGATTCTGCTGGTACTGATGGTGCAATAGAAGGTCAAAGTCCATTGGAAAATTCTACAAACACGGCATCCCATGCTACACGAGTTGCAAAAAAAGCCAAACAGAAACAAATAGCTGCCACCAAACAAGCAGAGACAGCCCTAGTTCTTGCAACACCTACCACAGTACTACCAGCTGCACGACTTACTCGTGCGTCAACTGAGCTAGCAGCACATTCCCAAGCTCCCTTGCCACCTAACACTACTTCCCAAGCACTCTTGACACAAGACGAGTTGGCAATATCATATGAACCTTGTGAGCTTCAACAGCAAGAAGGTAGTTGCTGGAGTCAAGTTAAAGTTGCATGCTTCTTTATATGTAGTCTCACAGTTTGATGTACACTAACACTTCCTATGTTCGTTGTTGGACTAGCACCTAGGTGCAAGAGGAAACAAACATCAGGGATAATGCTCGATAGGTTAACTAAATCTAGAGGAGGAAGAATGGAGATCTGTTTTGAGGCAGGTTTAAAAAGGCCACGTGATGCTACAAAGTCAGCCAAGTTAGTATCAGAGGCAGCGGTTGCCGTTAGGTGTCATCTACGTATCCTCCCAACAAGGATTCAGTACAGGAATGAGAAAGACGAAACCCAGTTCAACACCTTCCTCGACCATTTATCTGTAAGTATGGTTATGTATGGAAACTAGTAATATCGTCTTCCTCTGTCCCATACTTTCTAGGTTGCTAATAATGAGACTCCCATAATTTTCAACAGTTGAGGTTCAAGTTGGATAGCCAAGATGATGCAACCAGATAAGCTTGCACCCATGTTTTCAAGTCTGCTCTGCGACAGTATCGGTATAACTGGAGGAAAACTCACTTTGAAGGCAAGGCTAACAGTGAACTTTCCCAAACATCTCCAGTGGAAAATATATCGGATGAAGACTGGAGGGGCCTTGTTAAACACTGGTCTGATCCGAAGTATCAGGTACATTATATATATGTGATCAGATCACATGTTGAAGTCCTATTTACGCATGTGCCACACAAATCTATCTTCTTGTAGGTGAACTCTTCAAAGAACAAGGCCAACCGTACGAAAGTTAAATTCCAACAGACGACAGGATCTCGTAGCTATATTGCACACTGCGAGGCTCTTGTAATTAGCTGTTGTTTCACTCTTTTCGCTGTACCATATTATCAGATCTATATTGACTTGTTCGAAATGCAGAGGATAGCCCGCAAGGACCAAAAAGTACTTGAACCAAATGCTATGGAAATCTTCAAGGACTGTCACACCACCAAGAAGAAGGGCATGACTACACCAGTCAAAGCCGCTGTTGTAAGTCCTTAATCCTCATGCCTTTTAACTACTACTTACTCTGACTTGTGCCTTGAACTGCATGGTTTGCAGCCAATGTCTATTACTCTTTTCAATTTTATACACAATTGTCTTAGCGTATCATTGCACCTTACAAGGTTTAAAAGAGAGGAGTGGTGTTCCTTTGATCTTGAGCCGTAATCTACTTCCGTGCTGGACTTGCCCACACAACGTTACAATTGCCTATTTGTTTGTTCTCAGTTGTTTTGTGATATGAATGATGTCATACTATGCTTACCGTATTATAAACTTCGTCTCTTTATCCTTAGCCCTCAATACAATGTGAAAAAATAGACAATACATTAGCGATGGTACATGGTCATATGTTTGGAACCTGGTTTTATTATGTACTTTGCAATAAAATACAACTAATATTTTACATGGGTTCACCAGAATAAGTTCTGTATATAGACCAAAGCTATTTTGTTTGGTTTTCCTGCCTCCTTAATATCTTCTGTTCTGGTACTACTAATGTAAAACCTCAACTTTTCAGCAAGCTATGGAAAAATGGTGGAACCGCCACCTTCTGAAGGTGGTGAGGCAACTATAACCGCAATGTCAGCTCTTGCTGTAGTGGGTCAGTACCTGTCCACTAACAGTGCCAAAAGGACGTTCTTGCGTAATACTGGGTTGGTTGTTAAGGCAATATCGTCCAAACTGCCTCATGATCAAGATATGCAAGCTCAAAGCAATGTTGTATCTGCGCTCCAGACACAGGTCCATTCCCTAACAGAGACCCTTTGTGAAACAACGAGAAACATTGCTCAATGTCGTCAAGATATGCATGGTTTTGAAACCAGACTATCAAACATTTGCTATGTTGTTCAGGAGCCTAGGGGAAATGAAGGCGAGGGTTATGGTGCTCCACCGGACAATACATCATGAAAACGTAACAGTCAGATCAAATGAACTGAGCTTCTGAACTTCTGGTGGTGCATTTATCTGCTAGACTGTTAAGTTTTATGCCAACCTTCCTTTTGTTATATAGTTGTAATTTGTTTTGGTGCGATACAAAATTTATTCTTAACGTGCAGCCACCGGCTGAAGAAAACAACAAGCCATTTTTGTATAGTGTAGGGTGTTCCCTATATTTGCACTGGTGGCGATCTTTGATGCCGAGTGGATGTAATCTGTGTAATCGCCTTAATAGCCTAGCGTTAGTTTCGGTCTTATTTATTTCCTAGTCTTCTTTTTCCCTAGTTTGCTAGTGGCCGCAACTACCATGGGCCATATACAGGCCGTAGGATCCATGGGTCTCCTACGGGCCGTCGATAAATGGGCCTGTAATCGGTGGGCCTCGGGTCGTCGGATAAATGGGTCTACATGGGCCATAATCGGGCGTAATTGGTATCGGCCCAGCACGGTAACAGGCCGTTAACAGGCCGTAGGACAGCATAGGCTTAATTCTGTCACAGGCATAACGGGTCGTTAATGGGCCAGAATATAGGATGGGCTGGAAACGGTGCAACGGGTTAACAGGCCAGAAACGGGCCGACTCTTGCCATGGGCCGAATTTGGCCCATTAGGGTAACAGGCCAGCAACGGGCCGACTCTTGACATGGGCCGAATCTGGCCCATTAGGGGAACAGGCCAGTAACGGGCCGACTCTTGCCATGGGCCGAATCTGGCCCATTAGGGGAACAGGCCAGTAACGGGCCGGAAGTAATCGAGGGCCGAAGTGGAGCCCAAGAACGTATGGGCCGTCAATAGGCCGAAAGCTAACACGGGCTGGAAACGGCCCATGTAAATCACGGGCCGTTAACGAGTATAAAGAAAATTACTGTTCATTATGGGCTAGAGTCACCGTGGGCCTGTAAAGGGCCGAAAGATACGAAGGCTTCATATGGGCCGAAAGACGTCGTGGGCCATACATGGGCCGAAAGTGAAATGGGCTGGTGTTATATTCGACGGCCCACATGACGTTGTTGGGCCGATTTCCTTTAGGGCCTAACGGGCCGTGAGTTAACGGGCCGTAAAATGGGCTATTTGCGAAGAGACCGTTAACAGGCTTTTCATGGGCTAGCCCGTTAACTTTTGACCAAGTCAAACGGGCCGGCTTTGTAAGCTAAATGGGCCAGTGGTGGGCCGTGGCACATGTCGACATATCATAGGCGCCTATCTAACCCACTGACGAGCTGACACGTGTTTCGTCCGGCCAATAAGAATTTTACACGTGGAAATTACCCATTGGTCGAGGCTGTTAACGGGTTATCGGATCCAAAACCCGACCCGATAGCTTAACGGCGTTCCGTTACGGTGGATGCCACGTGTCGGTCACCCTTGACGAAAGCACTTCTGTGACGCGCGATTTATCGTCATGGAAGTGGACACTTCCGTGATGATAATTTTGGTAATGTCATGGAACACTTCTACGACAGCACAGGTATGACTATCTTGATTTTGTCATAAAATCTTCATGGATGTACATGCATGACAAAAAACGCGACCTACTGTGACAAACACGTATCATCACGGAAGTGTATTTTTTTTTAGTGCAATCACAACACCTGGCCCATGACTCTATGTATGTATAACCTTCCTCCTTGGATGTGCATGAAGCGGAAGTTCATTATGATGCCAATTCTCATCCAAGGCCCTAATCAACCCGGCAACGACATTGATGTGTACCTAAGGCCATTAGTTGAAGAACTCTTATAGCTGTGGAATGGAACAGATGTACGTGCGTCGGATGAGCACATGGGGGAAGAATTTGACCTAAAGGCGTTGCTGTTCGTGACCATCAATGATTGGCCCGCTCTTAGTAACCTTTTAGGATAGACAAACAAGGGATACCACGCATGCACGCACTGTTTAACTGACACCGAAAGTATATACCTGGACAGATGCAGGAAGAATGTGTACCTGGGCCATCGTCGATTTGTCCTGACCAACCATCAATGTCGAAAGAAAGGCAAGCATTTCAAAGGCGAGGCAGATCACCGGAAGAAGCCCGCCATGCGTATCGGTGATCACGTACTTTCTATGGTCTCTAATTTACACGTAATATTTGGAAAGGGTCCCGACAGACTAGCTGTTCCGAATGACGCTGAGGGACGCGCACCCATGTGGAAGAAGAAATCTATATTTTGGGACCTACCCTACTGGAAAGAGCTAGAGGTACGCTCTTCAATCGACGTGATGCACGTGATGAAAACCTTTGCATGACCTGTTAGGCTTCTTGGGCGTGTATGGGAAGACAAAAGATACACCTGAGGCAAGGGAGGACCTGCAACGTTTGCATGAAAAAGACGGCATGCCTCCAAAGCAATACGAAGGTCCTGCCAGCTACGCTCTTACCAAAGAAGAGAAGGAAATCTTTTTTGAATGCCTGCTCAGTATGAAGGTCCCGACTGGCTTCTCGTCGAATATAAAGGGAATAATAAATATTCCAGAGAAAAAGTTCCAGAACCTAAAGTTTCATGACTGCCACGTGATTATGACGCAACTGCTTCCAGTTGCATTGAGGGGGCTTCTACCGGAAAATGTCCGATTAGCCATTGTGAAGCTATGTGCATTCCTCAATGCAATCTCTCAGAAGGTGATCGATCCAGAAATCATACCAAGGCTAAGGAGTGATGTGGCGCAATGTCTTGTCAGTTTTGAGCTGGTGTTCCCACCATCCTTCTTCAATATCATGACGCACGTCCTAGTTCATCTAGTCGACGAGATTGTCATTCTGGGCCCCGTATTTCTACACAATATGTTCCCCTTTGAGAGGTTCATGGGAGTCCTAAAGAAATATGTCCGTAACCGTGCTAGGCCATAAGAAAGCATCTCCATGGGCCATCAAACAGAGGATTTGGGTTTCGTGTTGACTTCATTCTTGGCCTTAAGGAGATAGGTCTCCCTAAATCGCGGTATGATGGGAGACTGACTGGAAAAGGCACGCTAGGAGCGCACTCAATATTATGCAGGGACGGGCATTCTTGGTCTCAAACACACTACACAGTTCTACAGAACTCTACCTTGGTGACCCCGTATGTCGATGAACACAAGAACAGTCTGCGCTCCAAACACCCGGAGCAGTGTGACGACTGGATTACATGTGAACACATCAGGACTTTCAGCAGTTGGTTGGAAACACGTCTCAGAGGTGACACCGCTATTTGTGATGAGCTGTACTCGTTGTATAGGGGACCATCTTCGACTGTATTGACTTACAAAGGATACGAGATAAATGGGAATACATTTTACACGATCGCCCAAGATCAAAAGAGCACCAACCAAAACAGCGGTGTCCGCTTTGATGCAGCAACCGAGAGGGGAAAGGACACATATTATGGTTACATTATGGACATATGGGAACTTGACTATGGACATGATTTTAAGGTCCCTTTGTTTAAGTGCAAATGGGTCAATCTGTCAGGAGACGGGGTACAGGTATACCCATAGTACGGAATGACAACAGTGGATCCGAACAATCTTGGGTACACTGACGAACCGTTCGTCCTAGCCAATGATGTGGCACAGGTTATCTATGTGAAGGACATGTCTACCAAACCGAGAAAAAGAAAAGATAAGGAAGCGAATACATCATATGATGAGCCAAAGCGCCACATAGTTCTTTCAGGAAAAAGGGACATAGTGGGAGTGGAGGGCAAGACAGACATGTCTGAAGATTATGAAAAGTTTCATGAAATTCCTCCCTTCAAAGTCAAGGCTGACCCAAGCATCCTGATAAACGATGAAGATTATCCATGGTTACAGCACAATAAGCAAAGCACACAAGCGAAAAAAGAGAAGAATTTCTCTCCACAACTATTATGATGATACCATGCCAACTTTCAACCTTTTCGTAGTTCATTTGAAATGCCTATTGTAACAGACAAGTTTCCGTATGAAATCCTGATACTTCGAAACAGATTGTCCGTTTTGTACACGAAGTGCATCTAGTTTTTGCCGTAACCCTCTCAACTTTCTTGCACATGCTATGTGGGTGAAATGATGATACCATGCCAATTTTCAACCTTTTCGGAGTTCATTTGAAATGCTTTTCAATTTCCGGGTCTTATAGCTAAAAAAAGCAGTAAATGCATGAAAAATAATAAAATGCATAAAACTATAATATTTGTTATGATCAACTAAAAAACTTATATAAACCTCTAGTATTTTTGAAACTAAAATTAAATAAAATTTATGCAACTTATATTAACAAAGTATTTTTTGTTCAAAACATTAATAGCAAAAAAGAATTTAATAGCAAAAAAATTAACAAAATCTTGTTTTGATTAAAATAGATATTTAAAACAGATAAACTTTAATAAAATATATAAGTACAAACCAAATAAAAAATAAAAAAATTAATAACATAAAGCAAAAAGAATTATCATAAAGTGAAATAAATAAGTAATTAGAAACAAAATAAAATAAAATAAATAAGTTCTTTGTTGTAAGTAGAAACAAAACAAAATAAATAAAGCAAAAAAGAAAACAGAAAAACAGGGAAAAAATAAAAAAATATGCCACCTACTGGGCCACCACTGCCTGAATACGACTAGAAACCAACCAATGGGCCAGGATTCAGGCCAGCAGAAGGCCCAGTAGGCCCATCAGGCATAGCAGTTTCAATTAGGCCCGTAAGCCTGCAATGGAGAGGAGCTCGAGAGGGGTGCGGCAGTGGGGCTTATAAACCACTGCGCGCCCCTCTAAACTAGCGAGGTGGGACTAAACTTTCGACGCGGGCGCAGCAGCACAAGGCCTTTGGTCCCGGTTGGTGGCACTAACCGGGACTAAAGGGGCGCATTGGTCAACCGGTACCAATGCACCCCTTTAGTCCCGGTTAGTGCCACCAACCGGGACCAAAGGCCACCGCCGCCCTTTGGGCTGCTGAAAAGAGGCCTTTGGTCCCGGTTGCTGCTATGAACCGGTACCAATGCTCCGTCTATATATACAGCACTTGTGAAAAATTTCATTCAGTTCTTCGATCCCGCCCCGACGACGCCGCCAGGCTGCCCCTCTGCGCCTCGCCGTCGCCGTCGTCGCCCTGCCTCTGACGCCGTCCCACGCCGCCCAGACGCCGTCGCCGCCCCGCGCCCCCTGCCTCCTCGCCACCCGTCGCCGCGCCCCTCACCGTCGCCGTCACCGCCCCCTGCCTCCTCATCGCCCGTCGCCGCGCCCCTCACCGTCGCCATCGCCGTGCCCCTCAACGTCGCCGTCGCCGCGCCCCTCACCGTCGCCCCTGTGCTCTGCCTCCTCGTCAATCGCCGCCCCGTTGCGCAGTGAGAGCTCCATATATGAATTTCCTAATTTAGATCTGTAGTTAATTTAGATGCGTAGTTTAGATGTGTAGTTAATTAAGTTGTTGTAATTTGTTCATAAATGAATAATATGCAAAAGTTAGAATTTTTTTCTGTTCATAGATTTTTTTGTGATATTATTGTTGAATATGCATCTGTTTGTGTGTTCATATATATGCAAAGAATATGTTAATTTTTTCATAGAATTTTTATGATTTATTTCTGTTGTAATTTTGTTCATAGAATTTTTATTTTGTTCATTGAATTTTTATGATTTTTTCTGTTGTAATTTTGTTCATACAATAAGAAGAGAAAGTGTTTAATATAATTACTTGGAAAAATAATAGAACTAGTTAACCTAGTTTATTTTTAATTTGTAAGTACCACTTTCTTCTATTTATAGTAAGTTCTTAGTAGTTGAACTAGTTGATTTAACAAAACTAGTTTATTTTACTATAGAAGTAGTTTATTTTTAGCAAGGAAATTAATATAACTAGTTTATTTTTTTAGTTAAAGCAATTATTCCCGCATCAACGTCGACTATGCCTATCCCGCATCCTCGTCGTCGACTCGGCGGAGGAGGCCGGCTTGATCAGAGGGGCCATGTCCGGGACTGGGCTCCGTCGGGCTGGTTTTGGGAGGTGCTACCTTCCGGGGGGCGTACATTGGTGAGGAGCCAGCCCGTCGTTGACCTGATCCTTGTTTGGTGGCGGTCGCGTGGGCCAGTGACGGTGCCGAGGCTTCCGGACACTGCGGAGGTGGTACGTCACCGTGTCAGCGAGGAGGACGAGCACGTCCGTCGTTACATGGTTGCGTTGGAGGGCAGGTTCGACAATACCTGGCAGGTTCTTCAGGGATCTCACTAGAGCGATCCTATGATGGTTCCTTCTCTTTGGGTGTCCACCGCCTGCGCGGATACCCGTCGGGCGCTACGGTTCTAGCTGTACTGGCGATGCTATATGTATGATAGTATTCGAGGTGTATTAGTGATCATATTCGACGATGTACGGACGCATGGAGATGATGTAGTTTTGCTTATAATTGAATGCATCCTAATTTGAATACTACTTTATTTTGCGATTTGA
Organism: Aegilops tauschii subsp. strangulata; assembly: GCF_002575655.3. Lineage (NCBI taxonomy): Eukaryota > Viridiplantae > Streptophyta > Magnoliopsida > Poales > Poaceae > Aegilops > Aegilops tauschii. The sequence goes on from NC_053037.3 coordinate 606,484,237, forward strand.
TTTTGCTTGTTGAATGCTCAAATTGGAAAACTACTCCTACTTTGAATGTTAAAATTGGAGAGCACTATGCAAGGCGTATGCATATGATTAGTTGATAGCTTATAGGGTTTTTGTTTTCGTAGAAATCTAGGAGCCCCTGGCCCCTCCATCATCCCCGCCGTCGTCCCCGTCACCGACCCCCTCCGACCTCGAGGTGAGACCAGCCAAATCCTCTTTTAGAAAGATAATTAAACGATATTTCGGGTTGACTTTGAGTCAGTCGAGTCTCCACCATATATGAGAGGACGAAGAATCCCGACTGTTGTCGTGGGGGTAGCTTCTCCTTCGTTCTCGTGTGCTAGACAATTTGGTGTAATGCACTCGGGAACGAAAGGAGGAGCTACCATCACCGGCGGTCGCAAATGTCAGAGAGGAATCAGTGAGGGAGAGTTCCACCATATATATATGAGAGGACGAAGAATCCCGACTGTTGTCGTGGGGGTCACTTCTCCTTCGTTCCCGTGTGCTAGACATTTTGGTGTAATGCACTCGGGGACAAATGGAGGAGCGACCATCATCAACGGTTGAATGTATACACCACGTGAGCTGAGAGTTTTCAAGAAAAGACTCGACAAACCGATAGTCAACCCGTGATGAATAATAATGATCTAATTTAGTTTTTGTAGTACATCTATTTAATTGTACAAGTTTAATCTTTGAATTATGAACATAGGAAATGTCTTCATCGGAGGACGAAAGTCTCCCGGAGGAGTGCGGCTGGTGCCATGACGATCGAGGTTTGTGCGACAGGCCTCACCTGGACGATGATCGGCGCTTCAGCATTAAGCTCGAGGAGACCTTCGATGTTGAAACGGTACGCAACGATGACAAGTTTTTTTTGTGTAATTAAGCATCACTTCAACTATTTCAACGTGTAATTTTCATCTTTTACGATTCGAGTATAGCTTATCCCATGCCATGCGAGATGTTATGTCTTGGAGAGGATGGATTTTTGAAGACCATGAAAATTTTGAACCGAAAAAAATTCACCTAAGGACCCATCTGTGGATTTTGAAGTAAATCTGTATAATGCCGAGAGTGTAACCCATTTTGGTTGCAAAAATTGGGAAGCATTTTGCAAGATGTATGGTTTTGATGAGGGTATGCTTGTCACCATGGATCTTGGTGATCCTGACATCGACCAAGACAATATGGACATTTGGGTCCTTGTTGATACGCCTCCAGTTCTAGCGCTATGTGAGTTTCTCAAACATAGTTAATTATTAACTAATTTATATTGTTTATTTCAAAATAGTTGACAGCTTATTTCCATTGACAGCTTATTTTGATTGTTCAAACAATGTGCGGAACATGGTAGACAAAACCCACTACACCGATGGCTCCGAGTTAACTTATCAGGAGAAAAATCATCCGGCCGGATTTTGTACTGCTCTTGAGAATTACAATATCTACAATCAAACTCCACAACATTATGGTCAATACGTGCCACTAGTGCACGTGTTGAACTACGGTAACTACCATGGAGATACCCTGGTAAGATTTTTTACTATTACAACATCCGTGCATCTTTTGCATACTTCTAAAACTAGTACATCATTGCTAACTATGAAGTTATTACTATGTTTTTCAACAGAGAATCCCAGAGGATTGTGTGCCTCATTTGATGTATCAGAATGGCAGCCTTCGCGTTTTGAACATATATCCAGGTCATCCTACGAATCTCAACTGTCCATACCGGATTTCTAAAAGTGGAGACATGCTAATCAGAGAATGGAAAAAATGTATGGACAGTCGTAAGGAGGTTCTTGGAAGCAAAAGGAAGCGCCTCGCAAGAATTGGAGACAGGATGATCTCCATTCTCCATAATGGAGAGTCAGGGTCTATATTTTTTTATGCTATTTTACCTTAAATAGGGTATTTAGGTCCTGCATAATACTGATGATTCATGTGCTAAGAACAATTAAGTAGGGTTGGTTCGATGACTATCAGGATGATGATCGTATGACTTGTTATTAATAACGAGTAGAAGTTGTATGATGATGATTAGTAGGACTTGTTATTATGATGATGCATGATGCGAACATGAAGAGTTATTATATATCTGTGGGTGAAATGAACATGGATTGTATTGAAGTGAAGCCAACATGCATGTGCTGCATGTCGAAAGTAGTACAATCCAAACTTGATCAAGTTAGGATTAGTATTACTTTCGACATGCACCACATGTTGCCTCACTTCAATCTAAGTCATGTTTAGAAATAGCAGTATAGCAGTAGCACGGAGATAAGAGAGGACACATCTCTCTCTTAGCTACCTATAACAACCTAAATTAACCCCCAAAACTCCTAAACCACCTCCTTTCAAAAAAAACCCAGCCCCTGAAATGCTGACGCGTGGAAGCTTATTCGTCCCGGTTGGTGCTACCAACCGGGACCAAAGGCCCTCCTGCCTGGGCTCGCCGGAGCGGCCACGTGGAGGCCCATCTATCCCGGTTGGTATAAGAACCGGGACTAAAGGCTAGGGCATTAGTAACGACCCTTTAGTCCCGGTTCCACAACCGGGATAGATGGGCCTTATGAACCGGGACAAATGGCCCTTTTTCTACTAGTGATTGTTTGTAAGTGATTTCTTTCTGCAATTTCATTAAGTCTCTAGCTAGCTGTAGTGCTCATTGATCATTACCTGTAATTATCCTCACTATATTCTTTTCTGTGGTATTATGAAGAATGAAGATCTATGAAATGAAAAAAGATGGACGCTACGACATTGGGTTCATTGACCCAAATACCATTAATCAAAAGACATGGACGCGTGAATGGAATCGAGCAGACACAGAGAAAAGCTTGCTATAGTTCTTGAAGCGCCTAAATACCAATCGAGATATACTACTTCCTTACAACTTCAGATGAGTCACACTATCTTGTAGTACAAATTCTGTTTTTGCTTACTAGCTACTCCCTCTGTTCCTAAATATAAGTCTTCTTAGAAATTTCAAACGGACTACAACATACGGACGTAAGTAGACATATTTTAGAGTGTAGATTCACTCACTTTGCTCCGTATGTAGTCACTCGTTGGAATCTCTAAAAAGACTTATATTTGGGAATGGAGGGAGTAGATCTTAATAAGTGTATAGGGTTTAGGGTAGTTGATGAGTTATATGCACATGCCCGCTTAATTCATACATGCAAACGTGTGCGCATGCAATTTCCACTGGATCTTGTTAATCATTCAAGTTGACGAAGGAAAAGTTGATGTACTGGACTCACTACTTAAACCAGTTACTGACTACGAAATCGTGAAGGGGATGGTCAACAGGTAATTTCAATCATTATCAAGCCATATGTCGGCCTCTTTAGTTCGTCATTTCCTGATATCAACTAATTAATAACTCCTTTATTCATTTTCTTTGCCGGCGGTCAGGGCTTGGGAAAATTTCATCAAACAGGTTCAATGCCCATGGAAAAAAGAGCTGAAATGGATCCAACCCAAGGTAATTAATAAAGTATCTAGTACTAGCTAGCTACCATCTCTTTAATTCTAGTTTTAATACCATTAATTATCATGCTTGACTAATTATTATCTCATTGAATTCTATTCTCGCAAAGGCCCTGAAGCAGGCGCCAGGGACTAATTTATGTGCATACTACGTTTGCAAGAACATTCGCATGATGACATCCGAAAGGAGCAGAACTGATAGAGACCAATAGGTACGTTTGCCAGAACACTATTCACAATTTTTACATCATTATCTAATATATATACACACAACTAATAATACATGCATATTTTGATCTCTTCTTTAAAGATGAAGGAGATGCGGGATCAGCTCCTACCAGAGGCTCGCGTACAAGCAATTCAAGAGGAAATGGCGGCATTTTTGCTCGACCAGGTCATAGATCCCAAAGGATAATTACATTACCCGCTACCGCAGTAATACCTCCATGTAATGATCTGCAAATTGTAGGAGAGATTGTACATACCAATTCTATATATACATGTGTATGTGTGAATGTTCGTGCGAGACATTTGATATATATATATATGAACGGTTCTATGAGAAATTCTATTTATATATATGCATAACGTGTACAATATGTAGTATCATAAAATACCAGCAAATGAAAAAAATTAAAGGGAAAACACAAAATTAAAGGAAAAATAAATCATAAAACCAAAATCCCTAAACCTTTTAGTCCCGGTTAGTGCTACCAACCAGGACTAAAGGTCTCGCAGTCCCAGCGCGGGCTCGTGCCACGTGGTGGCCCTTTAGTGGCGGTTCGTGTTGAACAGGGATTAAGGGGGGGCCTTTAGTCCCCACCCTTTAGTGCCGGTTCTAGAACCGGCACTAAAGGGCCTCACGAACCGGTACTATAGCCCGTTTCTGCACTAGTGAGTACTAACAGCACGCCTCTAAGCCCGTGCTACTACTATTATTGCGTATTCTATTTCTTTTTAATTTATGTCGTATTCATACACCATCATAGAAGTTTTCATACAGTAGCAATTTAGAGATTGTTTTTACATCATAATGAGTTACTACATCATTGGATGAAAGAACTGTGGACTAGTTTCAAGTGAATGGATCCATCCACTTGAAACTAACCCGTGATTCTTTCACCCAATGATATAATAAATCATCATCATATCATTAACAACTTATCATCATTATACATTATAGTCATATAACACCTCCTCATGATCATCATTTTCATCAATGAGACATCATATAGCAAGTTGGTCACTAGTAATAATCACAACTCCTCCTCATCATCAACTCTAACACATTGTAGCACATAATAACACATTGTACCTAGGACCTACTCATCTCTCATAGGACCTACTACCCTCTCTTAGGTAAAATAACATAAAAAAAGATAGGCCCTAACTCTCTATTATGGAGAATGGAGATTATCCTATCTCCAATTCTTGCGCTTCGCACAATGTTGCTTCCAAGTAGCTCCCTATGATTGACCATACATTTTTCCAATCTTTGATTGTCATGTCTTCATCGGTTTTAGAAATCCGTTATGAACTGCAGTGATGCGTAGGATGACCTGGCCGTAAGTTCATAACATCAAGGCGAACTTTCGGAAACATCAGATGAGGCACACAATCCTTTAGGATTTTCTGTTGAAAAACATAGTAATAACTTCATAGTTAGCAATGTAGTTGAGTTTTAGAAGAATTTATGCAAAATATTAATGGATGTCGTAATAGTAAAAAATCTTACCATTGCATCTCCATGGATGTTACCGTAGTTCAAGATGTGCACTAGTGGCATGTATTGACCATAATGTGGAGGAGTTTGATAATAGATTTTGTAATTATCAAGATCATTAATAAATGAGATCAGATGATTTTTCTCCTGATAAGTTAATTATGAGCCATCGGTGTAGTAGGTTCTGTCTACCATCTTCTGCACATTCTTTGATGAATGAAAATAATCTATCAATGGAAATAAGTTGTAAACTATTTTTAAATAAATAATATAAATTACTTAATAACTATGTTTGAGAAACTCACATAGCGGTAGAATTGGAAGCGTATCAACAAGGACCCAAAATGTCCATATTGTCTTCGGTGATGTTAGGATCACCAAGATCCATGGTGACAAGCCACTAGTAGAAAACAGGGCTATGGTTCGGGCAGGGCAAGCACATTAGTCCCGGTTCAGTCACGAACCGGGACCCATGGGGGAATTCGTCCCGGTTCGTTAGCCCAGGGGGCCGGCCAGGGCCTCGTGGGCATTGGTCCCGGTTCATGGGGACCCATTTGTCCCGGTTCTAGATACGAACCGGGACCAATGTGCCTCGCTCCTGGCCCACAACCATTGGTACCGGTTTCGGTCACGAACTGGGACAAATGAGTTGCCTATATATACCCATCACCACGGCAGAGCACTCCACAGTGCTCTGTTTTTTCTGGCCGGCGAGGGGAGGGCATTAGGGTGCTCTAGCTCACCTCCTATGCACATGAGGTGTTTGATGAAATGTCTAAGCCACACTAGTTAATCTTTCTCCTCTCAAAACTCGACCTCCGAGCTCCATTTTCCCCGAGATTTGTCCAGGTTTAGCGGTCCGTCATGTCCCGTCCCTGCTACCTCTTGAGCACTGCGTTGGTTTTCCCTTGAAGAGGAAAGGGTGATGCAGTAAAGCAGCGTAAGTATTTCCCTCAGTTTTTGAGAACCAAGGTATCAATCCAGTAGGAGGCCACGCACGAGTCCCTCACACCTACACAAACAAATAAATCCTCGCAACCAACGCAATAAATGGGTTGTCAATCCCTTCACGGTCACTTACGAGAGTGAGATCTGATAGATATGATAAGATAATATTTTTCGTATTTTTATGATAAAGATGCAAAGTAAAGTAAAGGGCAATAAAAATAGCTAACTGTTGGAAGATTAATATGATGGAAGATAGACCCGGGGGCCATAGGTTTCACTAGTCGCTTCTCTCGAGAGCATAAGTATTACGGTGGGTGAACAAATTACTGTTGAGCAATTGATAGAATTGAGAATAGTTATCAGAATATCTAGGTATGATCATGTACATAGGCATCACGTCTGCGACAAGTAGAGCGACTCCTGCCTGCATCTACTACTGTCACTGGGAAAGGACACCGCAAGATTGAACCCAAAGCTAAGCACTTCTCCCATTGCAAGAAAGATCAATCTTGTAGGCCAAACCAAATTGATAATTCGAAGAGACTTGCAAAGATAACCAATCATACATAAAAGAATTCAGAGAAGATTCAAATATTGTTCGTAGATAAACTTGATCATAAACCCACAATTCATCGGTCTCAACAAACACACCGCAAAAGAAGATTACATTGAATAGATCTCCACAAGAGAGGAGGAGAACATTGTTTGAGATCCAAAAAGAGAGAAGAAGCCATCTAGCTAATAACTATGGACCCGAAGGTCTGAGGTAAACTACTCACACATCATCGGAGAGGCCATGGTGTTGATGTAGAAGCCCTCCGTGATCGAGGCCCCCTACGGCGGAGCTCTGGAAAAGGCCCCAAGATGGGATCTCACGGGTACAGAAGGTTGCGGCGGTGGAATTAGGTTTTTGGCTCCGTATCTGGTAGTTTGGGGGTACGTAGGTAGATATTGGAGGAAGAAGTACGTCGGTGGAGCAACATGGGGCCCACGAGGGTGGAGGGCGCGCCCAGGGGGGTAGGCGCGCCCCCTACCTCGTGCCTTCCTGGTTGATGTCTTGACGTAGAGTCCAAGTCCTCTGGATCACGTTCGTTCGGAAAATCACGTTCCCGAAGGTTTCATTCCGTTTGGACTCCGTTTGATATTCTTTTTCTGCGGAACTCTGAAATAGGCAAAAAAACAGCAATTCTGGGCTGGGCCGCCGGTTAATACGTTAGTCCCAAAAATAATATAAAAGTGTATAATAAAGCCCAATAATGTCCAAAATAGAATATAATATAACAAGGAACAATCAAAATTATAGATACGTTGGAGACGTATCAGTCCCCGTCTTCACCGTCGTCGATCGCCCGCACCGATCTCTTCGCCAGGACCACCGTGGTGAGCCTCTTGTTCTTATCTTCTTTCTGAAAGAAAAAAAAATCTTACTTCAGATAGATACTTGTCTAATTTTCTTACTTTTATTATTCCTTGTTACTATATAGTGCGATGGTTTTGGTATCCGCCCCAGTCGGCCCTCAACCTGTCTATGATTCGGATGTGGTATATATATTATCTTTTTATACATATTTGGTTCATTTATTGTTTATGACAATTATGCCGACCAACATGACATATATTTTATTTATCTAGGAGGTTGTTGAACCGGAAATTCCAACCGACCCTATTGTCGAGAGGTTAAATTTAGTTGAAGAAGAAAACAATTACTTGAAGGAAAAAATAAAAAAAATTGAGGAGGAGAAGATGATATTGGAGTTGCATGATGCGTATGTCGTCGATGATCACAAGATCAAGATGGATGCCATTTATACCGAGGCTTGGTATCATTATGCAATTGGATTAATTGTTACCTTGGTTGCGATTATGATCGCATTTCTTGTTGCGTTGAAATGTTTCACATAATTTCAATGTATGGTTTAATTTGATGCTCTGGAGAGCTATATGTTGTTCAATGAGAACTATGTATGTACTTTGGTTTTAATGTGATGATGAACTTCTATTAATTGGGTAACTTATCAATTTCAGGGTCTTACAGCTCAAAATAATCAACAAATGCATGAAAAATAACAAATGAAGTCAGAAAGGGTTGAAAATTGATGATGTGGCTTTGAATGGTGCATTTTGAACACGGAAAAACTCTGGAATTCAAATAAGTTCAAAAAAATGAAATCCCTTTGTAACAGACGAGTTTCCATATGAAACTCTGATACTTCGAACCCAAAGCTAAGCACTTCTCCCATTGCAAGAAAGATCGATCTAGTAGGCAAAACCAATATTATAATTCGAAGAGACTTGCAAAGATAACCAATCATACATAAAAGAATTCAGAGAAGATTCAAATATTGTTCATAGATAAACTTGATCATAAACCGACAATTCATTGGTCTCAACAAACACACCGCAAAAGAAGATTACATCGAATAGATCTCCACAAGAGAGGGGGAGAACATTGTTTGAGATCCAAAAAGAGAGAAGAAGCCATCTAGCTAATAACTATGGACCCGAAGGTCTGTGGTAAACTACTCACGCATCATCGGAGAGGCCATGGTGTTGATGTAGAAGCCCTCCGTGATCGATCCCCCCTACGGCGGAGCTCCGGAAAAGGCCCCAAGATGGGATCTCATGGGTACAGAAGGTTGCGGCGGTGGAATTAGGTTTTTGGCTCCGTATCTGGTAGTTTGGGGGTACGTAGGTAGATATAGGAGGAAGAAGTACGTCGGTGGAGCAACGTGGGGCCCACGAGGGTGGAGGGCGCGCCCAGGGGGGTAGGCGCGCCCCCTACCTCGTGCCTTCCTGGTTGATGTCTTGACGTAGAGTCCAAGTCCTCTGGATCACGTTCGTTCCGAAAATCACGTTCCCAAAGGTTTCATTCCGTTAGGACTCCGTTTGATATTCTTTTTCTGCGAAACTCTGAAATAGGCAAAAAAACAACAATTCTGGGTTGGGCCTCCGGTTAATAGGTTAGTCCCAAAAATAATATAAAAGTGTATAATAAATCCCAATAATGTCCAAAATAGAATATAATATAACATGGAACAATCAAAAATTATAGATACGTTGGAGACGTATCAGTCCCCGTCTTCACCGCCGTCGATCGCCCACGCCGATCTCTTCGCCGGCACCACCATGGTGACCCTCTTGTTCTTATCTTCTTTCTAAAAGTAAAAAATTCTTACTTCAGATAGATACTTGTCTAATTTTCTTACTTTTATTATTCCTTGTTATTATATAGTGCGATGGTTTTGGTATCCGCCCCAGTCGGCCCTCAACCTGTCTATGATTCGGATGTGGTATATATATTATCTTTTTATACATATTTGGTTCATTTATTGTTTATGACAATTATGCCGACCAACATGACATATATTTTATTTATCTAGGAGGTTGTTGAACCGGAAATTCCAACCGACCCTATTGTCGAGAGGTTAAATTTAGTTGAAGAAGAAAACAATTACTTGAAGGAAAAAATTAAAAAAAATTGAGGAGGAGAAGATGATATTGGAGTTGCATGATGCGTATGTCGTCGATGATCACAAGATCAAGATGGATGCCATTTATACCGAGGCTTGGTATCATTATGCAATTGGATTAATTGTTACCTTGGTTGCGATTATGATCGCATTTCTTGTTGCGTTGAAATGTTTCACATAATTTCAATGTATGGTTTAATTTGATGCTCTGGAGAGCTATATGGTTTTCAATGAGAACTATGTATGTACTTTGGTTTTAATGTGATGATGAACTTCTATTAATTGGGTAACTTATCAATTTCAGGGTCTTACAGCTCAAAATAATCAACAAATGCATGAAAAATAACAAATGAAGTCAGAAAGGGTTGAAAATTGATGATGTGGCTTTGAATGGTGCATTTTGAACACGGAAAAACTCTGGAATTCAAGTAAGTTCAAAAAAATGAAATCCCTTTGTAACAGACGAGTTTCCATATGAAACTCTGATACTTCGAACCCAAAGCTAAGCACTTCTCCCATTGCAAGAAAGATCAATCTAGTAGGCAAAACCAATATTATAATTCGAAGAGACTTGCAAAGATAACCAATCATACATAAAAGAATTCAGAGAAGATTCAAATATTGTTCATAGATAAACTTGATCATAAACCGACAATTCATTGGTCTCAACAAACACACCGCAAAAGAAGATTACATCGAATAGATCTCCACAAGAGAGGGGGAGAACATTGTTTGAGATCCAAAAAGAGAGAAGAAGCCATCTAGCTAATAACTATGGACCCGAAGGTCTGTGGTAAACTACTCACGCATCATCGGAGAGGCCATGGTGTTGATGTAGAAGCCCTCCGTGATCGATCCCCCCTACGGCGGAGCTCCGGAAAAGGCCCCAAGATGGGATCTCACGGGTACAGAAGGTTGCGGCGGTGGAATTAGGTTTTTGGCTCCGTATCTGGTAGTTTGGGGGTACGTAGGTAGATATAGGAGGAAGAAGTACGTCGGTGGAGCAACGTGGGGCCCACGAGGGTGGAGGGCGCGCCCAGGGGGGTAGGCGCGCCCCCTACCTCGTGCCTTCCTGGTTGATGTCTTGACGTAGAGTCCAAGTCCTCTGGATCACGTTCGTTCCGAAAATCACGTTCCCAAAGGTTTCATTCCGTTAGGACTCCGTTTGATATTCTTTTTCTGCGAAACTCTGAAATAGGCAAAAAAACAACAATTCTGGGTTGGGCCTCCGGTTAATAGGTTAGTCCCAAAAATAATATAAAAGTGTATAATAAATCCCAATAATGTCCAAAATAGAATATAATATAACATGGAACAATCAAAAATTATAGATACGTTGGAGACGTATCAGTCCCCGTCTTCACCGCCGTCGATCGCCCACGCCGATCTCTTCGCCGGCACCACCATGGTGACCCTCTTGTTCTTATCTTCTTTCTAAAAGTAAAAAATTCTTACTTCAGATAGATACTTGTCTAATTTTCTTACTTTTATTATTCCTTGTTATTATATAGTGCGATGGTTTTGGTATCCGCCCCAGTCGGCCCTCGTCCTGTCTATGGTTCGGGTGTGGTATATATATTATCTTTTTATAACTATTTGGTTCATTTATTGTTTATGACAATTATGCCGACCAACGTGACATATATTTTACTTATCTAGGAGGTGGTTGAACCTGAAATTCCAACCGACCCTATTGTCGAGAGGTTAAATTTAGTTGAAGAAGAAAACAATTACTTGAAGGAAAAAATTAAAAAAAATTGAGGAGGAGAAGATGATATTGGAGTTGCATGATGCGTATGTCGTCGATGATCACAAGATCAAGATGGATGCCATTTATACCGAGGCTTGGTATCATTATGCACTTGGATTAATTGTTACCTTGGTTGCGATTATGCTCGCATTTCTTGTTGCGTTGAAATGTTTCACATAATTTCAATGTATGGTTTAATTTGATGCTCTGGAGAGCTATATGGTTTTCAATGAGAACTATGTATGTACTTTGGTTTTAATGTGATGATGAACTTCTATTAATTGGGTAACTTATCAATTTCAGGGTCTTACAGCTCAAAATAATCAACAAATGCATGAAAAATAACAAATGAAGTCAGAAAGGGTTGAAAATTGATGATGTGGCTTTGAATGGTGCATTTTGAACACGGAAAAACTCTGGAATTCAAATAAGTTCAAAAAAATGAAATCCCTTTGTAACAGACGAGTTTCCATATGAAACTCTGATACTTCGAACCCAAAGCTAAGCACTTCTCCCATTGCAAGAAAGATCAATCTAGTAGGCAAAACCAATATTATAATTCGAAGAGACTTGCAAAGATAACCAATCATACATAAAAGAATTCAGAGAAGATTCAAATATTGTTCATAGATAAACTTGATCATAAACCGACAATTCATTGGTCTCAACAAACACACCGCAAAAGAAGATTACATCGAATAGATCTCCACAAGAGAGGGGGAGAACATTGTTTGAGATCCAAAAAGAGAGAAGAAGCCATCTAGCTAATAACTATGGACCCGAAGGTCTGTGGTAAACTACTCACGCATCATCGGAGAGGCCATGGTGTTGATGTAGAAGCCCTCCGTGATCGATCCCCCCTACGGCGGAGCTCCGGAAAAGGCCCCAAGATGGGATCTCACGGGTACAGAAGGTTGCGGCGGTGGAATTAGGTTTTTGGCTCCGTATCTGGTAGTTTGGGGGTACGTAGGTAGATATAGGAGGAAGAAGTACGTCGGTGGAGCAACGTGGGGCCCACGAGGGTGGAGGGCGCGCCCAGGGGGGTAGGCGCGCCCCCTACCTCGTGCCTTCCTGGTTGATGTCTTGACGTAGAGTCCAAGTCCTCTGGATCACGTTCGTTCCGAAAATCACGTTCCCAAAGGTTTCATTCCGTTAGGACTCCGTTTGATATTCTTTTTCTGCGAAACTCTGAAATAGGCAAAAAAACAACAATTCTGGGTTGGGCCTCCGGTTAATAGGTTAGTCCCAAAAATAATATAAAAGTGTATAATAAATCCCAATAATGTCCAAAATAGAATATAATATAACATGGAACAATCAAAAATTATAGATACGTTGGAGACGTATCAGTCCCCGTCTTCACCGCCGTCGATCGCCCACGCCGATCTCTTCGCCGGCACCACCATGGTGACCCTCTTGTTCTTATCTTCTTTCTAAAAGTAAAAAATTCTTACTTCAGATAGATACTTGTCTAATTTTCTTACTTTTATTATTCCTTGTTATTATATAGTGCGATGGTTTTGGTATCCGCCCCAGTCGGCCCTCGTCCTGTCTATGGTTCGGGTGTGGTATATATATTATCTTTTTATAACTATTTGGTTCATTTATTGTTTATGACAATTATGCCGACCAATGTGACATATATTATACTTATCTAGGAGGTGGTTGAACCTGAAATTCCAACCGACCCTATTGTCGAGAGGTTAAATTTAGTTGAAGAAGAAAACAATTACTTGAAGGAAAAAATAAAAAAAATTGAGGAGGAGAAGATGATATTGGAGTTGCATGTTGCGTATGTCGTCGATGATCACAAGATCAAGATGGATGCCATTCATACCGAGGCTTGGTATCATTATGCAGTTGGATCAATTGTTACCTTGGTTGCGATTATGATCGCATTTCTTGTTGCATTGAAATGTTTCACATAATTTCAATGTATGGTTTAATTTGATGCTCTAGAGAGCTATATGTTGTTCAATGAGAACTATGTATGTACTTTGGTTTTAATGTGATGATGAACTTCTATTAATTTGGTAACTTATCAATTTCAGGGTCTTACAGCTCAAAATAATCAGTAAATGCATGAAAAATAACAAATGAAGTCAGAAAGTGTTGAAAATTGATGATGTGGCTTGCTGCCCCTACTGTCACTGGGAAAGGACACCGCAAGATTGAACCCAAAGCTAAGCACTTCTCCCATTGCAAGAAAGATCAATCCAGTAGGCCAAACCAAACTGATAATTCGAAGAGACTTGCAAAGATAACCAATCATACATAAAAGAATTCAGAGAAGATTCAAATATTGTTCATAGATAAACTTGATCATAAACCCACAATTCATCGGTCTCAACACACACCGCAAAAGAAGATTACATCGAATAGATCTCCACAAGAGAGGGGGAGAACATTGTTTGAGATCCAAAAAGAGAGAAGAAGCCATCTAGCTAATAACTATGGACCCGAAGGTCTGAGGTAAACTACTCACACATTATCGGAGAGGCCATGGTGTTGATGTAGAAGCCCTCTGTGATCGATGCCCCCTACGGCGGATCTCCAGAAAAGGCCCCAAGATGGGATCTCACGGGTACAGAAGGTTGCGGCGGTGGAATTAGGTTTTTGGCTCCGTATCTGGTAGTTTGGGGGTACGTAGGTAGATATAGGAGGAAGGAGTACGTCGGTGGAGCAACGTGGGGCCCACGAGGGTGGAGGGCGCGCCCAGGGGGTAGGCCGCTTCCCGCCCTTTGGGCTGCCAAAAACTGACCTTTGGTCACGGTTGGTGGCACCAACCGGTACTAAAGGGTGCATTGGTACCGGTTGGTGCTACGAACCGGGACCAATGCCCTAGGTATATAAGCAGGACTTGTGAAAATTGTCACTTCTCATCTCGCAGTTGCCGCCCCGCCGACGCCGACGACATCGACGCCGCCAGGCTGCCGCCCCCGTCAACCGTCTCCGTCGTCGCCGTCGCCCCTGCCCCGGCCTCGCCGCACCCTGCCCCGTCCTCGACGCGCCCTGCCCCGACCTCGGTGCCGCTCGCCTGCAGTGTGAGCCCGCGCCGTTCACCCTCCTCTCCCCCTCCCCCCCCCCCCGTGCCCGCCCCAACGCCGCCGCCCGCCCCGGCGCCGACAACGAAGCAGGCCCCCTGTTCATATGCAGAAGTTAGGATTTTTGGTGATATTATTGTAGAATATGATGATATTGTAGAATATGCAAATGTTTGTACGTTCATATGCACAGAATTTTTATTTTATTCATAGAATTTTTATTTATTTTTTGTTCATAGAATTTTTATTGTAATTTTGTTCATAGGATTTTTTATTGTAATTTTGTTCATAGGATTTTTTCTGTTGTAATTTTGTTCATAAAATTTTTATTTTGTTCATAGAATTTTTATTTTTTTTCTGTTGTAATTTTGTTCATAAAGTTTTAGGATGAAAAAAAATAAGAAGAAGAAATAAAAATTCTATGAAAAAAAGAAGAAGAAATAAAAAGGCAGGAGGAGAAGTTTCGTTTAGTTTTAGGATTATTTTAGTTTATTTTTAGTTTAGGAAGAAGGAAAAGAAAAAGATGAAGAAGAGGAGAAATAAATAAGAAGAGCAAAAAAGGAAAAAAAAGAGGAGAGGAAGAAAGGAATAGAGGAGAAGAAGAAAAAATACAAAATATTCTTTTTTCTTCTTCTCCTCTATTCCTTTCTTCTTCTCCTTTTTTTTCTTCTTTTTCTTCTTCTTCTTCATTTTCTTATATTTTATCGGGTATGTCGTCGTCGATATAACCCCCTCTCGACCGTGATAACTTATACCACGGTAGCACCCCCCCCCCCGGCCCTCTCGTTCGACCAAAACTCTCGAGGACACTCAAACCCTAGAAAAACAATATCGGTCTCGTACCCCCTCCCGCCGCGCCCCTACCCGACAAACTCTCTCGAGGCCACCCCAAATGTTTGCCAAT
The DNA here is from genome assembly GCF_002575655.3 of Aegilops tauschii subsp. strangulata. NCBI lineage: Eukaryota > Viridiplantae > Streptophyta > Magnoliopsida > Poales > Poaceae > Aegilops > Aegilops tauschii. The sequence continues at coordinate 606,499,574 of NC_053037.3, forward strand.
AATATATGCATCTGTCATGTTTGAATAATAATTGCCATGTTGTAAATATTTGCAAAAACTATGGACCCCAGAGACGAAGCAACATAAGCGGTGTTGGGGGACATAATCGCACACGGAAGTGATGTCGTCTTCTCGTTTCTCAACGACACCGATGGTCTGGAAGAACAGGGTGAAGAAGCAGACTCCGGTGATCGAACAATGGAGGAGGAAGGACATGATCATGATGGTCCGGTGACCCAATGACGGCGCAAGAAGGACACCGTGATGACTGCTCCGTTGACCGAACCGAGTCTGGCCAGGTATATATATTAGTTAAGCCTGTGCTGACTAGCTAATTGATGCATTCATTGTTTTGGTATATGTACACATATTAATTAACTCTCGTCTTTTTTCTTTTTTCTAGCCCTCCAGATCGAGCACAACTTCGGTAAAGAGACGAGGCCCAAAGAAAAAGTTGCGCTCGGATGAAAGGTTTGAGATCATAGAAATCGCTCGCGATGGCATGCCGATTGAACCCATCCAGACAAAGGAAGCATTTGCTGCTCAGTGCGGGGTTCTTGTTAGGGACAAGATCCCGATCAGCATCCACCAATGGTTAAAGCCGGCAAAAGAAGACCCTGAGGTGTCTTGTGTCTCCGATATGCAGAAAGATGATCTTTCGACCGCGTTGAAGGAAAATTTCACCCTACCGCCAGAGGAGGATCCGGAGAAGCCAGTTAAAGAGAAATTGATCAAGTCACATGCTCTTAAGAAGATAGCAGAACTATTCAGGAGGTGGAAGAATGAGCTAAAAAAATTTGTCGACAAAGAAGAGACACAAGAATTCATCGGCCGATATGAGAAGATCAGAGATCACTGGCCCACATTTGTGGCCCACAAGACATCGGACAAGAGTAAGAAGATGTCAGTGACAAACAAGAAGAATGCTGCGAAGAAGAAGCTTCACCATCGCACGGGGTCAGGTGGCTACCTCAAAGCCCGGTCGTTGTGGGCCAAGGCTGAGAATGACCTGATTGATAAAAGGGTCGAACCAGAGATATTGAGGTGGCCAGACCGTTGCCGGACATGGTTCTTCGGGGCTGGCGGAACCTTGGACCCTCACTACTAGGAAAAGGGCTATAGCTGACATGGACATTAATGGCGCACCATGTATGTGGTGCGCCACTGCTATATAGCAGTGGCGCACCAGATACAGGTGCGCCATTAGTGTCCTCATTACTAATGGCGCACCAGACACACGGTGCGCCATTACTATCACATTTTATTTTTTTATTTTTCCAAAACTATAATGGCGCACCAGGGCACAGTGCGCCATTACTAGTTTTAACTAGTAATGATGCACCACACGCTCGGTGCGCCACTACTGACAATTTTTTTTTACTTTTTTTTCAAAAGTAGTAATGGCGCACCTGGGTGAAGTGCGCCATTACTAGTTCAAACTAGTAATGGCGCACCACACCCACGGTGCGCCACTACTGACAATTATATATATATATATATATATATATTTGCAAAACTAGTAATGGCGCACCCCTGACAGGTGCGCCATTAGTAACTAGGGTTACTAATGGCACAGTTTTAGGTGGTGCGCCATTAGTAACCTGAGACCAGCTAGATATTTTGGACAGCCACCTACCACACTCACTTTCCCCACTTCATTCTCTCCACCTCCTCCTCCAAGCTTGTCTCGGCTGCCTCCTCCTCCTTACCTCATTTGCACCATAGATTCACCCAAATTAAGTGGTTAAATTACCTTTTTTGATAGGTAAGTAAGGGGAAAGCTTTCTTTATGTTGTAGATCTACTTTTTTCTCCCTCCAACAACGTCCACATGCACTTTTTATGGCCTAGCTAGATCTACGTATGCTTGTGGTGTTGCATATGTTTGTGGTGTTGCATATATGTTTGTGTTTGCAGGTACCAGTATTTGAAATGCGATAGTTGCCAATATTTTGCCGAAATGTTGATTCATTTTCGTTTAGGCGAGAATTTGGCACTATGCATTCTTTTTGGTCCTATTTTTAGGCAAAGTCATGCCAAATTTTTTTCTTGGTTCTAAAATATCGCTTTGCTCTACCCCGCAGGTGACCATGGACCGCATGATGACCGAAGGCATCGTGAATAGGTTTTTGAGCTCCGCGAAGGCCGAGATGCTTCAAAAGAACGAGACGGAGATAAGATGTCCATGTCGAAGATGCAAGCTGAAGAGCCTTATTGCGGACCCGGATTCCGGGCAGGTGCGGGACCACCTGCTCTTGCGTGGTTTCATGGATGGCTATCGGTGGCAAGGTGATGAAGATGACTATGAAGTCGTCCATGGGGGCCGGGCAAGAAATGAGGAAGGGCAGCAAGACAACCACCGCCGCGAGGGCGGGCGAGAAGACGAAGAATCTCCAGGACATGATCACGACGGTGATGCTGTACACAGTCATCATGTAGAAGATGTCGGACATGATGATGAGGAAGATCAAGACGAAGGGCATGATCATGAAGATGAAGATGCCAGAGCAGACGATGATGGACCATCGATGAGCTGGGTGCAGGACCCTCATATTCAAGAGCTGCTTCTCAAGCAGACGGATAACGCAAGAGCTGTCGCCCGAGAGAAAGCCAAGATGGACCAACTGGAGATAGACGCGGTTACTCCATTGTATGAAGGATGCAGGCCCGAGGATACACGCCTGAAAGTAACGGTCATGGCTCTGGAGATGAAGGTAAAATACAAAATGACCGATGCATGCTTCGACGAGAACATGTCATTCTGGCACGAACGTCTTCCCAAGGGGAACAAGTGCCCGACCAGTTTCGAGGAGGCGAAGAAAATCGTGTGTCCTCTGGATTTACCGCACGTGAAATACCATGTTTGCATGAACAATTGCATCATTTTTCGGGACGAGCACGCGGAGTCTACCATATGTCCGGTGTGCGGCGTCACTCGATACAAGAAGAGGAAGAAAGCTCCTCGAAAAGTGGTGTGGTACTTTCCAATCACTCCTCGTCTACAGCGGTATTTCGCGGACCCTAAGCTGGCAAAGCTCCTGTGTTGGCACGCGGATAGGGAGGAGAAGAAGCGAGAAGATGACGGAAATGATCCGGAGATAAATAAAAAAGACAAGATGCAGAGTCACCCTAAGGATGCGAGCCAGCGGCAAGCGTTGAACTTCGAACACCTAGAATTTGGGGACGATCCAAGGAACATCGTGCTGGGCGCGAGCACCGATGGAGTCAATCCGTTTGGCAGCCAGAGAAGCACACATAGCACCTGGCCTGTGTTTGTCTGGATGTACAACCTTCCCCCCTGGTTGTGCATGAAGAGGAAGTACATTCACATGAGTATGCTAACTGAAGGGCCGAAACAACCAGGGAACGACATCAATCTGTATCTGGAGCTGCTGAAAGAGGAGCTAGACACGCTGTGGAAAACGCCAGCCAATACGTGGGACGCCGCAGAGAAAGAATATTTCCCTATGAGAGCCGGACTGCTCACGACGGTGCACGACTATCTCGGTTACGGATATCTCGCGGGGCAGGTGGTCCACGGATTTTCTGGATGCGTCAGGTGCATGGATGACACAACGTTTCGCCAGCTAGATAGAGATGCCGGGTCTTCGAAAACCGTGTTCATGGGACATCGAAGGTGGCTTTGCGACGATGACCCATGGAGAAAACGCAAGGATCTGTTCGATGGTGAAACCGAACCCCGAAGACGCCCGCGTACGAGGAGCGGCGTGGAAATAGACAAGCTGTTGAAAAATTGGAAAGATTGCCCACTGTCGGGAAAGAAGCAAAAGGCGCCAGAGCCGAGAAAGAAGCGAAAGGCGCGAGAGCCGCTGCTGAAGGTATGGAAAACGAGGTCTGTTTTCTGGGACTTGCCGTACTGGAAGATCCACCGTGTGCCTCACAGCCTTGATGTCATGCATATCACGAAGAACGTGTGCGAGAGTCTGTTTGGTACCCTGCTCAACATGCCAGAGAGGACCAAAGATGGGCCGAAAGCAAGGGCAGACTTGAAATCAATGGGCATCAGGGAGGAGCTTCACGCTAATGATGATGATGATGATGATGAGGCGAAGCAGGACACGGAAAGTCGTCGCAAAGGCAAAAAGGCCAAGAAGACCGAAAATGACTACCTGCCTCGTTGGAGTAAAACTTCCTTACGGTTACGCGGGGAAGATAAGCAGATACCTAGACTCAGCGAAGCAGAAGTTCAGCGGGATGAAGTCTCACGACTGTCACGTGCTGATGACATAGATACTTCCAGTTGCAATCCGTGGGATCATGGACGCGCACGTCCGTGAAACGCTATTCGGCCTATGCAACTTTTTCGACGTCATCTCTCGAAAGTCGGTTGGCGTGAGGCAACTCTGAAGGCTACAGGAAGAGATCGTGGTGATACTATGCGAGCTTGAGATGTACTTCCTGCCCGCATTCTTTGATGTTATGGTGCATCTGCTGGTCCATATCGTGGAGGATATAATCCAACTCGGGCCGACGTTCCTGCACAGCATGATGTCGTTTGAAATGATGAATGGTGTCATCAAAGGATACGTTCGCAACATGTCACGTCCAGAGGGAAGCATAGCCAGGGGCTTTCTGACCGAAGAGTGCATCTCCTACTGCACGAATTATCTAGGCATCGAGAACCCCGTTGGTCTGCCCGTCAACAGGAACCTCGGCAGGCTCGCTGGATGGGGTCACCGCGAGGGTCGCCGTGAAATGCATGTCGACTTCGAGGGTCGACTCGCCGACTTTGAAAGAGAAAACCTAGTCGCGCTACAACACATAGACGTGGTCGATCCTTGGGTGGTAGAGCACAAAAACTTTATTGAGAAGACATACAATGACCTAGGCCAACAGAGGACGGACGGAGATATAATCAAAGAGCACAACTCATGTTTCACGCGTTGGTACAAGGAGAAGCTTCTGTCGTACCCTTTGCATGAGGATTCTTCCGCGGAAGAAAAACTCATATTCTCCTTGTCACAGGGCGCCGAGCACAACCTGATGACCTTTGAGGCGTACGATATCAATGGCTACACATTCTATACCGAGGACAAGGACATGAAGAGCGATAGTTATCAGAACTCCAGGGTAACGATGGAATCCTACACCGGTAACGACAAGGACAGATACTACGGAAGGATCGAGGAGATCTGGCAGCTGAGCTACGTTGGAGAGAAGGTCACGATGTTCCGCGTCAGATGGGCCAAGAGCTTCATAAAAGAAGACCGGTATTTCACCACAATGGTTATACCCGAAGCCAAATCCAAGACCGCGGGCGCAAACGTCACCGCGAAAAATGAGCCATGGGTACTGGCTTCCCAAGTGGACCAATGCTTCTTCATTACCGACCTGTCAAAGCCCAGTCGTGTTGTCGTGAGGAGAGGCAAAAGGAAGATCATCGGAATGGATGGAGTCACCAATGAGCAAGACTTCGACAAGTACGGCGACCCGAAGATGGAACATGACGACGACGATGAAGTGCCATACACCACAAGAAGAAGCAGGACCTATTGGGGAACGTAGTAATTTCAAAAAAATTCCTACGCACACGCAAGATCATGGTGATGCATAGCAACGAGAGGGGAGAGTGTTGTCCACGTACCCTCGTAGACCGATAGCGGAAGCGTTATCACAACGCGGTTGATGTAGTCGTACGTCTTCACGATCCGACCGATCAAGTACCGAACGCACAGCACCTCTGAGTTCTGCACACGTTCAGCTCGATGACGTCCCTCGAACTCCGATCCAGCCGAGTGTTGAGGGATAGTTTCGTCAGCACGATGGCGTGGTGACGATGATGATGTTCCACTGACGCAGGGCTTCGCCTAAGCTCCGCAACGATATTATCGAGGTGTAATATGGTGGAGGGGGGCACCGCACACGGCTAAGAGATCTCAAGGATCAATTGTTGTGTCCATGGGGTGCCCTCTGCCCCCGTATATAAAGGAGCAAGGGAGGAGGAGGCCGGCCCTAGGAGGGGGCGCACCAAGTGTGGAGTCCGACTAGGACTCCCTAGTCCTAGTAGGATTCCACCTCCCATAAGGAATAGGAAAAGAGGAAGGGAAAAAGAGAAGGAAGGAAGGGGGCGCCCCCCTTCCCTAGTCCAATTCGGACCAGACCAAGGGGAGGGGTGCGGCCACCCTTGAGGCCCTTTTCCTTCTTTCCCGTATGGCCCAATAAGGCCCAATACGTATTCCCGTAACTCTCCGGTACTTCGAAAAATACCCGAATCACTCGGAACCTTTCCGAAGTCCGAATATAGTCGTCCAATATATCGATCTTTACGTCTCGACCATTTCGAGACTCCTCGTCATATCCCCGATCTCATCCGGGACTCCGAACTCCTTCGGTACATCAAAACTCAATAAAACTGTCATCGTAACGTTAAGCGTGCGGACCCTACGGGTTCGAGAACTATGTAGACATCACCGAGACACGTCTCCGGTCAATAACCAATAGCGGGACCTGGATGCCCATATTGTCTCCCACATATTCTACGAAGATCTTTATTGGTCAGACCGCATAACAACATACGTTGTTCCCTTTGTCACCGGTATGTTACTTGCCCGAGATTTGATCGTCGGTATCTCGATACCTAGTTCAATCTTGTTACCGGCATGTCTCTTTACTCGTTCCGTAACACATCATCTCGCAACTAACTCATTAGTCACAATGCTTGCAAGGCTTATAGTGATATGCATTACCGAGTGGGCCCAGAGATACCTCTCCGACAATTGGAGTGACAAATCCTAATCTCGAAATACGCCAACCCAACAAGTACCTTTGGAGACACCTGTAGAGCACCTTTATAATCACCCATTTACGTTGTGACGTTTGGTAGCACACAAAGTGTTCCTCCGGTAAACGGGAGTTGCATAATCTCATAGTCATAGGAACATGTATAAGTCATGAAGAAAGCAATAGCAACATACTAAACGATCGAGTGCTAAGCTAACGGAATGGGTCAAGTCAATCACGTCATTCTCCTAATGAGGTGATCTCGTTAATCAAATGACAACTTATGTCTATGGCTAGGAAACATAACCATCTTTGATTAACGAGCTAGTCAAGTAGAGGCATACTAGTGACACTCTGTTTGTCTATATATTCACACATGTATTATGTTTCCGGTTAATACAATTCTAGCATGAATAATAAACATTTATCATGATATAAGGAAATAAATAATAACTTTATTATTGCCTCTAGGGCATATTTCCTTCAGTCTCCCACTTGCACTAGAGTCAATAATCTAGTTCACATCGCCATGTGATTAACACCCATAGTTCACATCTCTATGTGATCAACACTCAAAGGGTTTACTAGAGTCAATATTCTAGTTCACATCGCTATGCGATTAACACCCAAAGAGTACTAAGGTGTGATCATGTTTTGATTTTGAGATAATTTTAGTCAACGGGTCTGCCACATTCAGATCCGTAAGTATTTTACAAATTTCTATGTCTACAATGCTCTGCACGGCGCTACTCTAGCTAGTTGCTTCCACTTTCAATATGTATCTAGACCGAGACTTAGAGTCATCTAGATTTAGTGTCAAAACTTGTATCGACGTAACCCTTTACGACAAACCTTTTTGTCACTTCCATAATCGAGAAATATATCCTTATTCCACCAAGGATAATTTTGACCGCTGTCCAGTGATCTACTCCTAGATCACTATTGTACTCCCTTGCCAAAATTAGTGTAGGGTATACAATAGATCTGGTACACAGCATGGCATACTTTATAGAACCTATGTCCAAGGCATAGGGAATGACTTTCATTCTCTTTCTATCTTCTGCCGTGGTCGGGCTTTGAGTCTTACTCAATTTCACACCTTGTAACACAGGCAAGAACTCTTTCTTTGACTGTTCTATTTTGAACTACTTCAAAATCCTGTTAAGGTATGCCCTCATTGAAAGAACTTATCAAGCGTTTTGATCTATCTCTATAGATCTTGATGCTCAATATGTAAGCAGCTTCACCGAGGTCTTTCTTTTGGAAAACTCCTTTCAGACACTCCTTTATGCTTTGCAGAATAATTCTACATTATTTCCGATCAACAATATGTCATTCACATATACTTATCAGAAATGTTGTAGTGCTCCCACTCAGTTTCATGTAAATACAGGCTTCACGCAAGTCTGTATAACACTATATTCTTTGATCAACTTATCAAAGTGTATATTCCAACTCCGAGATGCTTGCACCAGTCCATAGATGGATCGCTGGAGCTTGCATATTTTGTTAGCACCTTTAGGATTGACAAAACCTTCTGGTTGCATCATATACAACTCTTCTTTTAATAAATCCATTAAGGAATGTAGTTTTGTTTATCCATTTGCCATATTTCATAAAATGCGGCAATTGCTAACATGATTCAGACAGACTTAAGCATAGATACGAGTGAGAAACTCTCATCGTAGTCAACACCTTGAACTTGTCGAAAAAACTTTTTGCGACAATTCTAGCTTTGTAGATAGTAACACTACTATCAGCGTCCGTCTTCCTCTTGAAGATCCATTTATTCTCAATGACTCGCCGATCATTGGGCAAGTCAATCAAAGACCATACTTTGTTCTTATACATGGATCTCATCTCAGATTTCATGGCCTCAAGCCATTTTGCGGAATCTGGGCTCACCATCGCTTCTTCATAGTTCGTAGGTTCGTCATGGTCAAATAACATGACCTCCAGAACAGGATTACCATACCACTCTGGTGTGGATCTCACTCTGGTTTACCTACGAGGTTTGGTAGTAATTTGATCTGAAGTTTACATGATCATTATCATTAACTTCCTCACTAATTGGTGTAGGAGTCACAGGAACAGATTTCTGTGATGAACTACTTTCCAATGAGGGAGCAGGTACAATTACCTCATCAAGTTCTACTTTCCTCCCACTCACTTCTTTCGAGAGAAACTCCTTCTCTAGAAAGGATCCATACTAAGCAACGAATGTCTTGCCTTCGGATCTGTGATATAAGGTGTACCCAACTGTCTCCTTTGGCTATCCTATGAAGACACATTTCTCCGATTTGGGTTTGAGCTTATCAGGATGAAACTTTTTCACATAAGCATCGCAACCCCAAACTTTAAGAAACGACAACTTTGGTTTCTTGCCAAACCACAGTTCATAAGGCGTCGTCTCAACGGATTTTGATGGTGCCCTATTTAACGTGAATGTAGCTGTCTCTAATGCATAACCCCAAAACGATAGTGGTAAATTGGTAAGAGACATCATAGATTGCACTATATCCAATAAAGTATGGTTATGACGTTCGGACACACCATTACACTGTGGTGTTCCAGGTGGCGTGAGTAGTGAAACTAATTCACATTGTTTTAACTGAAGGCCAAACTCGTAACTCAAATATTTTACCTCTGCGATCATATCGTAGAAACTTTTATTTTCTTGTTACGATGATTCTCCACTTCACTCTGAAATTCTTTGAACTTTTCAAATGTTTCAGACTTTGTGTTTCATCAAGTAGATATACCCATATCTGCTCAAATCATCTGTGAAGGTCAGAAAATAATGATACCTGCTACGAGCCTCAATATTCATCGGACCACATACATCTGTATGTATGATTTCCAAAAAATCTGTTGCTCTCTCCATAGTTCCGGAGAACGGCGTTTCAGTCATCTTGCCCATGAGGCACGGTTCGCAAGCATCAAGTGATTCATAATCAAGTGATTCCAAAATCCCATTAGTATGGAGTTTCTTCATGCGCTTTACACCAATATGACCTAAACGGCAGTACCACAAATAAGTTGCACTATCATTATTAACTTTGCATCTTTTGGCTTCAATATTATGAATATGTGTATCACTACGATCGAGATCCAACAAACCATTTTTCGTTGGTGTGTATGACCATAAAGGTTTTATTCATGTAACAGAACAACAATTGTTCTCTAACTTAAATGAATAACCGTATTGCCATAAACATGATCAAATCATATTCATGCTCAACGCAAACACCAAATAACACTTATTTAGTTTCAACACTAATCCCGAAAGTACAGGGAGTGTGCGATGATGATCATATCAATCTTGGAACTACTTCCAACACACATCGTCACCTCGCCTTTTACTAGTCTCTGTTTATTCTGCAACTCCCGTTTTCGAGTTACTACTCTTTAGCAACTGAACCAGTATCAATTACCGAGGGGTTGCTATAAACACTAGTAAAGTACACATCAATAATCTGTATATCAAATATACCTTTGTTCACTTTTACTAGTCTCTGTTTATTCTGCAACTCCCGTTTCGAGTTACTACTCTTAGCAACTGAACCAGTACCAATTACCGAGGGGTTGCTATAAACACTAGTAAGTACACATCAATAACATGTATATCCAATATACCTTTGTTCACTTTGCCATCCTTCTTATCCACCAAATACTTGGGGCAGTTCCGCCTCCAGTGGCCAGTTCCTTTGCAGTAGAAGCACTTAGTCTCAGGCTTAGGTACAGACTTAGGCTTCTTCACTTGAGCGGCAACTTGCTTGCCGTTCTTCTTGAAGTTCCCCTTCTTCCCTTTGCCCTTTTCTTGAAACTAGTGGTCTCGTCAACCATCGACACTTGATGTTTTTCTTTATTTCTACCTTCGTCGATTTCAGCATCACGAAGAGCTCGGGAATTACTTTGTCATCCCTTGCATACTATAGTTCACCACGAAGTTCTACTAACTTGGTGATGGTGACTAGAGAATTCTGTCAATCACTATTTTATCTGGAAGATAAACTCCCACTTGATTCAAGCGATTGTAGTACCCAGACAATCTGAGCACATGCTCACTAGTTGAGCGATTCTCCTCCATCTTTTAGCTATAGAACTTGTTGGATATTTCATATCTCTCAACTCGGGTATTTGCTTGAAATATTAACTTCAACTCCTGGAACATCTCATATGATCCATGACGTTCAAAACGTCTTTGAAGTCCCGATTCTAAGCCGTTAAGCATGGTGCACTAAACTATCAAGTAGTCATCATATTGAGCTAGCCAAACGTTCATAACGTCTGCATCTGCTCCTGCAATAGGTCTGTCACCTAGCGGTGCATCAAGGACATAATTTTTCTGTGCAGCAATGAGGATAATCCTCAGATCACGGATCCAATCCGCATCTTTGCAACTAACATCTTTCAACATAATTTTCTCTAGGAACATATCAAAAATAAACACAGGGAAGCAACAACGCGAGCTATTGATCTACAACATAATTTGCAAAAATACTATCAGGACTAAGTTCATGATAAATTTAAGTTCAATTAATCATATTACTTAAGAACTCCCACTTAGATAGACATCCCTCTAATCCTCTAAGTGATCACGTGATCCATATCAACTAAACCATGTCCGATCATCACGTGAGATGGAGTAGTTTCAACGGTGAACATCACTATGTTGATCATATCTACTATATGATTCACGCTCGACCTTTCGGTCTCCGTGTTCCGAGGCCATATGTGTTATATGCTAGGCTCGTCAAGTTTAACCTGAGTATTCCGCATGTGCAACTGTTTTGCACCCGTTGTATTTGAACGTAGAGCCTATCACACCCGATCATCACGTGGTGTCTCAGCACGAAGAACTTTTGCAACGGTGCATACTCAGGGAGAACACTTATACTTTGATAATTTAGTGAAGGATCATCTTATAATGCTACCGTCAAACAAAGCAAGATAAGATGCATAAAGGATTAACATCACATGCAATCAATATAAGTGATATGATATGGCCATCATCATCTTGTGCTTGTGATCTCCATCTCCGAAGCACCGTGCTTGTGATCTCCATCTCCGAAGCACCGTCATGATCACCATCGTCACCGGTGCGACACCTTGATCTCCATCGTAGCATCGTTGTCGTCTCGCCAACTTATTGCTTTTACGACTATCACTACCGCTTAGTGATAAAGTAAAACTATTACATGGCGATTGCATCTCATACAATAAAGCGACAACCATATGGCTCCTGCCAGTTGCTGATAACTCGGTTACAAAACATGATCATCTCATACAACACATTATATCACATCATGTCTTGACCATATCACATCACAACATGCCCTGCAAAAACAACTTAGACGTCCTCTACTTTGTTGTTGCATATTTTACGTGGCTGCTACGGGCTTAGCAAGAACCGTTCTTACCTACGCATCAAAACCACAACGATAGTTTGTCAAGTTGGTGTTGTTTTAACCTTTGCAAGGACCGGGCGTAGCCACACTCGGTTCAACTAAAGTGAGAGAGACAGACACCCGCCGGTCACCTTTAAGCAACGAGTGCTCGCAACGGTGAAACCAGTCTCGCATAAGCGTACGCGTAATGTCGGTCCGGGCCGCTTCATCTCACAATACCGCTGAACCAAAGTATGACATGCTGGTAAGCAGTATGACTTATATCGCCCACAACTCACTTGTGTTCTACTCGTGCATAGCATCAACGCATAACACCTGGCTCGGATGCCACTGTTGGGGAACGTAGTAATTTCAAAAAAATTCCTACGCACACGCAAGATCATGGTTATGCATAGCAACGAGAGGGGAGAGTGTTGTACACGTACCCTCGTAGACCGATAGCGGAAGCGTTATCACAACGCGGTTGATGTAGTCGTACGTCTTCACGATCTGACCGATCAAGTACCGAACGCACGGCACCTCCGAGTTCTGCACACGTTCAGCTCGATGACGTCCCTCGAACTCCAATCCAGCCGAGTGTTGAGGGAGAGTTTCGTCAGCACGACGGCGTGGTGACGATGATGATGTTCCACCGACGCAAGGCTTCGCCTAAGCTCCGCAACGGTATTATCGAGGTGTAATATGGTGGAGGGGGGCACCGCACACGGCTAAGAGATCTCAAGGATCAATTGTTGTGTCCATGGGGTTCCACCTCCCATAAGGAATAGGAAAAGAGGAAGGGAAAAAGACAAGGAAGGAAGGGGGCGCCCCCCTTCCCTAGTCCAATTCGGACCAGACCAAGGGGAGGGGTGCGGCCACCCTTGAGGCCCTTTTCCTTCTTTCCCGTATGGCCCAATAAGGCCCAATACGTATTCCCGTAACTCTCCGGTACTTCGAAAAATACCCGAATCACTCGGAACCTTTCCGAAGTCCGAATATAGTCGTCCAATATATCGATCTTTACGTCTCGACCATTTCGAGACTCCTCGTCATATCCCCGATCTCATCCGGGACTCCGAACTCCTTCGGTACATCAAAACTCAATAAAACTGTCATCGTAACGTTAAGCGTGCGGACCCTACGGGTTCGAGAACTATGTAGACATCACCGAGACACGTCTCCGGTCAATAGCCAATAGCGGGACCTGGATGCCCATATTGGCTCCCACATATTCTACGAAGATCTTTATTGGTTAGACCGCATAACAACATACGTTGTTCCCTTTGTCACCGGTATGTTACTTGCCCGAGATTTGATCGTCGGTATCTCGATACCTAGTTCAATCTTGTTACCGGCATGTCTCTTTACTCGTTCCGTAACACATCATCTCGCAACTAACTCATTAGTCACAATGCTTGCAAGGCTTATAGTGATATGCATTACCGAGTGGGCCCAGAGATACCTCTCCGACAATTGGAGTGACAAATCCTAATCTCGAAATACGCCAACCCAACAAGTACCTTTGGAGACACCTGTAGAGCACCTTTATAATCACCCATTTACGTTGTGACGTTTGGTAGCACACAAAGTGTTCCTCCGGTAAACGGGAGTTGCATAATCTCATAGTCATAGGAACATGTATAAGTCATGAAGAAAGCAATAGCAACATACTAAACGATCGAGTGCTAAGCTAACGGAATGGGTCAAGTCAATCACGTCATTCTCCTAATGAGGTGATCTCGTTAATCAAATGACAACTTATGTCTATGGCTAGGAAACATAACCATCTTTGATTAACGAGCTAGTCAAGTAGAGGCATACTAGTGACACTCTGTTTGTCTATATATTCACACATGTATTATGTTTCCGATTAATACAATTCTAGCATGAATAATAAACATTTATCATGATATAAGGAAATAAATAATAACTTTATTATTGCCTCTAGGGCATATTTCCTTCAGGACCACCCTACCTAAAGGACGTCCGTTCAACAAAAGAACTCCATTTGCGAAAAAGAAGGGCAAGAAGATTGTGAAAAGATAGCTAGCTAAGATCGATTGTATTTAAATCGTAGTCTTTATTTCTCAATTGTATTTCGACATTTTGAAATGATATTTCTTCTGTTCTAGTCCTCATGAATATTGAATTATTTTTATTATGGTATTGAATTTCTAACTCACAAAAAGTATTGAATTTGTTAATATTTTGTGAACTCATGAATATTTTTAAATTTTTATGATATTTTTTCAAATATTTTCAAATAACAAATTTGATGATATTTTCAAATAACAAATTTGATGATATTTGTTCATATTCATAAATATTTTCAAATAAGAAATTTGATGATATTTTTTCACATTCATAAATGTTTTCAAATTTGATTTGTCATTTTCTAAAAAAAATTTAGATGAAACTAAATATTTTTTCACGACCCCCCGCACCCATCAACGAATGTAAATGCTCCCTCCCTCCCTCCCTCCTCTACTCATCTCCTCTATATAGTGTAATAATTTTTATCAATAAAAAAATAAAAAAAGTTACTAATGGCGTACCAGGAGAGGGTGCGCCATTGTTATCAATAAAAAAAAGTTACTAATGGCGCACCCCTGGGTGGTGCGCCATTGCTATCCCTTTCCCCCTCGCCCCCCGCGCCAGATCAAATCCCTAGCCCCCTCGCCCCCCGCGCCAGATCCCTTTCCCCCTCGCTGCCGACGACCCCTTTCCAGCGCGCCCCGCCCCCACCTCCAGCGCTCCTCCACCCATCACCACCGCAGCTCTTCCACCCCTCACCACTGCAAGTCGCCGCCACCCCCGAGCATCCCTCTAGTTCGATTTGAACTCATCAGATCGCGTGGTGACCGCGGCCCCCTCGTCGTTGCCGCGACCAACGTCGTCGTCGTCGCGCGGGAAGACATCCAGGAGGATCGCCGCGTTTGGCTTCTTCCGTTTAGGGAACCAGCTCGAGCCGGGGTCTCGCGTAGCCACCGCCATCGCCGCCTTCTTCGTTCGGCCGCCCACATCTCGTCGCCCCAACCGCTGCTCTTGCCCGTCCCCGGCCTCGTCGAGCTCTCCTCCGGCCCTCCCCGTGGTGAGCCTCCTCCACCCCCCCCCCCCCCCCCGTTCCCCCCTCTGTCACGTGCGCCCGTCGCCCCCGTCGGCCGCCCCTTCCCCTTGTTGCTCCCATCGCTGATGGTACTACTGCCGCTGCTCTGTTGTTTTGCCGCCACTGCTGACGCTGCTTGCTCTGCTACGCTGCTGCCTGTCCACGTACAGCCGCCCGCGTCCCGCGCGTCCTGGCCTCGCGCCACGCCGGCGCCCGCCTCTGCAAGCCGGCGCACCGTCCACCCTGCTGCCCCATCGCCTACTGCCTCCCCTTGTGCGTGCAGCATGCTGCTGCTGCTGCTGGCATATTGACGAGGACAACAGGCCAGAAGTGAATAACCATGGCCAGCAAGGTTTTGGTCGTGGTACATTGATACACAACATGCAGCTGCAGCCCCCATAGATACTTTTTTTTGTTTTGAAAAAGATGATATATGAAATGTGAGAATTCTTAAAAGATGAATTACCGTGAAGTAGCTTGGTTGTGCCAAGAAAATGCTGCATTTTTGGTACTTGAAAGGTTTATGTTGATTCAGCAAATCCATGTGGCCTATTGAAAATTTAGAACTTGTGATCAGGAGATGTTTGGGAAAAAGGAGTGTAGGTACTGTTCTTGTGTTGGGATAATTTTGTAGATTTTTAGGAGCTAGGGGAAATAGGGTTGTAGTTCTAAACTAAAAATGGATCAGAATGGAAAAGTGGGTGTTTCTCTCAAAAATTTCAAAAGAGTAGGATGGGTCTTTGTTCAAAAATGATTTATAGGAATTATAGGGTCTCCCAAAAATTTTGTGGCAATTTTATAAAAATTATTTGAATTAGTTTTTGTGCAACAGAGGCAACTCAAAGTTTGAAAATGGCATTAAATGAATTTGTTTTTGGGGTAAATTCTATTATGAAATAATTCCTACTGTTATTTAAAATATAAATGAAATGATTTGGAACACCAAGCAAGAGTTTCAGAATAATATATAGGATTGTTGGTTTTTAACCTTGGTAGCCATTGTTTCTATTTGTAACTGTCTGAAGAATGACTCATGTTGTTTGTGCTATCGGCTACCTCACAATCTCTAAGTGAAAGCAACTAGCTGGAGTAGATTTGTGCACACAATACTCCTTCCAAGACAATTTGCTTCCAAGGAATAGTTTCAGTTTGGTTGCAAGGAGTAGTTTCAGTAAAGTTTCAGCATGGTTTCAGTATAGTTTCAGTAGCCGATTTGCTATTCACTTTGTGCTATTAGTTTGCTTCCATCTTTGTGCTCACTCTGAAGAGTATTCGTATATCCTTGGAACTAAACAGAATTATACAATGAACTTCTGCAGGCTGATCTGAGTTGGACCATCCTCTGCAGCCAACTTCTCTTCGGCAAGAGGAAGAAAGGAGAATCAGGGTCCGGTTTCATGGCTAGAAGATATATTGTTGTACCCCGAGTGAAGGGAAGTAGTTTGCTGGGTTTTGTCTCCGACCATCATGTCGTGATGATTTTGCAGGTA
This sequence comes from Aegilops tauschii subsp. strangulata, assembly GCF_002575655.3. Taxonomy (NCBI): domain Eukaryota; kingdom Viridiplantae; phylum Streptophyta; class Magnoliopsida; order Poales; family Poaceae; genus Aegilops; species Aegilops tauschii. The sequence goes on from NC_053037.3 coordinate 606,516,300, forward strand.
CCCCGAGAGGCCCTTGAGTTTGCCGGAATGTCGATTAACTTCCGTTCCGGCTAATTCGGGTACTCCATATGTCCTATTTTCAGCAAAGGTCATGCTGAAATTTTCCGTGAATTTTAGCATGACTTTGCTAAAAATAGGACATATGGGGTACTTGCGACTAATGCATGGGCCGGGGTATCTTAGTACTTAATTAAGTAGGATCAACTGCCTCTTGTGTTATACATATAGAAGTGTGATATCAACTCATAGTTATTACTCTATCTGTCACCATATATGTGTGTGCCTATGATATAATACTCTGTTTGGGCTAGTTTAACCTGCAAGTTGCCTTCTCTGTTTCTCTGGCTGTGAGGGGGTAGCATGATCGGAAGCACCAGCGCTCTTTTCCTAGGCACTCGAGTAGGCGGTGCTGCCGATGCGATCTGCCATTTAGAGTACCCATATATATCAGTCAACCTAGGGTGCCTCGGCATCGATAAACCCTAAATGATGAAAACTTAACTTAGCATTTAGGGTGCCTCAGCGTCGACAAACCCTAAATGATAAAACCTTGGCTTTTATTAGGGTGCCTCGGTGTCGATAAAAACCTAAATGATGAAAGCTTAGGCTTTTAGGGTGCCTCGGCGTCGACAAACCCTAAATGATAAAAGCTTAGCTTTTAGGATGCCTCGGTGTCGACAAACCCTAAATGATGAGACCATGATAATTCCTCCCAAACCCTAAATGATGAGATCTTGTTCCTTGACAATAACCAACTTTTTGACCAAACTTTTTTCCTATTTAGAGTGAAACATGGCCCACAACGATGAGGCCGGCGGTTCAGGTGGCAAGGCATTCTGGGAGCTGTCCCAGGAGATGGAGGAAGAACCTCAGCGCTATGAGGACGCCGCGGAAGACACCGATCCTGACTACGCAACCCCTAGTGGCGTCGGGGATGACACCACTGATGGTGCCGCCGAGGATGCCACCACTGATGATGGCGGCGCACGCACAGATGGCAGCCAACCGAAGAGGCAACGGAAGGACCGGCGCCCGAACGTGGTCGGCACGGTCAAGGAGGAATTTACTGAAGTTTCCTCGGAGGGGCATCCAACGGCGCCCAAAGAAATAGTCACGGGGTACGCGAGACAGCTCGGGTGCATTCTCCGGAGCACCGTCTCGATCAACACCGAGAACCTAAGGAATCGTGACCGAGGGAATTTGCGCAACCTCCTCTTCACGAAGCTGCACGAACGATACAAGTTCCCCGGTGACTTCGCAAACACACGCCTCTCAGGGAATAAAGTGAACAGTACCGCCCTCACGAAGATGAGCAAGGCCCTGGCTACTTGGAGAGGCGTGGTGAAGAGCATGATTGAAAAAGGTGATAGTTATGAGAAGATCAAGGAGAAAAATCCTTCGATCAGCGAAGCTGACTACCGGGAGTTCAAGATCAAGTGCGAGAGCGGTGCATCCGAGGAATCAAGTCAGTGGGGGAAAGAGATGCGGGACTTGAACTTAGGGGTCCACAAACTCGGTCCCGGCGGTTACAGAGTGGCGGAACCTATATGGGACAAGGAGGACGCGGAGCGTGCCGAGCAAGGCCTACCGCCCCGCTTCGAGAAATACCGTGACAAGCAGACCAGGAATTATGTCAGGGCCCGGTACAAGATTGACCCGGTAACCAAGGAGCTTACCACGGATCCAAAGACCAAGGCGCTTGAGCATGTTCTGGTAAGGAATGCACCCCCGCGTAATTAGCTCCATATGGTTGCATTCTAGTTAATGAAGCCAAATTTCTAAATGGTTCATGTTCCTTCCACAGGAAACTGAAAGCAGTAGCGTGGGGTCGTCTCAGAGCTCCCCTTTCGACACCCCTTTAAATAGGGCGTTGAACATAATGAAAACAAGGATAAGCTCAGTAAGCCGTCGTCAGCTGGTCGTGTGGCCGGCAAAGGCTTGTCCACGAAATGGTCGGAATACTATACCGCCGGGCGAAAGGAGAGAAAGACCAGCTCGGATAGCCAGCAGCGCGAGGTTGAACAACTCAAGGCACAAGTGGCGCGGATTCCGGAGATGGTCAAAGAGCAAGTGCGGGACCAACTGGGAGCAACGATCACCGCCATTATACCTACCTTTGTTTCTGGGCTGCAGGCGTGGGTGGCGGGCGGCCAACAGGGGCCGCCCCCGATTCCCAGCTTCACGGGCAGCAACCCGCGCAACGCGCCGGCGGCGCCATTGGTGTCTCCGGCGGAGGCGGCATAGGTGTCTCCCGCGGCGGCGCCGGCATTGCAGCTTAATGCACCCGGGTGTGGGAAGAATACGCCGGCCGGCACCTCGGCAGCAAGCGGCCCCTCAGTCAATTGCACGCCCGCCGTTGGCGGTGCCTCGACATTAGCCAAGCTCGACTCCATCACAGTAACTAATTAAGCCTCTCGGCCGATGACTTCATCTCCTTGCCTTTGACTGGGCATCCCTGACGCCCTACATGTTTCGCAGGGCGCCGCCGACGTTCCGTGCACTCTCCTGCACTTCATGAACGACGAGTTGGTCGATGTCGCCAAGGGCAGAATCGTTCAACCGGGCAGCCGCGTGTTCCACGGTAATCCGATGCCACCCACCGTTTATAGGGTTCAACTGGTTCGGGTGCTGCCGGGCTTCGACGACATGTTACCTCCGTATCGACCCGATGGGGCCGACGAAGATGATGTGATGACCCTCAGCGCCTGCATAAGATGGCCCATGCTTTGGCCGAAGAGCCAGATTCGTTTGGGGGCGGAGGACACCACCCCACAGACAACACCGCCAGTCGTGCCGGCGCCAAGCCATGGCAAGACCCCCGCAACGCTACCGGACATGTCGGACATGCATATGGCACAGGATCCGGACGACGACGACGACGACGGTACATTTACCAACGTCGATAAGTACTTCAACGAAAATGGGTACGGTGACGAATTCTTGGGGCCTCCTTCTCAAAAACCCAACCCTCCAAAAGACGATCTAGCTGGTACCGCGGAGAAACCCAATTGCAACAGGCATCGTCTGGCATTCAGTTCTCAGGAGACGCCTCCAGCTGCCGCCTTCTCCGAGCCTCGGATAGCCGAGGTGCGAAATATTATCAGCCCCAACACACTCCAAAAGGTGGTCTCTGAGCAGAACTCGATCCCATTATAGCAGAAGAAGAAGGGACGGAAAAGAAAGACTAACAAGGGTGCGAGCCAGCCGGCACCGAGTACGATCCGTGCTCAGGACGGTCCACCTTCACCTAAGGATATCTCAAGGAGGGTACATGTGGCGGGTAGGCCGATGCTACTGACTAATATGCTCAATGCTGCAACCGGTGCTATGCGGAGTCTGCATGACAGTGTTCTTTCTTTGGAGAAGCGGCGTCTCTCCGAGAATAATGTGGCATAGCCGGTTTTCGTGGCCAAGGTGCCAGAGGGCAAGGGCTTTGTGGATAGCGCCATCGGGGGTACGATCGTCCTGCGGTTTGATGACATCTTCGCTATGTTTAACCTTCATCCGCTGCACTACACCTTCTTTCGGCTATTTTCGCTGAGTATGGAGATGCGGATCATTAGAGACAAGACCCCGGACATCGTGATAGTCGACCCCTTCTACATGCGTGCCAAGATCTTGGGCAGCGCTGGGGACCGGCAAGTCGCGAGTTCATACCTCGAAGGCGTCATTCTGGCAAACCCAGATAAGGATAACTTCCTCGTGCCTTACTTTCCCGAGTAAGTCATCCCCTCACCGCCCCGTTACATATGATTTCTTATATTTTGATCGTTCTTTTTTTCTAACATTCCGTGTTTTGTGCAGTGACACACATTGCACACTCATCCTCTTAAGCCCGAAATATTCCATGGGCACGTATTTCGACTCGGACCGTCAGTCGAAGAAAGACTACACAAATATCAAGAAAGTTCTTGGTGATGTTCTCCCCGGCTACGCCAGATCTGGAGGCACCTTCAGCAGGCCAGTTCGTAGGTACGGCAAGCACGTGTTCACCCACAATACGACGTTCCCCTGTGTCAAGCAGTCGTCTGGCGGTCAGAAGGATGCCTACTACGCCCTCCATCACATGCGGGCGATCGTACGGGACCATAATCACCTTCTGCTACCAAATAATCTCAAAGATTGGGCCGCAAGCTTGTCGGCAATCCAGGACGCGGACATCAGACAAGAATTCTTTCGCATTCAGTCGGAGTTTGCGGAAATCATCCATCAAGATGTCCTTCGTACCTCGGGGCAATTCTACCTCAGATATCAACCGTCCAACAGTGAGATAGAAACAACGCTACAAATGCAGGCTGACAACGCCCGCGATTTCATGACCATCACGACAGACGGCGGCTTCATCCACGCTCCGGTCCCTGAGTCGAGTCGAAAGTAGTGATGTTGTGTAGTTCTGAAATTTCGATTAGCTCATGTTGTAATTAAACTTTAATGAACTTGTATGTCTCTTTGGTTTGGACAGTCGCTCAACTTATATGTAATCGATGCTATTTATTAGTAGGACCATGAATTGTGCTATTAATGTCTTGCTTTTCTCTTTCGATCCTTTTGTTGCATACTTATATATTGCTTGTGTATTGTCTGTGAATTGCTACTAACGTTTTGTTTGGCTAGTGCATAGAGATGCCGTCGTATGTCGTGTACAAGGTTAAGGTTCCCGGAGTCTACGACGACTGGGAGGAGTGTCGGAGACAGGTTCACCGTTTCAGCGGTAACAGTTACAAAGGGTACACCACTAGGGCGGAGGCGGAAGCTAGATACGCGCGCTATCTAGCGGGAGAGAGGAGGGAGCGGAGGAGGAACCGGATGAAGACCAGTTTCATCGCGATGATGCTCATCGTGATGACCGTAGCTCTCTTCTATGTGATGGTAGTTTAGATGATCGATATCGACTTGTAATGTGAAGACAAACTCGCTACTCGCGGTCTCGAGACTTGTAATATTCTAACTTTGTTCGGTATTTTGAAGTCGGAGACTAGCTAATATGACGAATTGTATTCGGAGACTAATCTTCTATTGTATTCGATGAATCTGTTGTTTATATGTTTTGCTGTCTATATTCTGTGCAGTAATATAATTTGTAACCTGTGAAATATCAGAAAAGAAAAAAAATTCCTAATATTCATACTAGTGGCGCACCATACAGCACATTAGTGGCGCACTGCTATAAAAAATACTAGTAGCGCATTATCTGTTAGTGCGCAATTACTAACCCAGAGCACAAGGTAAATATGGCCCCCTGGGAGGCATACTAATGGCGCACCAAGTGACATACTAATGGCGCACTGCCTGGTGTGCCACTACTGTCTGGTGTACTAATGGCGCACCAGGGGTGCGCCATTAGTATTAGTTACTAATGGCGTGATGATAGTGGCGCACCTGTAGTGCGCCATTAATGGCCAAAACAGGTGCGCCACTAACAGGCCTTTTCCTAGTAGTGCCCATATCAGGGAAGTGTGTTTGGACGGACGAGCAAATGAGAATACCAGTCACGAGGCTTCAGGAGTATACCGATGCAGCCCAGCAAGGGACGTTCGTTCCAGACAGAGAGAACGACGAGCTCACAATGGCCCTCGGGAATCCTGAGCACCCTGGACGGACACGAGGCACGCCAGGCTCCGTTCCGTGGAAGGCTGGGTTTCCAGACGCAGGCGGTTACAAATGCCAGGAGAGGAGGAAGAAAGTGGAGCATACCCAACTACAGGCGCTGCACGCAAGGGTACTATCGATATAGGGGAACGAGAAGCAAATCGCAGCAAACGACCTGTCGAAGCTTCCCCCGAAGCTACCCCGCCATCTCAGCGGAGAAGCAGCGTGGCTTCCACCGAGCTGCTTCAGCAGGAGCCTGTCTTCACGGCTCTTGCTAGCTACCCCGTGGATGCTATCACGGAGTCTCAACATTGCCACCTTATGACGCAATGGATGAAATTCAAAGTCAAGGCGGTTGTTGGCTCTGTTTTACCTACTGAACCTGGCGCAACCTACCACTGCCGGCCGATTCCAGAAGGATATGCTAGGGTGATGGCGGATGAAATAACGGACGGATTTGAGGACCTCGAGCTTGACCACCCTACCGGTGAAGGGAGACTCGGCTGGGTTCTTCTCTGAAGACTCCATGCCTATGGCGGAAGGAGCTCATCAACCTTCCGAACTGGATGCCTCCGCCTCCTCCTCTGGCTAGTCAGGGCACTCCGCCTCCTCCTCCGCCTCCTCCTCCGGCGAGTGATCAGGGCACTCAGCCTCCTTCTCCGACGTGTGGCGGCACTCCGCCTCCTTCTCCGGCTGCGCCGGCGCGCCCGAGCAGCCAGCAGCCTCCTCCTTCTCCGCCTCACCAGCAAGGGCGGAAGAGACCCGCCGCCGCTCCGGCTGCTCCGGCGCGTCGTAGTCCTTCTCCTCCGCCTTGTAAGCAAGCACGAAAGAAGACAGCCGCAGCCGCTCCGTCTACTCCGGCGTCTAGCAGTACAGCCAGAGGCGGGAGGCAATACAGATTCGGTCCTTCTCTGAAGACTCCAAAGAAGTTACCATACGAGAGGACCGAGGAGGAAAACGCGAAGATCGTGCGGACCGAAGTGAAGGACTTCTTTGAAGGGGTGAAAGCAAAGAAACATCCACCTCCAGAGGAGAAGATAGATCCGGTGAAAGCAAAGCGCACTTTGGATGCCCTGAGAAAACCACCAAAGTCTCCACCGCAAACCAACTATGAGCGCATTACTGAAAAGGTATATCTCGAAGCGGAGCGGTCAGGAAGTACTGCCAGTGATCGAAGGTTGGCAGAACGACGAGCTGGGAAAAAAATTGCCCAGCTCGGAGAACAAGCGGACCAATCGTGCCCCCCGCTCAAGGTGTCTAGCGATATCGTCGCTAATGATCCGAGGATGGTGCCCGGTTATAGCAATCTTGGAGATTACCCGCCCGACGATGTACATTATGATTTCTTGGAGGTGGACGAACACAAATACCATTACAGGAAGCCTCTCGTCAAAGATGAAAAATCTCTAACAACGATGATGCGCAGATTCCATGATTGGTACATGAGAACCTGCAGAGAGTCTGGGGGGACGAATACTTTCTATCTGAGAGTTAAAGAGGAGCACGACCTCGTTGGAATTGATGTGTTGTCTGTTCCATTTGAGGAGTCCTTTCAGTTTTTCAATCAAAAGGCCCTCGATAAATTAACGGTCACTTGCTACTGTCTGTAAGTACTACTTCTGTCATTAAGTCTTTATATATAGCTCAGCTCTTTCATTGCATGTATTTATAATTACCCTCACTATATTATGCAGATTGAAGATCATCGAGTGTAGAAAAGCAGAAATGTATGATATTGGGTTCATTAACCCAAATCTCATAGATGAATTTCAGGTTAAAAATAGCACCAATGATGCCGATGCCAACTTGCTCAAATCATTGATAATAATCAAAACAAAGATGAAATACTCTTTCCTTACAACTTCAAGTGAGTGTTACTGTCTTGTGCATATTCGGTTTCCCTTATTACTCGAGCGAGGTTATAGTAATGTAATTGATGAGTTATGCATGCGTGCGCAGCTTCCACTATATTCTCCTGGAGATTAAGCTTGCGCAGGGACTAGTAACCGTCTTAGACTCGAGACGAAAAGATCCCGAGACCTATGCGGACATGACTAAAATTCTGAACAAGTAAGTTCAATCGATCATTATCGCACCATATCGGCAACTTTTTGTTCATTTCCTAATATCTCAAGTAATAATTATTTTCTTTGTCTAGCAGGGTTTAGAAAAAGTTCACTGCAGAAGCTCCGGGACTGCCGAAGGAGCTGCGATATACATACCCGAAAGTAAGTACTACTAGCTAGCTAGTTCCGCGCATCTCCCGTTGATTCTAGCTACTTTCATCAATGCCATTTATAATGCTTCATTATCAGTTTGATTGACCTCTATTTCTCGTAAAGTGCTTGTGGAAGGAATAAGGGAATGATTACTGTGGATACTACGTGTGCGAGTTCATCTACAACGCGACTTGCAAAGATAAGCGGGGCTACTCTAAAAGACAATATGAAGTGCGTAAGCAATAATATTCACAATTTCATTTTATTACACCAGCATTTCTGTTGAGTTTCATTCATATATATGTATTAACCCCCTTCTTCAAATTAGACGTGGCAGATGCGGAATGAACTCCTACCACAAGATCTCATGAAAGCAATTCAAGAGGAATTGGCGGGATTCTTTCTTGACCACGTCATCAATAAAGCCAGAGAATACCATGTTGATGTTGAGTTCATATATAATTAGGGGAGATTATATTTTAAGAGATCTTAATATTGTATATATGTATCCAGTAGCGTCGGATATGTCGGGGATATACCCCGCGGTATGACCCGGCCGGAGATATGGACTGGCTGGGATTGGATGTTTCATTGATGACCCGACAGACTATAAGCCAGCGGGAACAGTTAAGCAGGTTAAGCTGGCGGGAACAGTTAAGCATTGTAACCCGGCAGACACAGTCATGTAACCCGGCACATGTTAAGCCAGACGGTAAGCCAGGTGGTAAGCCAGATCGTAAGCCCGACGGTAAGCCAGATGGTAAGCCAGATGGTAAGCCAGATCGTAAGCCAGACGGTAAGCCAGATGGTAAGCCAGATGGTAAGTCAGATCGTAAGCTAGATTGTAAGAAGCCCAAGACGTTAAGAAGCCCATGGTGAGACGTCAAAATAAGGTTAAATCTTAAGTCCGAGTTGGACTCTACATGTAACCCGCCCCTTCAGCTTATATAAGGAGGGGCGGGGCACCCCAAGAGGGAGAAGGAACAAGAAACAATCTCTAGGGCTAGACACCGAGAGCTGGTTCCCGGCGACTCTCCCGCGATCATAATGAGACCTAGCCTCAAACAGCATGTAGGGTTGTTACCGGATGATGTTTCCCGGGGCCCGAAGCTATCTAAATCCTTGACTTGTGTTGCGTCTCTCGATTCCGCTCAACCCCTCTCAAGCTACCACATAGATGCGTTGGCCTCGCGACTAAGTCCTCAACACTAGGACATCTGCCGTGACAATTCCACGACAGTTGGTGCCCACCGTGGGGCTAGCGCATAGTGGTGTTGAGTTCTTGGAGGGATTTCTCCCATGGGTCGAGAAGTTTGCAATCTGCCGGATGAAGAAGAGCCGGTCGGAAAAGATCTGCGTCAGCTTTGAGTTCATCAGGCCGGATTCATAGTCTGTGAGATTTAAAGTTCAAGAAAATTAAGGTTGTGATCTGCTTGCTGCTGCAAGTCGCCAAGAAAGGAAGACACAACTCGACCAACACCATCGTCCTCTATGGCCTATTTCGCTCCGGCGGGTCAAGTCTCCATCGGTAAACCGCCGATACCAGTAGGTTATCAGTCAAGATTAAAGAAGTGTTCAGTTGTACCATCGCCACGGCTATACGTCGTTACGTCCTATAACCTGCCGAGAACAATCGCTTATCCAAGCCGCCGAGATCGTCAAGAGGTCAGTCTCGCCAAGACAAGGCGCCTCCTCACGTGATCTGTCAGGATTAGCAGTTTCCATCGACCGAAGCAGGCGTATCAGAGTAATCCTCATCCGAGTCGATTTAAAAAAAAAGGGGGCAACCCGCATGATGTGATTGAAGACAACAATCACGTGTCAGGCACAGCAGATGCTTGCGGCCTCGTCAGGTCTCGGATTGATCTAGTACAGGTTTGAAAAGCCTGATGGGTTTTGTAGCTCCTTCACGAGCTCCCCACTAGTATAAACAATATATATGGATTCTAAGGAAGGGTTCAAGATGAGTCGCCGGGCATGTGTAAGAGCCGCCTGCTGTTTCTTGGTTCACCGTCCCCGGCCGTCTCTACCACGGTGCCTCACTCCGTGCAGAGTCGCCGCGCTATTCCAAACCACTGGCGTTCGTCGGGCTATAACAGGCCTCGTTCGGCTGGCCTCTCCTCACTGGTGCGTCAAGCCGTCGGCCTCCACCGGCCGTGCCCAGAGCCGCCGTGTGGACCCATCCCCGCTACGAGTCACCAGCTACACGGCCTATTCAAGCCGCCGTCCTTCAGAAACGCCTTCACCATCACAAGCCACATCGGGTCACCGAGCCTCGATTCGTGTTCGGGCGCCTTGCATCCACCGTGCCCTGCCGCCTCGCTGTCGGAGTGAAGTTTGAGTCACCCGCCGCGTCACAGCTGATTCCCCGTCCGGCTCTGTCCTTTCAGCGTGACCGGCTCGGGCTGGTTCTACCGTGCCGCGCGATCCGCCAGCGCCGTTTTCTGTTGCGTTGTGTCGCCAGATCACCTCTGCGCGGAGCTGCCGTTGTGGCCGCCTCGTTCTGCTTCCCCAAGGCCTCCTCAAGCTGTTACTTAGGAGAGGCTTGCTACCTTCACCACGCGGCATGGCTGCGACCCGCCCATGCCAGGCCAGCTTCACCTTTTTGCTCTGAGCCGCTGCCGGATTAATCCCCTGCTTCATGCCGCTCGAGTTGCGACCTGCCCGCTGGTTCCACAATTTCGCCTCGCGAAGGGGACCATGACCCGGAGAGGAAAACAACCACGACCCAGAGACGATGGGATCGTGGGCATCAACTCGTTCCCCGCTGCTGCGTCTCGAGCAGCCCGAGCAACTACCCAGCCACCGCCGTTGTGGCCATGGATTCGACCCGGACCACCCGCACCAAGCCGGCCGGCCTCCTTTGCGGACCGCCTCCGCCGTCGTTTCACCGAGCGGCCGCGGCTCTCCTCACCGCGCCTCGCCGGTCCACTTCTCGTGGGCGCAGCCGTGCTGTAAGCCGCCAGTCGCTGAGCGCCTGCGAGTCGCCGCCGGCTCACGAGACGCCCGCGGCAGAGCCGCCGTCATCCGAGTCACCGTCGCCGTCGCCCGAGTCGCCCGCGGCAGAGCCGCCGTTGCTCGAGTCGCTGCCGGCTCACGAGTCGCCCGCAGCAGAGCAGCCGTCATCCGAGTCACCGTCGCCTGAGACGCCCGCGGCAGAGCCGCCGTCATCCAGTCACCGTCGCCGTCGCCCGAGTCACCCGCGGCAGAGCCGCCGTTGCCCGAGTCGCCGCCGGCTCACGAATCGCCCGCGGCAGAGCCGCTGTCGTCCGAGTCGCCGTCGCCGGCCCCTTCGGCGAAAAGATGGCCACGGGTCTGGATCCAGGTCGCGGACAGTCCCGCCTCGTTTCCAAGTCAACTCCGATGCCACCTCACAGTCGTCGTCTTCACAGCCATGAGCCGCCCGTTACTGCACTGTGGTCGAACTGCCATGGACTGTCTGCAACATAAACTCAAGCAGCTACTGCCTCCTGCCATGTCACTCGTCGCCGTTTCAAACCATTACGTTTGTTTTCTGAAGCTCGCTGGTTTTTGTTTCAGTCATAATTTTCGGCACTTGTATATTGCTTGATGCTGGAAAGACTAGTTTATCAATCTGCGTGGATATCCTGAGGATGAGGAAAACAAATAGAAGTCTGCTACACATGCACGTGAGGATAAAAGCAACAGTGGGGCAGAAGCAAAGTTCCATCAGTCACTCCTACCACTGTGATTTCACGATCAAGTAAGTTGCGGTCAAAAGAAGCTATATAAAGAGACCTCAATCATCCTGGGCATCTGAAGACAGGAGAATCAATATTATTGCTCCTCTCAACATGGCACGGTTTCCAAGGAACCAAATGAGGCGTGTTGGCAGATTTCACTCTCCAATCACTGTCTTTACTCACATCAGAGCAATTCTTCTATCACAAGCCAAAGCGGTGTTATGCATTATCCAGCACGGTCATCCAACAAAAAATACCAGGTGCTATTTTTCTTATGAATTTTATTAATACATGTTTTTATTCTTTGAAGAGAAATTGCTTTGGGTTCGTGGTATTTCTCTCGTAGGACCATTATTCATTACAAAGGAGTCGCAAAGGGGTGTGTGCCAAACATTATCTTTGCACTAGCATTTATCCATGCCGTGCTGCTCGATGAATATGTGTGCAAATCGCTGCCCCAGCTACATCAACATGACATGGTTGACTCGCCCGTCCGCACTGGCTCACACTGCCACGGATGGCTCACCCGTGATTGATTTCAGCTTCACCATGGTGATCATCAACTCTGCGGTGGATAATCACTAGCATGGCATATCAGGTGGAATCCATCCAGTGTATTTTATATTGTATATTATTTTCTGTAAAAGAGCAATTACTTTGGCTTGCAAGTTCTCCCATGCAGGACTCAAACCGGTCTATATCACGGTCAACTACGGAGAATCTTAAGCCAACTCCTTGAGTCGTCTTAAGACTCGGGGGCTACAATGGCATGACTCAGGAATTCCGAGTCATTGGAGGGAATGATAACCCGGTTCCGGAGGCTACTACCATATTGATGAAAATTTAAAGGCCGTCAGAAATTTGCCAGTTCAAAATAAAGATTCCGGTTTAAAATCCGGTTCAAGAGATATCTCTCTCCCGCAAAAGTTTTGAAGCTCTCAAATCCGGTTCAAACATCCGGCTCAAGGTAAATTTATATCTTACAAAGCTTTGAAGCTCTCAATATCCGGTTTACAAATTTCCGGTTCAAAAAGAAGTTGTCTCTCGCAAAGTTCGAGTTCTCAGGAAAAATTAAAGGGACCAAAGAGAGTCTGTTACAAAGCACAACTCAAATATAGATACCCTGCTTTAATGACCATTGGGAGCTGATCGTATTCGAATTTAGCTTAACCCTTTGGGTGTGATCCTGATCGTATTCGAATCAGAGTCGTTAAATATTCTCATGATCACTAGGGGGCTTCCTGTTCAAACATAGGTCGTATTCGAACCAAAGAGGACATAGCTGTCGGTACCCTCTTGATCGGCACACTGCCGAGCTCACTAGGGGGCTTCTTGATCGTATTCGAATCATAGCTCAACCCCTTTTTGGGAACCGACGTGGATCGTATTCGAATCAGCGTCGTTAAACAACTCTCAAGGTCATTTGGGGGCTTCCTGTTCAAACATAGGTCGTATTCGAACCAAAGAGAACATAGCTGTCGGTACCCTCTTGATCGGCACACTGCCGAGCTCACTAGGGGGCTTCTTGATCGTATTCGAATCATAGCTCAAACCCTTTTTGGGAACCGGCGTGGATCGTATTCGAATCAGCGTCGTTAAACAACTCTCAAGGTCATTTGGGGGCTTCCTGTTCAAACATAGGTCGTATTCGAACCAAAGAGAACATAGCTGTCGGTACCCTCTTGATCGGCAACGCCAAAGCCACTGGGGGCTATATGATCGTATTCGAATCTGAGGTTAACCCCTTTGGGACGGTTTTCTGATCGTATTCGAATCAGAAGCCTCAAAATTGTTGAAGTCTCTTTTTGCAAACAATTTTTGAGATTTTATTTGAAGCTCTTTTGAACACATCTAAAGTGTATATGAGTGGTTTCTATTTAAATCCGGCTTGATTTTGGATGATAAGTCACCGGCTTATGACAATCATCATCTATGTGGAAGCATTGGCTTCTAAGGATTGGGTTATCACCCTTACTGCACAGGTATCTTAAACCGGCAGTATGATTCAATATCACAGGAACTGGTTTTCCAAACCGGATTATACTATTATTCAAATCTTTAATAGCCAACATGGCTGGATTTCGATTATGGTTATCAATAGTCAATATTTTGATGGAGGTCTTCAAAGTCGCTTTAGTGCAATGATTATTATTTTATTAATGGACATGATTTATTTTCACAATGGAGGGAATAGTCCCGAGTCGCTGCAGGCTTACGACCCGGCACTTGGGGGCTACATTATTCAAATTGAGATCACATCAAATATGCAAGTCCCATGTCACTGCCAGCATGCACCATGGCACTTGGGGGCTAATGTAAAGTCATTTTTTGACCAACTTATTGAAGACCCGACTCATCCCATTGTAATGAGACGGCCCTTGGGGGCTACCAGTTGCTCATGTCAAAAATTCAAGGTACACAAGCCTCAGTTCATTATATTGAAAGGTCCACTACTCAGTTGGTAGAGTACAAAGCTCTTAACCTTATGGACGTGGGTTCAAGCCCCATGGTGGAGATTACATCATATGATGTTATTATTAATGAATTATATACAAAGTCCCAGCTCAGTATTATCTTACTGAGCCGGCCCTTGGGTGCTACACGTTGCTGCTCAAGTTTACATGATCATATTTACAAAGTCCCTGCTCATTATATCATATTGACCCGACACTTGGGGGCTACAAGTGATATGAATATAATGGAGTTCTACATCTTTAAGCCGGTTGAAGGTCACACGAGTATTTCAAGACCTATATTTTTAAAACATTGGGAGCTGAGTTAAATGAATTATTCTTCAGTCTTTCTCTGTGAGAAACCAACGTCAGCAAATTGATTATGAAGTTGGCTTATTGACCCGGATTTTCTAGAAGAAGGGAATACCAAGGAATTAAGGATGATCAGGTGCCGGCTTACAAGAGCTTTTTAACCCGGAGCATAATCTGTCAAAATTGTTCTTGTGTTGTTTTACACGATCAGTTTAACATGGATGAATCCAAATTAAACTGGGGGCTAATGTCGGGGATATACCCCGCGGTATGACCCGGCCGGAGATATGAACTGGCTGGGATTGGATGTTTCATTGATGACCCGACAGACTATAAGCCGGCGGGAACAGTTAAGCAGGTTAAGCTGGCGGGAACAGTTAAGCATTGTAACCCGGTAGACACAGTCATGTAACCCGGCACATGTTAAGCCAGGTGGTAAGCCAGATCGTAAGCCAGATGGTAAGCCAGATGGTAAGCCAGATCGTAAGCCAGACGGTAAGCCAGATGGTAAGTCAGATCGTAAGCTAGATTGTAAGAAGCCCAAGACGTTAAGAAGCCCATGGTGAGAAGCCCATGGTGAGACGTCAAAATAAGGTTAAATCTTAAGTCCGAGTTGGACTCTACATGTAACCCGCCCCTTCAGCTTATATAAGGAGGGGCGGGGCACCCCAAGAGGGAGAAGGAACAAGAAACAATCTCTAGGGCTAGACACTGAGAGCCGGTTCCCGGTGACTCTCCCGTGATCATAATGAGACCTAGCCTCAAACAGCATGTAGGGTTGTTACCGGATGATGTTTCCCGGGGCCCGAAGCTGTCTAAATCCTTGTCTTGTGTTGCGTCTCTCGATTCCGCTCAACCCCTCTCTGGCCTCGCGACTAAGTCCTCACACTAGGACATCTGCCGTGACAATTCCACGACAGATAGATATACGAAAACTTGTTGTTCGCGCAATCTCTTGGAGAAGGAGAGGTCGATACCACTTCTATCGGTATGCATGAGGAACTTCTGTACTTAATGGTTTCCTTCATTTTCTTACTACCTAGCGTGTCGAGGGCCTCTATACGTATAGTACGTAGCGTCGACCAAGCACGGAGATAAGAGAGGACACTTCTCTCTATTAATTAATTAGCTACCTAACACAATATATGAAACACCTTAATTAATCATACAAACCCCCCAACCCCCCCCCCCCTTCAGAAAAAAAACAAAAACCCTAGCCCCTGAACAGCTGACGCGTGGATGCCTATTGGTCCCGGTTGGTGCCACCAACTGGGACTAAAGGCCCTCCTGCCTGGGCTCGCAGCACCGGCCACGTGGAGGCCCATCTGTCCCGGTTCGTGTAAGAACCGGGACTAAAGGCCTAGGGCTTTAGTAACGACCCTTTAGTCTCGGTTCGAAAACCGGGACAAATGGGCCTTACGAACCGGGACAATAGGCCCTTTTTCTACTAGTGAGCATACCCTCATAAAAAGCATACGTCTTGCAAAGTGCTTCCCAATTCATACAACCAAAACGGGTTACACTCTCAGAATTGTATAGATTTACATCAAAATCCATACCATGATGGGTCCTTACGTGAATTATCTTTGTTTCCATACTTTCATGATCTTCAAAATCCATCCTCTCCGAGACATAGCGTCTTGCATGGCTTGGGATAAGCTAGTTGAATTGTAAAAGACGAAAATTACACGTTGAAGAAGCAGAAGTCGTGCTTAATTATGAAAAAACACTTGTCGTTGCGTATCGTTTCAACATCGAAGGTCTCCTGGAGCTTAATGTTGAAGCGCCGACCTTCAACCAGGTGAGGCATGTCGCATAGACCTCGGTCGTCACCGCACCAATCGAACTCCACCGGGAGACTTTCCTCGTCCGACGACGACATTTCGTAGGTCCATAATTCAAAGATTAAACTTGTACAATTAAATATATGTACTAAAAAAACTAAATTAGATCATTATTATTCATCACGGTTTGACTATCGGTCTGTCGAGTCTTTTCTTGAATACTCTCAGCTCACGTGGTGTATACATTTGATCGTTGGTGATGGTCCCTCCTCCTTTCGTTCCCAAGTGCATTGCACTAAAATGTCTAGCACACGGGAACGAAGGAGAAGCGACCCCCACGACAACATTCGGGATTCTTCGTCCTCTCATATATGGTGGAGACTCTCCCTCACTGATTCCTCTCTGACATTTATGAACGTCGGTGATGGTCGTTACTCCTCCTTTCCCTAGTGCATAACAAAGGTCTAGGACAAGGAGAAGGAGAAACGATCCCCACGACAACAGTCGGGATTCTTCATCCTCTCTCATATATGGTGGACACACCCCCTCACTGATTTTTCAACCGTCGGTGATGGTCATTATTCCTTCTTCCCCTAGTGCATAACAAAGGTCTAGGACAAAGAGAAGAAGGAAAAACGACCCCCACGACAACAGTCGGTATTCTTCTTCTCTCATATATGGTGCAGACTTTCTCCCTCACT
Source organism: Aegilops tauschii subsp. strangulata (assembly GCF_002575655.3). Classification (NCBI taxonomy): domain Eukaryota; kingdom Viridiplantae; phylum Streptophyta; class Magnoliopsida; order Poales; family Poaceae; genus Aegilops; species Aegilops tauschii. Next base: position 606,533,062 of record NC_053037.3, read on the forward strand.
CATTTGTTGACGGTCATGTATGGAGCCTCGACAGACTTAAAGTCAACCCGAAATATCTTTAATTATCTTTCTAGAAAATCCAGGCCACTCGATATTTCCTACATATTCTAGCACAAGTCATGCCAATATTCAAGGAAAAATCCGGCATGACCTTTGCTAAAAAAAGGACATATCGAGCGCCTGAAATTTGCTGGAACGGAAATTAATCAACACTCCGGTAAAACATAGGCCACTCGGAGGTGTTACCTGCAAACATGGCCGGCCACTTGGGCAAGCACATATCCTATCTGAGCAACACAAGATATACATGTTTATATCTACATCATATGAGCATTCAAACTTGATGGTCATTGCATTTCAATGGTTGAAAATATGAACAAAAACATTTCAAAATATCTTATAGGACTCATATTGACATGGAAATTGAGCTGGTCTCACCTCGAGGTCGGAGGGTGACGGGGACGACGGCGGGGATGATGGAGGGGCTCCTTGATTTCCGCAAAAACGAAATATAAACAAAAACATTATTATCCTCTTCTTAGGTATCAGTGAAACCCTATAAGCTATCAACTAATCAAATGCATACGCCTTGCATAGTGCTCTCCAATTTGAGCATTCAAAATAGGAGTAGTTCTCCAATTTGAGCATTCAATAAGCAAAACTGAATCATAAAATAAATTAGTATTCAAATTAGGATATACTAGTCGATAACCCGTGGGTTCTCACGGGCTAGTCCATGATTTTCTTACTTACTGCAAAATACTGTGTAATGTATTTTTCGTAGAATTTCAATGTCCATCTTAGAAATGCGAGTCTCTAAATTTTTGGTAAAATTACTTTGCTGGCAAAAAAGTAAAACGAAATTGAACTTCATCAAATTCGATTTGATGTGAAAAAACACGGACAATCATATGATATACAAAATTAATTATACAGATGAAGCACGGACAACTAATAGGTTGACCCAAATTATTAAGTAGAATAATAAAAAACAATTACCACACGTTTGCACAAAGTGGATATCTCTATCCATCGAGCATCATTTGCGTGATCAATCTTATTGATATTAACGAAAATACGCAGAAGAAAGTTGGTTATATATAGTTAAAAATCAGAATATTGTAACCTTAGGTAGATGAATTTCAAGAAATGCATAAGCCTAGAAATATAGCAGATCAGTATCATATCAGAAATGCTTTCCCCTGTAGGACATCTTTTCAATGTAAGATAATATATGGTAGTAGTACTCCATAGCAGTAGAACAGGCTAGTACATGGGCGGAATCCCTAAATATATGGTAATAGTACGCATTTTACTTTATGTTGTGCTAATTAATCAAGTATAATTATAAGTAGTTGGAACACGTACAGGCATACATAAGAATATGGCATTACCTCCAATCATTTGCTCCCTGTTCTGTAGTGGTTTGAAACCAACCCCTCTATTAGAACAACAGTAAATTAATGTCAACCATGACCCCAGAAATGTAAGTACATATTATAATCCTTCCCAAGTATTTTTCATGTTTCATAGAAATAGTCAATGTATTTTATTGTTGTTTGTAGATCAGTATGTACCATATACATTGCAATCTTCCCGACTTGATGATCGTGACCCTGGACTTTAACTCGTATCTCTGGTAGTAAAAAAAATGTTTGCTCTGGCAGGGATTTCATCGGGCAACTTGTGGAAAAAAAATATCTTCAAAATGTTGTACACAGAACTTATAAAGATGCAAGATTATCTAAAAGCTTGAATGCTGCAAGATGGAAATCCACCAATCCTGCAATAGGGATATCTGTGAAACAACGAATTAAGACACCTCAGTGACCTGATGTATATGCTATTATTATTACATATTCGAAGATCTGAATACAAAAAAATTAATGCGTCCACTAACAGAAACATAAGCTGAGGCGGCGGCATGTCACCTTGGACTGGTGGCAACATGGATCACCACAACACGTTCTAGATCATGGAGCTTATCATTCCAAGATCAAGTGTAAGTCTAGGAGGAAACAATCGGCCTGGACATGAGATGACACCAACATAGGCACATCAATGCTTGACTGTACAGCGGCGAGTCTGGGATATGTTGCTGAGAAGACCAATCGAGGGTAGGAGGGTTGCGGCATGCATGTGTGTTGATTCCAAATTTTGTCCATAGACCACTAAAGAAGACAAATCTGCACATCCAAACTGAAGAGGAGCAGTTACCTGAAAAAAACGATGCTTGTGTTCCTACGGTTGTGGCGAAGGATCAGGCAGTCGATCGATTGATCAATAGCATAGGACATCGGAAGAGGAAGATGATATGGACTCTATGTGTTTTTTTCTTCAATTATGTACGTGTAGGTTGAAGCTGGAAAGAGGAAGATGATATGGACTCTGTACGTAAAAAAAGATTGCAATCAGGATAGAATTATGTACGTGTAGATTGAAGCCCCCCATCTACTATATCTAAATAGAAGCCCCCCATTACCTGAATTTCCTGCCTTCTCATGCATCCACGTCATCTTAAATTCTGTCAGCCGTTTGATTGACCACAAGTGGCTCAGATTTGCAGTCCGTGCTCCATGCTCCCACTTTTTTTTAAGAACAGCACGCCCCCAGTTGGCTCCTACTTCCTCGGTTCCTTCCTTCCGAGAACGGACGAATTGATTTCCCCAATTAAGTTTGACGTTTCTACTGCCCTCATTAATTTCCCCATCAATTGATTTTGGATGCCCCTGTTTACCTTCCACGCCTGACCATCTTCATTCTCCACAAAACAGGCAACCTACAGACACAGACCTTGAGGTCGTGCTCCATGGGGACCTGAAGAACCTGCACGCTAGCGCCATATTCATATGGATGTACGCCGAAACCGCAACATGTAGCTGCGCCCTGCCACCGGGTGGCTGCCGCTGCTCGGCCACCACTGGATTTGGCTCGGTTTAGCTCATCCCAGCCCCCGCTCGCGTCGCGACCTCGCAGGAGCTGAAGCGGCCACTACTAGAACTCTGGTGAGGACCTCCCTATTCTGCTTCTCGCCTTTCCCCTCCACAAAATTCCATCTGAATTTTTTTGTTGGGCCAAACCGATACTAAGCATGGACAAGTCTGCCTGATCCCAAACAAAATAGTGCCTATGTCACACAAGGTACGTTCGAGCAGAAAGATGAGATTGTTCCAGTTATGTATTTGTCCAGATCTCCACGCACATGCCTGAGTTGCTCCCCTCAACGCATATGTGTTTTTGTAGTGGAAGAGATGCATATGTAATGTGCGGGCTTGATGTGTATTATACTGTATATATGCAGATTATTGTCTCATTTTTCTAGCGATCGGTATGTGGCTCAGGGTCATGTATTATACTTTTGGGGTATAAGCAGATGCCGTGGTTTTGCTTGGATTTCTTTCCCATCCAGTGTAGCATCCAAATCGAGGAGAGTGGACGATCTGCACACGGGGGCATCTGCACTCGCTTTTCGAAAATGTACTTTTACGCGCTTTGTAATGTTAAAAAATTCAAAAAAAAATTATGCATACATGTTGGCAAAGGTATGTCCACGGCACAAAGTTTTGTTTAAAAAAGTATTTTTTTTTTGTCTCAGTAAAAAAGATAAATTTTACTGCTTATAAATAGCGTTTCACACCACAAAATTTTGTCTTTTTTGCACAGGCTACAAAAAAAGTTATTTTTCAGTGAAACTTTTTGCACACACATAGAATATGGAGATGTCCGCGCGCATATTTTTTCAGAATTTTTTGACATTGCAAAATGTGTTCTCCAAAGTGGGTTCATATGTACCCGGGTTCATCCATGCACTTCTCCCAAAGAGACCAAATCGATTTGTTAATTCTGAACCTGTTTTGTGTGATGTATCTTCCGTATGTATTATGTGCTCCTTAGTACAGATGGTGATTTCAATATCTTAGGAAATTATAATCTAGAAAAATAGTTAGTACGGCATGCAAGCTTAAGTCCTCGGTCCATGGATACTGGCCGGCATCTATAATGAAATAACAAGGTACAACTTTTGCCATATTTTTTTCTTGACATTTTTTGAAGCCTGGCTACTATTTTTCATCTACTACCAACCATGAGCATTACATTTACATATACATCTTGCAATTGTTGGTATATAAATCACGGCGTTCAAATTATATTCATGAGTGCTATTTACTTCCTTTATGAAGTTTTAGATGTCACCAATCGCCTCTATTTGAGAAATTATTGCATCTAAGTTGGGCTGCTGGGATGCGTGACAACCAGGGAGGCGACGAAGGTTTTTTCTTGTGAGCAAAGGGAGGCGGCGAAGTGCTATCGTCCATCGAACGGTCATACGACGCCAACTCTCTCTGCTGCATGTGTCTGCGTGGGCGTCTGCGGCTAGAATGAGAACATCAAGTACTGCAATTGCAGTCAATTACCTAGCTTATTATTCTCACCCTGCTGCGGTCCCATTCAGTCTAGTGGATTTGACGGGCTCCAAAGGTGATATGTGTCTTCAAATGCTACCTCATAATTTTTCATTTGTCGTGTTTTGCATAGTTGTTTTAGCAAGAGATCAATGGGAAACGACCATGTGTTTGGATAAGAAGTTATTTAATTCAAGAGTTAACTCTTGTGCTCTCTTAGGTACTCTCTCTTAACTTATCATAAACTAATTCCGTCCAATTCATTCCTGACATTCCACAAGATCACATTGTTTGCCCCACTAGATTAGCATCTAGGCCGGGCGACAACCTTACAATATGTACTTCTAAAATATTCTTGCAATGATGAATATTCAATTATTTGTAGACTTACGTGTATCAAAACGATTCTTGCATCCTATTTGTTTGCAATTTAGTGTGCTGAAAATGAGACTTGCAGCAGCTCAAGGAGATTACGACAATGTTGATGTATAATTGTCGTGCATATCCAGGGTGTTATATTTTATCCAATGTTAACCTCTATTATTTGTCCCGCTATTGTCCCGCAGCAACGCGCGGGGCATCCCCTAGTTTACTGCTAAAATATTATTTTTAATGTTGTGGATTAACATGGGAGTTCTTATGGTGCCTCCAATTAGTAAATATAAGATAAGATAAGATTCAATAAGCAAAACTAAATCATCTCTTGCGTCCGTACATTGTCGAATATTATCACTAATACATCTCGAATAGTATCATACATATAACATCACTAATATAGCTAAAACCCTAGCGAACGACGGGTATCGGCGCGAGCAGTGGAGACCCAAAGAGAAGGAACCATCACAGGATCATAGCTCCAGAACCTGTCGGGTATTGTCGAATCTGCCCTCCAGCGCAACCATGTAGCGACAGACGTGCTCGTCCTCCTCACTGACACAGTGACGTACCACCTCTGCGGGGATGAAAGCCTCCGCACCGTCACTGGCCCACGTGACCGCCACCAAAGAAGGTTTGGGTCAACAACGGGCTGGCTCCTCACCAAGCTGCGCCCCCCGGAAGGTAGCACCTCCCAGTACCAGCCCGGCGGAGCCCAGTCCCGGACATGGCCGCTTTGATCAAGCAGGCCTCCTTCGCCGAGTCTACGACGAGGATGTGGGATAGGCATCGTCGACGTCGATGCGGAAATAATTGCTTTAACTAAAAAAATAACAACAAATGTGACATGTTCAAAATATGACATGTCCACTTTAAAACGAATCAACCTAGAATTCTGTTAAATACACCTAAAATACCTAAATTCTATTAACTACACCTAATTAAAAACCTACATTTTGAACATGGTTCGATCATAACTATGGTTCATACTACATTATTCTAAGATTAAACACCTAAAATACCTAAATTATATTAACTACACCTAATTAAAACATACATTTTGAACATGGTTCGATCATAACTAGCTAGGGTTCATACTACATTATTCTAAGATTAAACACTAAAGATTAAACACCTAAGATCATAACCTAGTACATTATTCTAAGATTTAACCTACATTTTTCAACTAGCTAGGGTTCAAAATAAACTAGGGAGGGGGAGCAAGGAGGGAGGAGGAGAGTACCTCTCGGTGGAGGAAGGCCGTCGCGGGGGGGGGGGGGGGGGGGGGGGGGTCTGGCGGGGGAGGATGGCCGGTGGGGGAGGAGGGCCGGCGCGGACGATGGCGGCCGGCGGGGGAGGACCGGCGCGAGGGACGGCGGCGGAGGCGAGTGAGAGTGTGAGGGGGAGAGTGAGGACGCGAGCGAGGAAGGAAAAAAATGAGTGGATAAGGCACCCATAGCAATAGCGCGGGGCGTCGAAGAGTGCTACTGCTAAGACCAATAGCAGTAACGCTGAATGTAGACCGGCGCTACTACTAAACCTAGCCTACCGGCAACGGTGTGGCAGTTATAGTAGTAGTGCTTTTTACCTGGGCCGCGCTACTGCTACTTATATAGTAGTAGCATTATTTTATACACCGCGCTACTCGTAGGTAGCAGTAGCGCTTTTTTTTTAACCAACGCTACTGGTAAGCTTCTGTGGATAAGGTTTCCCTAGTAGTGTCACATCATGTTATGAAATCTTCTAGCAGATGCCGTCTAATACCAAACTTCTTTCTGTGATATTACTATCTATCTTGCAATGCCAAACTCGCCCAAATCACTGTTTTCCCAATGCAGATAACAAAGTACTACAAAAGATAGAAAAACAAAATTGACATTTATAGATAGTGTTCTAGAAAAATTTATAAAGTTGCATAGGAAATTTCATTACACAAATAAGCAAACATTCCCACTCAGGAACGGAGACAAAACAACATTTCAACAAGAAATAAAAAATGAAATAACTAAAAAAAACTAAAAAAAGGAAGAAAATCTTTATGAATCTATGCAATATGTAGAAGATAAGACATGGTCGCACCAGCAAAGAGCAGCATGCCTTGCTGGTTCGTTCATGTCTTGGTTTTCAAATTTTCTGTAAATATTTACAGGTCACACTCTTTTTTTGTTGTTGCAGAAGTTAGATTTATTCTTTATCTTGTGTTTAAAATTGGTATAACAGGGCCTATTTTTTAAACTGAAAATTTAGCAAAGGAATGTATATATGTATATCTGCGAGTGGTATAGTTCCAGTGAGAATATATTTGTTCAGTATCAAACAGTCTACGGTCACCCACAAAAAAAAAATCAATATATGATCAAATGTCGAAATTAAGAAATCCAGAAGCATATTCGGCGTGTTTAGTTCCATGGGCATATCCAACCTGCATCGCATGAAGGAGCTTGGCTGGGGCTGACCTGGTTGAGCTCATGCAAGGAGTTGATATGTGTGTTTGGTGTACTTGCATGATATGGGCCACGCTCACCTCAGACGTTGTTTGGTAGGCTCCATAAGGCCAAACAATACGATAGATGCTTTACCATGGCACCGATGAGGAGATGCGGCGTCACACTAGAGGAGAGAGCGGCGGGGAGATGGGGGGGGGGGGGGGGGGGGGGAGATGCGGGCTGACACGAGCGGGTGCAGGCGCGTGCCTGGCTCGTGGAAGCGGCCGATCCCTGCATTTCCGCTCAGCCTGGCTAGGAGCCCGATTTTGCATCTTCCGGGCCTGTCCCAGTGACACGTGTAGCCTGGAGAAAATTGCATGGTGGGTGCGATGCAGGTGCGAGCCAAGAAACAAAATGCGCCTCCCGTGAGTTTCTAGAGGTGACAGAAGCAAAAAAAAATATTTGGTCAATTGGCAAGACATTCAATTTTGAGATACGCGGAAATGTAATTCTTTCCAATTCAGCCATCATTTTACTTCTTTCCAATTTGGTATGATCCCATCCAAATCCATTCCCCTGCTCGTACTCCCGAGCGTGCTGGCAATCGATGGGAACCCTAGCCGCCGACGAGGCAGAGCTGCTCTGCGGGACCTCCTCCCACCAACCCACGCCACCACCTCCACCTCCACCCTAGAGGAAAATGTATGACACTATATATCGCCGATGCTTTCTGCGCTAGAATCAGCCACTACCCATCCACCACCACTCCCCCGCGCCGCCATTGTCAAAGAAAAAAAGCATGGGCCATGGAGGAGGAGAGCGAGCTCTTGCAGTGGTAGCCACCGCAACGGAGATGGGACCGGAGCACGCTCACAGCGTTAGCATGGCATACCTGCCCGTGGCATTGCTGGACTGCCATACCTGCCACCTCCCCCTCAAACCCCCCATCTTCAAGGTATCAAAAATGGATCCACAGTTTCTTTGGTCAATTAATAGTCTTTGCATATCATTATCTAGATCCTGCTTCCTGAACTGAACCTTGCCGCCAGTGTGTCGCCAACCATCTGATGTGCTCGTCCTGTCGCGGAGTCCATGGAGAATCATGCGGCCTCACGGTTGTCCACTGCGCCATTCTTGATGCCTTTGCAGCAGCCGCCACGGTGACGTGTGACTTCGAGAAGTACAGCTGCGATGCCGGCCGCATCGTGTACCACGAAGCTGCCGACCACAGGCGCGTGTGCCAGCACGCGCCTTCCAGATGCTCGGCTAAGGGTACTTGGCCCGAACCCTAATAGATAGTGTACACAATACTACAAAAGATAGTATAGACAATTTTCTAGCACATTATATAGATTGTGTACACAATTTTCGATGTGTTGCAAGTGCCTGTTTATTAGTACGAACCCACTATTAGTACAAACTGTCGGGATGAAGCACCGGTTAGGGCATGGGCAATGGTTAGCCCCGAAGGTGCTGCGCCACAAGCCAACTAGGCTCCGATGCCATCGTGGCGCAAAAGCGGTCGCCTGCAGACAACAGACGACTCCTGCAAAGAAGGAGTCATATTCCTCTAGAGAAAAGCAAGAAAAGAGAGGACAAAACAAGAAAGCGTGCGTGTTAAAAGGATGTGAGATGTTGGCTTCTCTGCCCTAGGTCTCGGAGACGGCGGTGGCCGCGGACGATGCACAAAGCAACGCATCCGGAGCAGCAGGACGCGACCATGGCAATGGCAGCCCAAGTACAGAAGCACGAGGTCCAGATCACGTTGCCAAAAATCCGGGTCAAACGGGTCGCGGAATGGGTCACGGGACGAGCGTCGCTGCCGGTGAAATCAATGGGTCGATTGAGGGTAGGCTTCTTTGCAGGGGCAGAGCCAGGATTTGAGGTTGGGGGGGGGGGGGGGGGGGGGGGGGGCAAGACACAACAAGCAAAAAAAAAATCTAGCATCGCAAACATGATAAAAGAAATAGATGGTTCAGGTAGACCATATGGTCGATCTACAATGCGAATAAGTTACAATTCTGTTAGTTTAAAATTGGCTTTCCGAGTACCAAGAAGATCAAATGTGTAATCTTCCCTTCATCTATCCCTTGATTTAATTCATACCAAGAAGATCAAGAATACTGAGGTATTCTTCCCTTCATCATAAACCCGACAGAATGCAGGGTCGCGTCCCAGCCGTCATGCCATGTCGATCTGGCACTTTTGCCAAACTTGCAGTTAATAGTTGTGTCCAACTGTTTTGCCAACAACCCTAAAGTTCTTATTGAAATTGTAATGAAATTCTTTTCAAACTTGCTAGACATGAACTCAATTTCTTGAAACAAGTAAAAAGATTTGGAATATCAAATGGGGAAAAGGGAAAATATATAAATAGTTGTAGTGTTTCAGTAAAGTTTTTGTAGAGTTACGGCCCTGCCGTCTTCCGTAGCCACTTGCCCATTGCCTCGTCGGCTCAGTGTTTATCCCAGTCCCCGCTCCCCCCCCCCCCCCCCCCCCCCCCTTCTTTCTTTGGGCTTGTCAGTGTTGTGGGCTTGTGGCCCCAGTGGACCTCTTATTTTCTTTTCTTTTCGTTGCTACACTCGGATATAAAGTGGAGACAAAACCTGTTTGGAGACAATAAACCCTTCAATATGTAGATTAATGTCACGGATATTCCAGAAAGTTCAACCTTTTTGTTTACCTAATTTTTTCCTTTAGAATGACTTTTGCGGAATATATTACTTCGATAGTTTTTCATTCGGTTTATTTTTCTTATTTATTGCTAGTAAATCTTCATTCCAAAAAGTAGCATATCAATAAATCTAAAGATTCTTAAATAACATTATTCCATTTTTTTCTTAAATCTTTGAGTTCCTTTTCCCATCTTTCATGAACTTTTGCTTTAGCGTTCTTTTTTTCCTTTTATTCAATTTCTACGTTTACAAACATTACTTATTGAGATAAATAGGAGTTCCATTACAGAAATGAAGGAGGGCCTGAACAAAGCAGCTACTAGGACGAACATATCTCTTGCGCTGCATAAAAAAACTGACATATTCGAAATCGCTGATAACCTCTTCCGTGCCGGTTTTGAGGTCATACCTGCACAAGAGCTACCATATGTGTGATATATGCAGTCAGCGTGAACAAACGTAAGCTTAGCTGTGTGGTGCCGGTTGACACCGCCACACCGTCGTAGCCGCAGAAAAAGGCGCGGCTGCGGATGGTCTTGACGGGCTCGAGCAACTTCCGCTCGCCGTGAACCTTGGAAACTTGCATTGCATGGCTCCTTGGAGATGACACGATGGTCATCAGTTCTCCAGCGGACTCTAGGAGAAAACAATGATGAATAAAGAGCTTCACATCGAACATTTTGGCGATCAGTTTGAGGGAGTGAACAAGAGTGTCAGAGAAAGTAAAAAAATACTCACTCTGTAAAGAAATATAAGAGCGTTTAGATCACTACTTTGCTCTTATATTTTTTTACAAAGGGAGTATATCCCATCTTGGCCCAACATTTTACATCATGGGCCTTTACCCAATCATCATCTCTTTCACCTCTCCCCAGCGTCATATGTGCTAGCCCGTCTATAAATAAACTCTTCTCAAACCCGAACACAGCATCTAACAAAAGATCAGCCTATGGAAAACAAAGAAAACACCATGCTAAGTGAAAATATTCACATGTGGACCCGATAGATCGACTAACTAAGCATCAACTGATGTAGCTGGTTTTGAAAGAGAGGCTTCCATGTGTTGGTGTGATGACTTGGTAAGCGTTTACCAATATAGTGCATGTGTTCCATTTTTCTTTACAGATACTAAGCAGGTTAACCATTTTAGAATCACATTCAGTCTATTGATGGGCATACTATGTAGGTCAGGGAAAGGATCAAAGTGAGTGAGATACCTGCTAAAGAAACAAAACCTCATCAATCACGACCTGTCCCCTTTTGGCATCTGCTGCAAGTGAAACAGCCACACGCTTTGTGTTGCAAATGCAACATGACGACGGGTATTCGGAATTTACTTGGCCTCCAGCTAAGTAGTGACGAGGAGCTGGTTGGAGTCTTCAGATTGTGTGGTGCGCAATTTGGGCAAAGGAAGCCAAGATCTTCGACTTTGGTGGCTACAGCCATTTTCTGGACTATATGGTCCCGAAAAGCTTTATTCCACCTGTGATGGCTGCCAAAAAATGTGCAGACAACGTTCAAGTTATAAGCGAATAGAACTCATGGGGCAGTTTGTTTTGTTGTTTCTTTCTTTTGTCTCCTACCTCGCCTCCGTCTTTGTAGTTCTACTCTTCCTATTGTGCATGTAAAAAATGTGTTGGACAAGTTTCTCCATGCATGTCATCCGTTTCTAATAAAAAGGAATGTGCGTCCCCTCGTGAAGTTGGTGAAAGAATACTATGTATGTTCTAGCAACATAGCTTACCATTATGTGCTCTAGTATGATATAAGTAGAAGATTTGCCCATCACCTCTGCTATACGTCGTTTTTATATCATCAAAACAAAATTCTAGTATTGTTAAACCTTCAGTTATACATATTTTTTATCAATGAAGATTCAGAACATAAATTCAATTAATGCATTGCCAATGAAGGCACATCAAAGAAGTACATGCAGATAAAAAAGCTGTAATTTCTTATTTTGTTCAAAACCTTACACACAACCTTCAATAAAACTATTTATTCCAATTCATTTGCTACTGTGCCAGCAAATTATTCATAACAGCTTTCTCTCAAAAAAAAGGTGCACGCCGAGGGATCCCCTTTCGGCGGTGACGAATAACCCTTGGTGGAGATGGATTATCCTTGCAATAATCTGCATCACTGCAACTCTCTTCATTGTTACCAGAATTTCCACTTGTGTTACTGGAATCTGTATCATCATCCTTCCTTGTATAGTCAATAATATCTCCAATCGGAACAGTTGTCCTCATATCCTCTTTGATTCCTTTAAGCTGCCAAAAAATAGTCAAAAAATGAAAACGTTGAATGAACTAATAACACGGGGTAAGTTTCAATAGTTACACAATAGTTTAGTAGCTTACGTTGCAACCCAGAGAGCAGAAGCGGAATGGGTCAAGAAGAGCACGATTGCAAATCTCACAATTGTATGATGATGATGATGCCTTGATCGCAGAAACACCACAACCACGATGTTGTGGGCGCTCATTAAGAAATACAACCGTTGCACTATTGATGACATACGTTTGTACATCACTAATATCAAGTATATCTTTTAACTCGGCAACCCTGACCACATCATGGTATGATGACCGCCTTATCTACAAGATTCCATAAGTTAATTCATGTTGGTCAGGACACAAAGGTAGATCGATCCACTTTTTCATGAAAGGTAATACATGTTTGATATTCTTATATGATGGGTTGTATTAGATTTGGTAACTTTTGACACATGTTCTATAAATATGACGTAGGTGTTAATACCAACCATATTTATATATCAAGATCCCCAAGTTCATAGATAATATAAAATGATGTAAAATTCTCTTGCATAATCTCTAGTACCAAATCATAACGTTGTTCACCATACCTGGATTACTTGATGGGTGGAATGATGGCGCGAACGACAATAATAGCAGAAGGCACCCTTTGATTCCTCGCAGTCTATGCAGAATAGGTTACACTCATTACGAGTAGAGGAGAGATGGTTGGTGCAAATTGCGAAGAACTGTGTTGCAAGCAATAGCTCTAGCCATGTAGGCACCATCCCCCCCTTCATGGCGAAAACAAAGATGCTTTGCACTTGTACTACTATGTGTTGTGTTTAGTAAGGGACGGTATGCGGTACCTTTATAGTGTGATCTAGGCAGTAAGCTGGCGCACATAGTTTGTTGCGGAATTTGTGGGGCTGAAACTGACAAGTAGTCGAGAAAGACAGGCCCGCATATCTTTTGTAATTATTAGGTGCTTAGGTTAGGTACAACCAAGCATTTGGCATTTCTCCTTTTCAGTGGATGGTTATCCATTCTTCTTAGTACATCTAGGAATACATTTCGCGTGAACAAAATTTTTTCTTTAGTGACACAAATGCCAAAAAGGGTTGTCACCAAACATAATGGGAAAGGATGAGTACTTACTTAGGCCATGAAAAAACAATAAGAATGTGTGCATTAAGATTAATGGCTTAGCTGGACTGCCAAGCCAACACATAATTAGTTCTATGACTCAAATATTCTATGATATGATATATAAATACTGGAAATTATATGGCCCACATCAATACTAAGACAATTGTGAAAATAAATTGCAAATCAAACAAAAGATTTGATCTACAAACATATATTTTTATTATGAGAATCGTCTTTAGATGTGCTCCTTTTGTCTTTTCCTGTGTGTACTTTGAAATATCTTCCTTTTTTGCAGATCAAATAGGTGTTTATTCCATTATAACAGGATTACACAATCCAGAGGCAAGAGATCCCCGATACACTGGGGTCCTCTGTTCATCCACAAAGCAGTGCAACACTCGGAGAGGCTATATCTTGCTAGGAAATCCGGGATCCTATTTGAGCTTTATGAATTTTCTGGGGAATAAACGAACTACCAACCATATTTCCGCTGCCCGCCAAACATTTTTCCATCCAGCCCTGAACATTTTTCCACACCCTATCCTTGAGATAGCTAAAAGCACCATTGATTGATCTTCCAACATCAGAGGGCAAGCCAAGATAACGTTCAGCCAAAGTTTCATTAGGGATGTGAAGAATACCCTTAATCGAAGCTCTAGTTTCCCCAGAACATCTCCTACCAAAGCAAACTGAATATTTGTCTAAATGGATTCTTTGGCCAGAAGCATTGCAATTAGTGTCCAGAATCAGATTCAGCCTTGTGACATTCTGCCCTGTAGCTTTACTGAACAAAATGCAATCATTAGAACAAAATGCAGTCATCAGCGAACCATAAGTGGTATACCTTGGGGGCTGTCGCTGCTACCTGGACACCCTCGATCTGTTCCTCACTCGCCTATGTTTCAGCAGACAGGAAAGACCTTCACCAGCCAGAAGAAAAAGGTAAGGGGAGATGGGGTCACCCTGCCTAATTCCCCTGGTCGGGGTTGTTAAATATATTGTGTCAGGTTGGTTGGGTGTGCCTGCCTAGTCAGGCTTCTGTAATCTCTTTCTCAACCTCCCTGTAATCTCTCACGGTTGATCTCCAACAACCTAAGCTTGTAACCCAAGACATCTATCAATATATATACCGCGGGTGCCTGTGTATGGGCATTGAGACGCTTCGATACAATCTCACATGGTAATCAGAGCCTCCCTCTTCCGCCACGTCTAGGATCCAGCACCCACCTTTCTCCCGTCGCAAAACTCTAGCACCCACCTTTCTCCCATCACAAAACCCTAGCTCCCACATTCCTCTCCACCAAACTGATCCATGTCTACCTCCAACCAAGTTCCATCCATTGGTCTTACCAGCACCACACCCAAGCCCCTCACAAGGACCAACTACATCCTATGGGAGAGCCCAAGCTCGCTGCCAGATCATGGGTGCCGGGCTATATGGGTACATAGATCAAACTGCACCTGAGCCAAACAAAACTATAGTTACCAAGAACTTAGGAGGAAAGGAGCAAATTGCTCCTAACCCTACCTATAACCCATGGCTGATTCAAGATCAGCAGATTAGCATTTCTCCTTCCAATCTCTCGAAGGAGGTTCTCATCCAAGTTGCCTGACTAGAAACCTCGCACGCCATATGGTCAGCCCTAGCGAACATGTTCGCTTCCCGATCTCGTTCTCGTGTGAACAACTACCGCATCTCTCTCTCTCCAATGCACAGAAAGGCTCCCTGAGCGCCTCCACATACTTTGGGCAGATGAGAGCGCTCTCGGATGAGCTAGCTGCCGCCGGGAGTCCCATAACGGAAGGAGATCTTCTTTCTTTCATCATTGCACTGCTGGATTACCAACCCTTGATCTCGGCGCTGGACGTCCGCACTGCACCCCTCTCAGTGGATGATATCTTTGGCATGGTCGCGAATTTCGATCAGCGTATTGAGATGTTCCACGGGACAGGAGGAGGTGCTTTAAAATCCTCAGCTAATGCTGCATCCCGAGGCCGTGGCAACAACAACTCCAGCCGTTATCGAAACTCCAACAGGAGTGGTGGTGGTGGATCTCGCGGTGGTGGCGGCGGCCACTACCAGAATGGCGGCGGCAACAAGAGCGGCGGCGGAAGCGGACACTACAACAACTCCAACGCCGGTGGCGGCGGTGGCGGCTACGAAAACTACATCAGTGGCGGCGGTGGTGGCGGCGGCCACTACCAGAACGCTGGCGGCGGCGGGTGGCAGCGGCCACTACCAGAACACCCGCGGCGGCTATGGTGGCGGCCACTACCAGAACGGCGGCGGCAACAACAGACGTCCCTACTACAACAACAACAGGGGCGTCCCTTCCAAGGGTATGAGGAGTATGAAAATAAGTGTAAAATTTGCAAGAAAAATAACCATATCGTCAAGGATTGTGATTGGCGCTATGACGAGAACAACTCCAGAAAAAAAAAGTTGCAGCAGCCACAGACACGTCATACGGAGTTGACACAAACTGGTATGTCGACTCTGGAGACACCAACCACATCACCAACGAGCTCGAGAAGGTGATAATGAGCGAGAAATATCATGGCCATGATCAAGGTCACAATGCCAATGGTGTGTTGGGGATCGTAGCAGAATTTTAAAATTTCCTACGCATCACCAAGATCCATCTATGGAGTATACTAGCAACGAGGGGAAAGGAGTGCATCTACATACCCTTGTAGATCGCGAGCGGAAGCGTTCCAATGAACGGGGTTGATGGAGTCATACTCGCCGTGATCCAAATCACCGATGACCGAGTGCCGAACGGACGGCACCTCCGCGTTCAACACACGTACGGAGCAGCGACGTCTCCTCCTTGTTGATCCAGCAAGGGGGAAGGAGAGGTTGATGGAGATCCAGCAGCACGACGGCGTGGTGGTGGAAGTAGCGGGATCCCGGCAGGGCTTCGCCAAGCGCAAGCGGGAAGGAGAGGTGTTGCAGGGGGAGAGGGAGGTGCCAGGGGCTGTCGTGTTGCTGCCCTCCCTCCCCCCCCCCCACTATTTATAGGACCCCTGGGGGCGCCGGCCCTGGGAGATCAGATCTCCAAGGGGGTCGGCGGCCAAGGGGGAAGGGGGTGGCTTCCCCCCCAAGCCAAGTGGGGCGCCCCCCACCCCCAGGGTTTCCAACCCTAGGCGCAGGGGGAGGCCCAAGGGGGGGCGCCCCAGCCCACTAAAGGCTGGTTCCCTTCCCACTTCAGCCCATGGGGCCCTCCGGGATAGGTGGCCCCACCCGGTGGACCCCCGGGACCCTTCCGGTGGTCTCGGTACATTACCGATAACCCCCGAAACTTTCCCGGTGGCTGAAACTGGACTTCCTATATATAATTCGTCACCTCCGGACCATTCTGGAACTCCTTGTGACGTCCGGAATCTTATCCGGGACTCCGAACAACTTTCGGGTTTCCGCATACTAATATCTCTACAACCCTAGCGTCATCGAACCTTAAGTGTGTAGACCCTACGGGTTCGAGAGACATGCAGACATGACCGAGACGCCTCTCCGGTCAATAACCAACAGCGGGATCTGGATACCCATGTTGGCTCCCACATGTTCCACGATGATCTCATCGGATGAACCACGGTGTCGAGGATTCAATCAATCCCGTGTACAATTCCCTTTGTCAATCGGTACGTTACTTGCCCGAGATTCGATCGTCGGTATCCCAATACCTTGTTCAATCTCGTTACCGGCAAGTCACTTTACTCGTACCGTAATGCATGATCCCGTGGCTAACTCCTTAGTCACATTGAGCTCAATATGATGATGCATTACCGAGTGGGCCCAGAGATACCTCTCCGTCATATGGAGTGACAAATCCCAGTCTCGATCCGTGTCAACCCAACAGACACTTTCAGAGATACCCGTAGTGTACCTTTATAGTCACCCAGTTACGTTGTGACGTTTGGCACACCCAAAGCACTCCTACGGCATCCGGGAGTTACACGATCTCATGGTCTATGGAAAAGATACTTGACATTGGAAAAGCTCTAGCAAACGAACTACACGATCTTTGAGCTATGCTTAGGATTGGGTCTTGTCCATCACATCATTCTCCTAATTATGTGAACCCGTTATCAATGACATCCAATGTCCATAGTCAGGAAACCATGACTATCTGTTGATCAACGAGCTAGTCAACTAGAGGCTTACTAGGGACACGTTGTGGTCTATGTATTCACACATTTATTACGATTTCCGGATAACACAATTATAGCATGAACAATAGACTATTATCATGAACAAAGAAATATAATAATAACCATTTATTATTGCCTCTAGGGCATATTTCCAACATGGTGAAGGTATGAGGATTGATCATATTGGTTGTGCAATTGTCAAAACCACTAGTCGTAATATACACCCTAGAAATATCTTGCATGTTCCTGAAACATCCAAAAATCTCCTTTCTGTTCATCGTATTGCCATTGACAATAAAGTGTTTCTAGAATTTCACCCATATTTCTTTTTGATTCAAGATCAAGTCACGAGGAACATTCTCTAAAGAGGTAGATGCGTGCATGGGCTCTATCCATCTTTTGGTGTCGTCAAACTCTCTTCAGAGCGATGGCATGCAAGATTAGGACATCCATCTTTTGTTATTGTTCAAGAAGTGCTTAGAAATAATCAGCTCCCATGTGTTGGTGAGCGTAGTCTTGAAACCATATGTGATTCTTGTCAGAAAGCAAAATCTCATCAATTGCCGTATCCAATATCTACTAGTGTTTCTACTAGGCCTTTGCAACTTGTTTTTACTGATGTTTGGGGTTCTGCCCCTATGTCTGTTGGACGTCATACTTACTATGTTAGCTTCGTAGATGATTTTAGTAAGTATACTTGGATTTATCTTCTTAAAAAAGGTTTTGACGTTTTCCTAGTTTTCCAACATTTGCAAGCACTGGTTGAACGTCAATTCGATAGCAAAATTCTTGCGGTCCAATCTGATTGGGGCGGTGAGTATGAGAAACTAGATTTGTTTTGTCAAACCTTGGGTATTTCTCATAATGTGTCATGTCCCCATGCGCATCAGCAAAATGGCTCCGCTGAGCGCAAACATAGGCACATAGTTGAAGTAGGTCTAGCCCTCCTTGCTGGTGCTTCCATGCCTCTCAAGTTTTGGGATGAGGCCTTTGTTACTGCGGTCCATCTCATTAACATGCTTCCTAGTCGTGTTCTTCAAAATGATACACCCATGCATAGACTACTCAATACTCGACCAGATTACCACTCTCTTCGCGTGTTTAGATGTGCTTGTTGGCCCAACTTGCGTCCCTACAACAACCGCAAACTCATGTTCCGTTCCAAACAGTGCGTTTTTCTTAGCTATAGTGCTAAACACAAGGGCGTTAAATGCTTAGATGTTCCTACTGGTCGAGTATATATTTCTCGTGACGTCGTCTTTGATGAAACCGTTTTCCCTTTCGCTCATTTACATCCTAATGCCGGTGCCTTGCTTCGAAAATAAATCCTCCTTTTATCCTCTCATTTAACAGGTTTTAAGCATGGGGATGGCAATTGTAGTGATTATATGACTAATGCTTCTAACCATGAAAAGGAGGATTGTGGTGATGCAGGGTCAAATCAGGAAGCAGGAGATTTTTTTGAGGAAAAACGGTGAAGAAAACAGTATAAACGGCCTAAATTTCATGTGTCCACTACGTGCCAACCCTGCAGCTAGATCTCCCTCGGGATCGACAGCTGCAGATTTGACATCATCAGCCCTGGGATCAGTGCCTCGGCCGCAGGCGCGCGCTGACGGCGTCAGCACGGAAGCGCCGCTCCTTCCATCTGCGCCCAACACGCGTTGGGGCCTGGACCCGCCTCGCCACAGGCACACGCCGCCTTGCGGGGACAAGCCAACCGGCCGGTTTGGTGCGACCCCGCTTGTCTACACCAGGCGCGCGAGCCACCAATCCCGCGCGGGCGCCGATCCTCAGGTGTATGCGGAGGCGCGTGGGCTGAGCCCAGCAGATAGAGTGCCCGGATCTTCTGTGCCGCCCGCCATAACGTCATGCCTTTGGCCTGGCCATAGAAGATCTCGCACCTGCCACCAACAGCGAATCTGCTCCAGGATCGCTAGGAACTCCTATAGCGGACCAGTCTTCAGGATCGTCTGTGACAGTTTCTGATGCGGTGGTGCAGCAAGTTGGAAAAAGTCCTCCACATGGAGAAGGCAAGGGCCTCTCGCCACGGCTACAAAAATGTCCTCCACATGGATGGGCATTTTTTCGGTGAGGGAGAACAAGAAAGAGGAGAGGTACAATTTCATGTTGAATGCGCGAAAGGAGATGATGGATTGGGACCGGAAGAGGATGGAGAAGAAGTTGGAAATTGAGAGGGAGAAGATCAAGTTGGAGAAGCACGAGGTTGCGATCAAATGGGAGCTCGAGAAGACTAAGACATTTGCAGAGATTGAGCTCGAGAATAAGAAGTTGCAAATCGCACGGAATGTGGAAGATGCGAAAATAATATTGGCGGCATGGTTTTGGGTACCGGGCGGAAAATTCGGTTACCGCCCGGTACCCGCGTTTTTCGCTACCCCACGAGAAAGCAGCGTACCGAGCAAAAAAAATCGAATTTTTTGAAATTTTTGAATTTCAACTGCGATAATCTGGTCTAGTAGTGGCAGAAACTGTTCTAAAACATGTGAGCTGCTGTGGTCTGGTAGTAAACATAGCCCTCCAATCGCCGCGCAACCTGTATGTCCCTAGGTCGAGTCCTGGTACTCCCATCTTTGCAGTTTATTTTTGCTTACCAACTCTTAAATAAAAATTCAAAAGCAAACTAGGAGAATCGATCCCACGACCTCGTACACGGTAACGAGGGACGGGGAGAACCTACCACCGCACCAACAGCAACTCAGTGATTAACTTGAGCTCAGTACTAATATATTCCTAGCTAAGAAAATTTTGAATTCAAATTGCATTTAAAAAATTCGAGCGGTATTTTCTCGGAATTTCATGGTAACCGCGGTATCCGCGTTTCTCGCCCGCCCTCGGAATTTTCTTGGGATTCGATAGCCAAAACGTTGATTGGCGGACGAAATCATCTTAAATGAGCATGCAAAGAAGTGGCTTATGGAGAAAAAAAAGATCAATGACCGTAGGAAGTACGAGATGGAGAGGGCGGCTACGCCAGCAGCGGCGCATGCGGCAAGGATGCATGCGAAGTAGGCGGCCTGGATGGAGGAGCTGGCTATTGTTTTGACTCCCGAGAGATGGTAAGTCTGGCCATTATTATGGTAAAACGAAAGAAAGATGGCAAGTCCGGTGATAGCGTTTCAAGGTCCGTATGAGCAAAAAAATCTGGCAGATTAATTACCTTCGTCGGCGTTCAGTCGCAACACCGGCAGCGATCCGTTCTTCACTCGTGCCCTCGCCGTCCTCCTCCACAGGCCGGATCCAGCGTCGCAGATATCGGGTACGGCAGATCAGATCGGGATCTGGCGGAGCGACCACCGACCATGAGCGAGGAGTCGCCGTGCACCCTCCTGCTGCCTTTCTTGGGCAAGAGCCGCCACTGGACGGCCGAGGAGATCAAGGCTGGCCTCGAGGGGAGCGACGTCGGCGCAAAGGTCGGCGCTCTGAAGCGCGCCATCATGCTCCACCTCAACGGCGACACGGTGCCCGACCTCCTCATCACCGTCGTCCGCTCCGTCCTCCCCTCCAATCCAAGGAACACATCATCCAGAGGCTCCTCCTCGTCTACCTCGAGGTCGTGGACAAACGGGACAAAGCCTCCGGCAAGATTATCCCGGAGATGATCCTCGTCTCCCACCACCTCTGCAACAACCTCCAGCACCCCAACGAATACATCCGCCGCGTCACGCTGCGGTTCCTCTGTCGGCTGCGCGAGCCGGAGCTGCTGCAGCCGATTGTGCCCGCCATTATCGCCAATCTCAAGCACCCGCACCCTTTCGTCCGCCGACACACGCTCTCCGCAATCTCTGTCATCTTCCGCCTGCCTTGTGGCGAGCAGCTCATTCCAAACGCGCCTTACCTTGTGGAGCGTGCTCTCGCCATCGAGCAGGACCCAAGCGCACTGAGGAACGCGTTCCTCATGCTCTGCAACTGCTCGCCGGATCATGCCAATGCTTACCTGCTCGGCAATGCTGCCCGCGTCGCCGAGTGGCCCATCGCCCTCCAGATGGCCGCCCTCGATTTCGTTTCATTAATGGGAAAAGGGGCTTTTACCCCGGTTGATAAGAGCCTTTTGTCCCGGTTTTTGAACCGGGACTAAAGGATCGTTACTAAAGCCCTAACCCTTTAGTAAGGGGAGCCTCTTTTCCTACTAAGTGTAAGAACCGGGACAGAAGGTCCTCCACGTGGCCGCTGCTGCCAGCCCAGGCAGGGGGGCCTTTGGTCCCGTTGGTGCCACCAACCGGGACCAATAGGCAGGGCCTTTTGTCCCGATTGGTGTCACCAACTGGGACCAATAGGCATCCACGCGTCAGCATTTCAGGGGCTGGGGTTTTTGTTTTTTTTGGGGGGGGGGGGGGGGGGGGGGGTTGGGGGGTTTTGGGGGTTAATTTAGGTGTTTCATATATTGTGTTAGCTAGCTAATTAATAGAGAGAAGTGTCCTCTCTTATCTCCGTGCTTGGTCGACGCTACGTACTATATACGTATGGAGAGGACTAGACACGCTAGCTAGTAAGCAAATGAAGGAAACAGAAGATCGTCATGAACATATGCATACAGAGAGAAGTGATATCGACCACCTCTCCTTCTCCGAGAGATTGGTCGAACAACAAGTTCTCGTATATCTATCTGACACTACCGGCTACATATATACAATAATTATCTCTTACAATATAATCTCCTAATTAAATTGTAAGAACACAGGGTCCACATAGTATTCTCCGTTTTCAGCGATCACGTGGTCAAGGAAGAATGCCGCCAATTCCTCTTGAATTGCTCGCATACGATCTTCTGCTAGGAGTTCATCCCGCATCCGAAACATCTAATTTGAAGAAGGGGGTCAATACATATATATATATATATATATATATATATATATATATATATATATATATATATATATATATATATATATATATATATATATATATGAATAAATGAAACTCGACACAAATGATGGTAATAAAATAAAATTGTGAATATTATTGCTTACGCACTTCATATTGTTCGTCAGAGTAGCCCCGCTCACAGGTCGTGTGGCGGATAGACTCGCAAATGTAGTATCCACAGAAATCATTCCCTTGTTCCTGCCACAACCACTTTACAAGAAATAGAGGTCAATCTAATTGATAAGCAAGCATGCTAAATGGTATTGATGAAACTAGCGCTTGAATCACTAGGAGATGTGCGGAACATGCTACTATAGTACTTACTTTCGGGTGTCTAAATTGCAGCTTCTTCGGTAGTCCCGGAGCTTTTGTGATGAATTTTCTCCAAACCCTGCCAGACAAAGAAAACAATTACTTGATATCAGGAAATGAACAAAGTTGCTGATATGGTGGATAATGATCGATTTAACTTACTTCTCGAGCATTTGAGTCATGTCCGCATAGTCCTGGGAATCTTTTCGTCTCGAGTCTAAGACGGTTACTACTCCCTGCTCAAGCTTAATCTCTAGGAGAATATAGCGAAAGTTGCGCATGCATGCATAAGACATCAATTACATTACCATAACCTGGACTAATAAGGGAAACCGAATATGCACAAGACAGTAACACTCACTTGAAGTTGTAAGGAAAGAGTATTATATCTTTGTTTTGATTTAATACCAACGATCGTAGCAGGTTGGCCTCGGCTTCTTTGGCATGTTTTTCAACCGTATATGCATCTATGAGATTTGTGTTAATGAACCCAATATCACCGATTTGTCTTTTCTTCAATTCGGCGATCTTCAATCTGCATAATATAGTGAGGATAATTATAAATACATGCAATGAAAGAGCTGACCTATATAGAGAGACTTAATGACAGAAGTAGTACTACTTACAGACAGTAGCAAGTGATCGTTGATTTATCGAGGGCCTTTTGATTGAAAAACTGGAAGAACTCCTCAAATGGAACATTCAGCGGTTCAATTCCAACGAGGTCATGCTCCGGTTTAACTCTCAGCATCAAAGTATTCATCCCATCAGACTCTCTGCAGGTTTTCATGTACCAATCATGTAATCTTCGCATCATCGTTGTTAGAGATCTTTCATCTTTGACGAGAGGCTTCCCGTAATGGTATTTGTGTTCGTCCACCTCCATGATTTCATAATGTACATCGTCGGGTAGGTAATCTCCAAGATTGCTGTAACCGGCCACCATCCTCGGATCATTAGCGACGATGTCTTTAGACACCTTGAGCGGGGGGCACGATTGGTTCGCTTGTTCGCCGAGCTGGGCAATTTTTTTCCCAGGTCGTCGTTCTTTTAACCTTTGATCACTGACAATACTTCCCGACCGCTCCGCTTCGACAAATGTCTTTGCAATAATGCGCTCATAGTTGCCTTTCGGCGGAGACTTTGGTGGTTTTGTCAGGGCATCCAGAGTGCGCTTCGCTTTCACCGGATCTACCTACTCCTCTGGAGGTGGATGTTTCTTTGCTTTCACCCCTTCAAAGAAGTTCTTCACTTCGGCTCGCACGATCTTCGCGTTCTCCTCCTCGGTCCTCTCGTATGGTAACTTCTCTGGAGTCTTCAGAGAAGGACCGAATCTATATTGCCTCCCGCCTCTGGCAGCTGTACTGCTAGACGCCGGCAGAGCAGCCGGAGCGGCGGCGGGTCTCTTCCGCCCTTGCTGACGAGGCGGAGAAGGAGGAGGTTGGCTGCTCTGGCACGCCGGCGCAGGCGGAGAAGGAGGCGGAGTGCCGCCACGCGCCGGAGAAGGAGGCTGAGTGCCCTGATCACTCGCCGGAGGAGGAGGCGGAGGAGGAGGCGGAGTGCCGCCACAAGCCGGAGAAGGAGGCGGAGTGCCCTGATCACTCGCCGGAGGAGGCGGCGGCGGAGTGCCCTTACTCGCCGGAGGCGTCCAGTTCGGAAGGTTAATGAGCTCCTTCCGCCATAGGCACGGAGTCTTCAAAGCTAAACCCAGCCGAGTCTCCCCTTCACCGGTAGGGTGTCAAGCTGGAGGTCCTCAAATCCCTCCGTTATTTCATCCACCATCACCCTAGCATATCCTTCTGGAATCGGCCGGCAGTGGTAGGTTGCGCCGGGTTTAGGAGGTAAAACAGAGCCAACAGCCACCTTGACTTTGAAGTTCTGTCATTCCGCCATAAGGTGGCAATGTTGAGACTCCGTGATAGCATCCACGGGGTAGCTAGCAGGAGCCGTCAAGACATGCTCCGGCTGAAGCAGCTCGGTGGAAGCCACGCTGCTTCTCCGCTGAGATGGCGGGGTAGCTTCGGGGGTAGTTTCGGCATGTCGATTGCCGTCTCGTTCCTCTAGCGCTTGAACCCTTTCGTGCAGCTTCTGAATTTGGGTCTGCTCCATTTTTTCCTCCTCTCCTGGCTTTTGTAACCGCCTGCGTCCGGAAAACCAGCCTTCCACGAAACGGAGCCTGGCGTGCCTCGTGTCCGTCCAGGGTGCTCAGGATTCCCGAGGGCCATTGTGAGCTCATCGTTCTCTCTGTCTGGTACGAACGTCCCTTCCTGCGCTGCATCGATATATTGCTGAATCTTCTTGAATGGTATTCTCAAAAGCTCGTTCGTCCAAACGCACCTCCCTGATACAGGGTCCAAGGTTCCGCCAGCCCCGAAGAACTAAGTCCGGCAACGGTCTGTGCAGTTCATTGTCTGTGCTTCGATCCCTTTTTCAAGCAGATCATTCTCAGCCTTGGCCCACTTAGGCCGGGCTTTGAGGTAGCCACCTGACCCCGTGCGATGGTGAAACTTCTTCTTCGCAGCATTCTTCTTGTTTGTCGCTGACATCTTCTTACTCTTTTCCGATGTCTTGTGGGCCACAAATGCGGACCAGTGATCTCTGATCTTCTCATACCGGCCGATGAATTCTGGTGTCTCTTCTTTGTCGACAAACGTTTTCAGCTCATTCTTCCACCTCCTGAATAGGTCTGCTATCTTCTTAAGAGCATGAGACTTGATTAATTGCTCTTTAACTGGCTTCTCCGGATCCTCCTCTGGCGGTAGGGTGAAATTTGCCTTCAGCTCAGTCCAAAGATCATCTTTCTGCATATCATTGACATAACACACCTCAGGGTCTTCCTTCTTAGGCTTATACCATTGCTGGATGCTGATCGGGATCTTTTCCCTAATTAGAACCCTGCACTGAGCAGCAAATGCATCCTTTGTCCGGATGGGTTCAATCGGTTGGCCGTCGCGCGTGATTGCTGTGATCTCAAACCTTTCATCCGAGCGCAACTTTCTCTTCGGCCCTCGTCTCTTTACCGAAGTTGTGCTCGATCCGGAGGGCTAGAAAAAAGAAGAAAGACGATTGTTAATTAATATGTGTACATACCAAAACAATGAATGCATCAATTAGCTAGTCAGCACAGGCTTAACTAATATATTTACCTGGCCGGACTCTGTTCGGTCACCGGAGCCGTCACCACGGGCTCCTTCTTGCACCAGCATTGGGTCACCGGAGCCATCATAATCATGTCTTTCCTCCTCCACTCTTCGATCACCGTAGCCTGCTTCTTCACCCTGTTCTTCCAGACCATCATTGTCGTTAAGATACGACAAGATATCACCTCTGGCTAAGATTATGTCCCCCAACACCTCTTCTGCTTGCTCGTCTCGTCCGTGCTCCATTGTTTCTGCAAATATTACAACATAGCAATTATTACACAAACATGACAGCAGGTGGATATATTAGTGCAAACGTAGACCTAGCTTATTTCGGGTTTGGGGTGGCCTCGGCAACGCTTCAAGGGTAGGGGCGCGGCGGGAGGGGGTAGGAGACCGACATCGTTTTTTTAGGGTTTGGGTATCCTCGAGAGTTTTGGTCGAGCGACAGGGCCGGGGGGTGCTCCCGTGGTATAAGTTATCACGGTCGACAGGGGGTATAAATATCGACCGTCCATCATGTCGAAGTTATCTGGGAGGGAGTTATATATATCGACAACGACGACATACATACATGGGAAAATAATGTTATCGGGGAGGGGGTATATCGACCCCCCCCACGTGTTGAAGTTATCGGGAGGGGGTTATATCGACAACGACGACATACGTACATGGGAAAATAATATTATCGGGGAGAGGGGTATATCGACGACGACAGACCCGATAAAACATAAGAAAACGAAGAAGAAATAAAAAGAGGAGAAGAAGAAAGGAATAGAGGAGAAGATCGAAGAAAAAAAGAAGAAGAAAAAAGAGAAGAAGAAGAAAGGAATAGAGGAGAGAAGAAGAAAAAATAGAATTTTTTCTATTTTTTCTTCTTCTCTTCTATTCCTTTCTTCTTCTCCTCTTCTTTTTCTTCTTTTTTCCTCTTCTTATTTATTTCTCCTCTTCTTCTCCTTTCTTCCTCTTCTTATTTTCCTTTTTCCTCTCCTTCTTTTTCTTCTTCTTCCTTTGCTAGCTCATCCCACGTACGTACACCATTTCCATTCCACAGCTGTAAAAGTTCTTCAACTAATGGCCTTAGATACACATCAATGTCGTTGCCAGGTTCCTTAGGGCCTTGGATGAGAACTGGCATCATAATGAACTTCCGCTTCATGCACATCCAAGGAGGAAGGTTATACATACATAGAGTCACGGGCCAGGTGCTGTGATTGCTGCTCTGCTCCCCGAAAGGATTAAAGGCCTTGTGCTGCCCCGCGTCAAAAGTTTAGTCCCACCTCGCTAGTTGAGAGAGCTCGAGAGTGGTTTATAAGCGCTGCTGTGCCCACCCTCTCGAGCTCCTCTCAACTGCAGGCTTTCGGGCCTAACCGTTCTCTTTGTCTGTGGGGCCAACTGGGCCTTCTGCGGGCCTGAATCCTGGCCCATGGATGGGTTTCAAGTCGTATTCAGGCCGTGGTGGCCTAATAGGTGGCATATTTTTTTCCCCTATTTTCTGTTTTCTCTTTTGCTTTATTTATTTTGTTTTGTTTCTACTTAGAACAAAAAACTTATTTATTTTATTCCATTTTGTTTCTAATTACTTATGTATTTTACTTTATTTATTTTATTTTTATTTATTTTACTGCTGCTATTTTTATTTAATTTATTAAGGTTTTTTTATTTTATTTACTATAGTTGATTTTATTTTATTTTATTAAGATTTATTTATTTTTATTTATTTTATTAAGGTTTATTTATTTTATTTACTATAAAAAAATGAACATAGATGTGCCTATAGAGAAAATTCAACCTAAATTCATAATAAATTTCTATGAAATTCAAAGAAATTTACTGTGAATTTAGGTCAAATTCCCTGTATAAGGGCATCTATTTTCACTTTGAGAGGAGCTCAACAAGGCAGAGAGGGACGGGCTTATAAACCGGTGTGAGCGCCCTTCGGTTGGCGAGGTGGGACTAAACTCTGACCGCTACTAGGACCAACCCTTTAGTCCCGGTTTGTGGTATGAACCGGGACTAAAGGGTGTGCCTCTGGTCCCAGGACCAATGGTGGTGGGCCAGAAGCGAGGCCCATTGGTCCCGGTTTGTCCCACCAACTGGGACCAAAGGGGCCGGACGAACCGGGACCAATGCCCCCACGAGATGCTTGCTCACATTAGTCCCGGTTCGTGACTGAACCGGGACTAACGTGAATATTGCCCTGTGACCAAAGCCCAGTTTTTACGTACATTGAGATCATCATGTCCCTCATCTCCACTGCCACAACTGATGTTGTTGTAGTGTATGATTGCGCACGCACGCTCTTGTCCGTGTCCCATGAACCGACGTTGATCCACGCTGCTGCAGAAGCCTACTTCCGGCTGCTCAGCTCACAGAGTGACAACAAGGTGAGGCTCATTATCTTGGACCGCCTGCACGAGCTGTGCGCCTCACAACGTCATATGATGGTCTCTTTTGTCATGGACATCCTGCACTCGCTTGCCAGCGCCGATGCTGATCTGGATGTCAGAAGCAAGGTTCTGGATTTGGTGATTGGTTTGCTCACCACGCAGAATGTGGAGAAGGCCGTTTTATACCTCAAGAACGAGGTTTCGGAGACAATGGACAGTGTGCACGAGATGGCCTATGAATACTACCTGGTGCTGGTGGAGACGATCCATGCCTGTGCCGTAGAGTACCCAAGTGTGGCTGGATTGGTGATGCACATCCTCTTGGATTTCCTTGTGTATGGTGGTGACATTGCTTCAGCTTCGGATGTCATTATGTTTGTGCGTGACGTCATTGGTACCGACCCTTTGCTGCGTGTGTCCGTGATAGTGAGGCTGGTTGATTTGTTAAGTTTTATCCAGGATTCCTTCATCTGTTCATGTGCTCTCTGGATCCTTGGGGAGTACTCGTTTTCGCTATCTGAGGTCCGGAGAGCCATCTCTACCATTATGCGCACACTTGGAGATCAGCCCTTCAATGATGTCTCTGAGAAAAGCGATGAATCTATTTTTGATTGCACTCCTACTAGTGGGTTGTTGGATTGCACGCATAGTCTCAGATTTCTCATTATGTCAGGTGATTTTCACTTGGCCGCCGTTGTTGCGTGTACGTTGACCAAGCTTGTGCTGAGGCTGGAGGAGGTTGAAGCAAACAAGGCATCAGCAGAGTCTTTGCTGATCATGGTGTCCATGCTGCAGCTGGGGAAGTCCTCTTACCTTCCCCACCCTATTGACAATGACTCATATGACAGAATTGTTTTCTGCGTTAGGTTGCTTTATAGCACTGATTATGATCATGCAAGGAAGGTTTGGTTGCTGCCATGCCGCCAGAGCTTCACAAAGATGCTTGCTGAGAAGCAATCCAGGAAGAAGAATGACAAGATGAAGGTCGAGGCACAGAATGCCCATGCACATACTGATGATTCCATTGATTTCTACCACCTGGTCAGCAGGAGCGGAATGGGCCAACTTATTGAGTTGGAAGATGAGTTCCAAGATGATTTAAAGGCTGTAACAGGTGAATTCAAGGATGCAGATGATGCAAATAAATTGAACCGCCCTATTCAATTGACAGGGTTCAGTGATCCTTTGTATGCTGAAGGATTTGTTACCGTTAATCAGTACTATGATACTGTACTTGATATTACAGTGATGAACCGGACACAAGGAACAATGCACAACTTGTGTTTGGAGTTTGCAACAGCATGTAAAAATGCAGTACTTGAACGCTCTCCGAAATACACCGTGGCTCCTAACGCAAGCGAGCAAATCCAGGCCAACATCAAGGTTTCTTCATCAAATGTTGGAATTATAATGACTCGCATCGTTTATGAGACTTCAGATGAAATGGGGACTTCAGAGGTGATCCTAAAAGATATGAACATTAGCATTGCGGATTACATGACACCTGCTACATGCAATGATGTAGCTTTCCGGAGGATGTGGGCTGAGTGTCCGTGGAAAGTTAAGATGAAGGTCAATACCTTGCTTCAGGATGAGAAGGCATTTGTGAATTTTATAATCAAGTCAACAAACATGAACTGCCTAACACCGTTGTCTGCGCTTGATGGGGACTGTGGGTTTGTTGCTGCCAATCTCTACGCGGAGTGTGTTTGGCGAGCATGCTTTGGTGAACATCAGCATAGAGAAGCAGCAGTCCAACTGTAAGCTCAGTGGCTACATCGCTATACGTGGCTATGTCCATGGACTGGTTCTTAATTTGACGCATACACTTATCCTTAAACAGCAGGCTACGGTTAATGCGGCCATGAGCGTGTGAGACGCGCCACAAGTATTTTCTTTATCCGTACAACTTGTTGTTCTTTTTCTATCGAACACAGATGTTCAGTGTTTCGAAAACAAAATACAATGATAAACAAAGAAATAATTTTGAGAACTTAGTATTTTATTCATCATCCTACATATTTCAAGTACATGGATGTTAATTATATGCTCCCGTAGGAGTTTGTCTGTCTGTTTATAGAGTTCATCATGTAGAATACAACGATGCAAAATTGATTGAAGTTTGACACTCGATATAAGAGAAATAATCGCTAGAAGAGAGAAACATGAGCTTACAAAGCTAACGCGTAATCTTGACTTCCCAGGGGCTTAAGGCCATCTCCAACGTCAGCCCGCAAATTTCCTCCGGAATCCGTCCGCGGGGGTGAGGGGGGGGGGGGGGGGGGGGGGGGGGGGGGAGGAGGGGTGCGACTAGTCCGCGGACACTGATGCCGGAGGCCGCCATCCAACATTGCACGCATACATTTCAACAATAATTCAAACTAGCAGGACAAAATTCGTTCAAACCCGGCGAAATTCATTCAAGTTTGGTTATAATTTACATAAAAAGGTTGATATTTCGACCGCTTAACAAAAAATTAGGAAAACAGCCTAAACCCTAAACCGGACGACCACCTTGTACTCGTGGCCGCCCTGCCCTGCCGCATTGCCGTCGGTGTTGTCGTCGTCGTCGTGGCGCCAAAGGGCCGCGGTAGCATTGTCCGATGGCTGCCTGGCGCTCGCGGAGAAGCCGCTCCACCTCCTGCTGCACGGTGTTGAGTAACGCCGCGTCCACTGCCAGCGTTGCCTTCGGAGCCCTGACAGCGGCCTTGCCATGATCGGCGTTGGCGGAGCAGTCATTAAGCGACCACTCCTCGCTATCAAGGCGGTGGTGGCGCCTGGCGGTCGTCTCCGCGGTGCTCATGGAGTGGTCAAGCGCCCATGCGGCGGCGAGTTCAGGGTTGTTGCGGACTCAATCCAACGCCATGTCGCTCTTGGCGAACGCCGAGTGGCGAGCGACATTGTGTTGGTCGTACCTCGCCTTCTGCCTTGCCATGCGCTCCACCACAGATATGACGGCCCTCGAGCCCGAGGCACCGCCTTAAGCGCCTCCTCCGAGGTAGTGCAGGAGGCGACCCCACGCCTTCTTGATCGCGGGCGTCAGCTCCTCCTTGACGGCGAGGCGGTGGCGGCGACGAGGGCACGTCAATGCGCCAGTACCGGCTGCGAGGTGGGGATGCCGGGTCGTCCTGAGAAATGTATAGCCTCGCGTGAAAGTCACGTCAATGGCGATTTGTTGCAGATCTTGATCTCCATCGGATCATTGCGCCTACATAGTGCGACCTGTATGGCCACAAATGACGGAGTTGAATCCGGCAGACCTCGAGTAGGGTCCCAAGCTAGAAGTCTTATGATGGTAATCGGGGCATGCGTTTCTACCCAGGTTCGGACTCTCCTTCGAGATAAACCTTACACCTTGCTTGTGTTTGTATTGATTTGGGATGGAGCACAAAGTATAGATGATTTTACCACAAGATCGTTGTGTGTCATCTACTAGCCCTACCCCTCGGTTTATATAGGCTTGGTCTAGGGTTACAAGCTAGTCGGTTACGTACAAGAAGAATGTGTTCTCAACTACTTTTAATATCTTGGAGTATGCGTCAAGTCTTTGGGAGCCTTCCTTTTATATGTCATGGGCTGCCTCAACATGGTCCACTGGTGAACCGATATGGGGGTCCTCAGCCCGACTGACCTGGTCGGGAGAGGACATGGTGAGCGACCCCTGATCCGGGACACCGTCAGCTCGGAAGAGCAATCTCAATGTTTGACAATCCAAACATCATATCGGGGCTTGGTTTTTCAGACGGGGTAGTTTGGCATCGTGGGGGAAGCTAGCTCCCTAAGCTAAGAGCATCCAATCATGGAAGTAGGAAGCATCCGGGCATAGAGAAATTTATTGCTTCAGAATGGGTTGCTACCATTTCGCATTTGTGCATGCCATCATACCCCATGTCTTTTGTTTACTCTGTGCAAAGCCTTCAGCTATGTAGGTATGCAATATTGAAGTCTTGATCTGCAATGCAATACTAATGACACGTGATTTTCTTGGTCCATTGTGATTCTGGGAAACATCTCATGCTACCGTACTCGAGCAACGACATGTTCCCTCCCCATGCACACTAGGTGAATGAGCAACATTTCATATAATAAATAAACAAATAGTGTACATGGGTCAACTGATGCAGAGATCGAGGTGAAATGATCTAATTCACTGATAAAGTAGAAGTGGTTCAATGGGTCATAAAAAAGACATGAATGAAAAAAGGCCCTTGCACATATCTACCTAAGTTCAACAATCGAGAAATTAATACCAAACTCAAATAGAAACAAATCGGGAATGCATGCAAATTTTGGGGGGTGGGTTTATTTGTTTTTTAACCCATTTTGTATCTCTTAAACGGATCCATGAATATAAACGTGGGATATTCTTTGGACGTATAGGGACATAATAAACATAACTTAATTGCTAAATACAAAGTGACAATCAAGCATTAACACACGTTACAATATAGACATGTAAGATATGTAATAGTATACTCTCTCGACCTCCGCTATCGGATGCACCCATTGATTAAATTGACATGGCCACATAGAACAAACAAATTAAGGCACAAAAACAGTAGCTTCCAACACAAGCTCGGTCCGACGACGAGCTGTGATCCCATACGCTTCACTCATATCAAGCTTCTCTGGGTTCCCACCATCGGGAAGCTTCCAGTCGAAGTGATGGAGAAGGCTCGCAAGAGCCATTTCAATGTTTGACACTCCAAACATCATACCGGGGCACATTCTCCGTCCAGCGCCACCTGGGAGGAACCTAAAGTCCGTACCACCATAATCAACCTTTTCACCGTCAAACCTCTTGGGCGTGAACTCATTCGCGTCAGTCCAGCTCTTCTCATCCCTACCGATTGCCGACACATTCACGAATACAGTGGTGCCCTCTGGAATATCATAGCCCATGACCTTTGTTTGCTCAGTGCAAAGCCTCGGCATGAGCAACGGCACCGGTGGATGCAACCTGAAGGTCTCCTTGATGACCATATGTAGGTAGTGGAGCCGGCCGTCGATGTCGGCCTCAGTCACCTCGGTCTTGCCGTGGAGGACTTGCCGGACTTCGGATTGTTCGGCGGCCATTATGTGTGGGCTCCTCATCAGCTCGGACATTGCCCAAATTGTTGTCGTGGCTGTCGTCTCCGATCCCGCAGCAAAAAGATCCTGGTGACACACACGAACATATGTGAGACTAAAATATCATGTAGCAAGCAAAAGGTGGTAGCTAGCAGATTTAAAATTTCAGTAAAATTTCCAAATTTCTGGTAGTTATGGTGGGTAATGGAATATTTGTAACATTGAAATTTTGCACAATATTAAACAAAATTTAAGCCAAAGTTTACATTAGGCAAATTCATCTGAATCAATTATATTTCATCAAAATCCAAAAGATTTTGCGAAATTCCTGTAAGATCCAAAATAATCTAGCACCAATTTTTTTTGTCATATCAACTGTTGCCAAAAAAATCTCCTACTGAAATTTTAACGGAAAAGCTAATGGGTGACCGTTCAACGGGAGAGCGTGGCATTTTCTGGGAGGATAGCAGTTTTAGTTGTATCGGTGGGTGATAGTTTCTTCAGAACAACATGACATTTTCTAGGAGGATAGCAGTTTAAGCCTTCACTCCAGAAAATGTCATCCTCTTCTCTGCCACCCCGACCAACTAAAACTGCCATCAAAATGTTTGCAAATGCCACCCCTCCGAGTGGACGGCCGCCAGATAAGGGGGTCCAATTTTAAACCATGGTGGCTAGTGGTGACTGGTGACTCACAAAGAGGACGCCGCTGATGTTTTCATTGGTGAGGGCGACGCCGCCAATCCCGCCGTCCCTCTGGAACCGGAGCAGAGTGGTGAGTACGTCCCCCCTCTGCTCACGTCCGGCATCATTGTCATCCTCGCCCTCCATAGCTGTTCTGTGATCGCTGATCATGGCGTCCATGATGGAGTGGATCCTCCGGTGCACCTCCCACGTCGCCCCGAGAGCCCGGCCACCGATCGCCCGGGCAAGGCGCGACGCCGGGAACAGGTCGATGAAGTTAAACCCGGACATGAGGTCCAACACCCTGTCCAGCTCCTCCAGGTACGCGTCCCGCTGGGCGCACCTGTCGCCCACGGACGCCCTCATGACCACGTCGTTCATCATCACCTTTAGCATGTCACCAACATTGACGACGGGGCCGGCGTCAGCAACGGACCGCACGAGCCTCGCCGCCTCCTCCTCCCGGACACGGCGGAACGACCGGACGCGCCTTGGGCTCAGCAGCTCCACGGCGCAGAGCTTCCGGAGGGCCTTCCAGTGCCGGCTGTCGTGGCGCGCGAAGGAGATGTCCTCGCCGCCGTAGGTGAAGATGTTCGCCGTGGCGTACACGGGGCGGTCCGCGAAGGCGGCGTCGTGGACCTTCATGACCTCCCTGGCCGCCTCCGCGGAGGAGAGCACGAGCGTCGGGACGTGGCCGAGGCGGAGCAGCATGACAGGGCCGTGCCGACGGGCGAGCCTGTGCATGGCCTGGTGTGGAATGGCGCCGAGCAGGAGGTGCATGTGGCCGATCACGGGCAGCGCCCATGGCCCCGGAGGCAGCTGGTTCAACCGGCCAGCGCCGCGTCTGAGCTTCAGCTTGAGCTTGACGACTATGGCCACGAGAAGGATGCAGAGCAAAGTGTAGCACACGAGCTGGGTGTGTTGGGTTTCCGCCATTGGAGCTACCTTGATCGTGGTCGTATGAACTGAAGATTCAAGATGCGTTTATATAGGACGACAAGGAGTAAACAACGCAAGAGTCCATTGAGTGCAAGCAATGGATGTCCATAGGGAAGAGACGACCGTGGCGGACTGGCTGGCATATGATGCGGCTACATGGGGACAAGAGCTAAACAATGCAAGAATCGATAAAGCACAAGCAATGGAGATCCATAGGGAAGAGACGACCGTGGCTGACTGGCTGTCATTGCTGGTGAGCTTGATCTAACATATGATGCAGCTACATAGCGACAAGAGCTAAACAATAGAAGAATAGATTAGGCAATGGAGATCCATAGGGAAGAGTATGCTGTTTTTATATTGCTTGACTTCCTACCTATTTCGGTGCATTGTACTGCATCATTTCAGACAGGACAAAAAGAAGCTGAGACGGTATCCAGAAGTTCGTTGTTCCCATGTGTTGGTGATTCTGAAACAGCATCTAAGTGCTACGTTCTCTTCCTATTTCGGTAGGATGGAAAATGGCCGGATCAACTTTTAGTATTGCACTGCCAAGAATATACTCTCGTGATTACGTGGATCTTGCTATTTCTGCAAGTAGGCATCAGTGGACTGGAATTTTCAAAGCAGCAGAAGACGCGTGGGATACTGGATCTCTATTGGATGATCAAAACGGGCCAAAAAAAGTAATATGGGCCTCTCTCAACTACTGCTCCATACAAAGAACTGAGCTCCATCAAATGATTAGGTTCATTATGGTGGAATCGTTCTTTGATTTTTTTTTTCTCCTCTGGGAGGTGGGGAAGGGAGCCGGTGCACGCGTGCGCGCGCGGCGTACAATCCCTTCATGTCAGGAGAAAACAGTGATGAAGAAAATATTTTGACACTGCCAACGACCTTGAATATCCATCCATCCTGGCGAACTTTTTTTAGAAAAGGAGGATTACCCCCGGCCTCTGCATCACAGTGATGCATGCAGCCCCTTTATTAAGCAAAGTATCCAAAAGTCTGTGATCGAGAACAAGCTCGCTCAAAGTTGAAGAAAAATAAAATAAAAAGTATAATGTGCCATAACCATACGGCTCATGCCAGTAAAGCAATTACATGGCGATTGCATTGCATACAATAAAGCGACAACCATATGGCTCCTGCCAGTTGCCGATAACTCCGTTACAAAACATGATCATCTCATACAATAAATATAGCATCATGTCTTGACCATATCACATCACAACATGCCTTGCAAAAACAAGTTAGACGTCCTCTACTTTGTTGTTGCAAATTTTGCGTGGTTGTTACGGGCTGAGCAAGAACTGTTCTTACCTACGCATCAAAACCACAACGATAGTTCGTCAAGTTAGTACTATTTTAATCTTCTCAAGGACCGGGCGTAGCCATACTCGGTTCAACTGAAGTTGAAGAAACTGACACCCGTCAGCCACCTATATGCAAAGCACGTCGGTAGAACCAGTCTCGCGTAAGCGTACGCGTAATGTCGGTCCGGGCCGCTTCATCCAACAATATCGCTGAACCAAAGTATGACATGCTGGTAGGCAGTATGACTTGTATCGCCCATAACTCACTTGTGTTCTACTCGTGCATATAACATCTACGCATAAACCTGGCTCGGATGCCACTATTGGGGAACGTAGTAATTTCAAAAATTTCCTACGCACACATAGGATCATGGTGATGCATAGCAACGAGAGTGGAGAGTGTGTCCACGTACCCTCGTAGACCGAAAACGGAAGCGTTAGCACAACGCGGTTGATGTAGTCGTACGTCTTCATGATCTGACCGATCCAAGTACCGAACGCACGGCACCTCCGAGTTCAGCACACGTTCAGCTCGATGACGTCCCGCGAGCTCCGATCCAGCAAAGCTTCACCGGAGAGTTTCGTCAGCACGACGGCGTGATGACGGTGATGATGATGCTACCGACGCAGGGCTTCGCCTAAGCACCTCTACGATATGATCGAGGTGGATTATGGTGGAGGGGGCACCGCACACGGATGGGAGAGATCAACAGATCAACTTGTGTGTCTAGAGGTGCCCCCCTGCCCCCGTATATAAAGGAGCAAGGGGGAGGCCGGCCGGCCCCTGTAGGCGCGCCAGGAGGAGGAGTCCTCCTCCTAGTATGAGTAGGACTCCCCTCTTTCCTACTCCTACTAGGAGGGGGAAAGGAAGGGGGAGAGGGAGAAGGAAAGGGGGGCGCCCCCCCCCCCCTCTCCTAGTCCAATTCGGACCAGAGGGGGAGGGGCGCGCGGCCTGCCCTAGGCCAGCCCTCTCTCTCTCCACTAAGTCCCATAAGGCCCACTATTTCTCCCGGGGGGTTCCGGTAACCCTGCGGCACTTCGGTTTTCTCCGAAACCACCCGGAACACTTCCAGTGTCCGAATATAGTTGTCCAATATATCAATCTTTACGTCTCGACCATTTCGAGACTCCTCGTCATGTCCGTGATCATATCCGGGACTCCGAACTACTTTCGGTACATCAAAACACAAAAACTCATAATACCGATCGTCACGGAACTTTAAGCGCGCGGACCCTACGGGTTCGAGAACTATGTAGACATGACCGAGGCACGTCTCCGGTCAATAACCAATAGCGGAACCTGGATGCTCATATTGGCTCCCACATATTCTACGAAGATCTTTATCGGTCAAACCGCATAACAACATACGTT
Organism: Aegilops tauschii subsp. strangulata; assembly: GCF_002575655.3. Lineage (NCBI taxonomy): Eukaryota > Viridiplantae > Streptophyta > Magnoliopsida > Poales > Poaceae > Aegilops > Aegilops tauschii. The sequence continues at coordinate 606,570,610 of NC_053037.3, forward strand.
GTTCCCTTTGTCATCGGTATGTTACTTGCCCGAGATTCAATCGTCGGTATCTCAATACCTAGCTCAATCTCGTTACCGGCAAGTCTCTTTACTCGTTACGTAATGCATCATCCTGCAACTAACTCATTAGTCACATTGCTTGCAAAGCTTATTGTGATGTGCATTACCGAGAGGGCCCAGAGATACATCTCCGACAATCGGAGTGACAAATCCTAATCTCGATCTATGCCAACTCAACAAGTACCATCAGAGACACCTGTAGAGCACCTTTATAATCACCCAGTTACATTGTGACGTTTTGTAGCACACAAAGTGTTTCTCCGGTAATCGGGAGTTGCATAATCTCATAGTCATAGGAACATGTATAAGTCATGAAGAAAGCAATAGCAGTAAACTAAACGATCAAGTGCTAAGCTAACAGAATGGGTCAAGTCAATCACATCATTCTCCTAATGATGTGATCCCGTTAATCAAATGACAACTCATATCTATGGTTAGAAAACTTAACCATCTTTAATTAACGAGCTTGTCAAGTAGAGGCATACTAGTGACACTATGTTTGTCTATGTATTCACACATGTATTATGTTTCCGGTTAATACAATTCTAGCATGAATAATAAACATTTATCATGATATGAGGAAATAATAATAACTTTATTATTGCCTCTAGGGCATATTTCCTTCATCTTGTTCATCTTTGGCTCTCCCAAAATGAAACAATTTGCTTTTGTTAAAATTAATCTTCAATCCCGACAACTGTTCGAATAGGCATAGCGCAAGCTTCATATTTCTGGCATTTGCCAAATCATATCCATCCTGGCGGACTGTGTAGCTAGGCAGGCATGCCCAGGGCAGGCAACCATGCTCCGAATTGGCGATCAAGGAATTACACCGGGATGAATCCGCTGGTTGGATCAAGACCCATAGCCGCTGGGAAGTAGATGGGATCTAAACACTTCGTTAGCCAAAACCTATTATGCACGTCTTAGTCGATGCATGTTTATGCCACCATTATGTAATGCATGGGAATGAAGAACTGACATTCGACCATTATCAGTACTACCTCCGTCCTGGTTTATAGGTCTTCTTTGTAGTTTGTGTCAAATTTTGACCAAAGATTTAACTAACAAAATGTTAATGCATGTCAACAAAAATTATATTGTTGGATTTGTATTTGAACATAATTTTCAATGATATAATTTTTTGTGACATGCATGAACATTTTGTTAGTTCAATCTATGGTCAAAATGTGACACAAAATACAATGGGGATCAATAAATCGGGACGGAGGTAGTAGTTGCTAATATACTGACATGAACTAATAACAAATGAACCCACAAAAAACAAAACAAAAAGCACCTGCTTAGGTGAAAATATTCAGATGTGAACCAATCGAGCATCAATTCAAGCAGCTGATTTGAAATGAGAGGCATCCATGTGTTGGTAAGATGACTTTGCAAGCATTGACCAATATAGTGTGTTCTATTTTTAAGCATAGACTAGCAAATATGCCCGTTCGTCGCAACGGGAGATGAGAAAAAAAAATCTGGTAGTGTATCAATTCTTATATCAGTTGATATGATCCAGGATTGACCAGTTCGACAAAGACGTCCAACACTGCAGCACTCGACTGGTGTCATCCGACGACCAGGATGCACATGCCAAAGTCTAACAAAAAGTACATATGGGACGCGCATTTTCTTAGAGAAAAAAAAGAATTATCTATTGCATAAATGGGGATGAGGCTTGATTTGGCACCATCCCGCCGCACCCGATTTTCATCTCCCGCCATCTCCACCTGCGTTGCTCCATCGCATGCGAGCTGCATATACCATTTGCACCGCACTCTGCGTGGCTCACTGGAACTGCCGATTTGAGGATTTCCAGCGAGTCAAGCTCTGGGCTGCTTTAAGGTTCGTGCTGATGCGAGTCAGCCCATCCCATTTGCAATCAAACGCGGTTTTCTTGGCCCAACTCGGCCTGGTTGGAGGTAATGTGGGCTACCAAACATGACATTGGGCTCCCCATCATTGCGTGCTAGACATCGCCTTAGCCCACTCACTAGATCGCTGGAGAAAAACATACGCAAGGCAACTAACTAATCTCACCCAAGTGTGCGCTTCTATTTGCTCTAATCCTCATTACAAACTCCCAAACTATATAAGTAGGGTTTTGAATTTTAAGATTGTTACAATTGATTATTAGATTAATATAATTTTCTGTTTGAGAATTTGATTAATGCTATTTTCTAAAATTTGAGGTGTTTTTTCAGTTTTGCGGATCATTTTTTTACATTGTTCAGTTTTATTATATTTAACTAGTATTTCATGTGAAACGTTTCATTTTGGTAAGTACAATTTGATATTTAATCACCCGCAAAAAAATTGATATTTGATATTTTTGGTTGTCGAGTGTGTTATTCTTATGTATATTATTCTTTGATAACCGTATGTATGTGGTGTACACGTGGACATGGGGACATTTTTGTCATAGGTCCGCCCCTGGCAGTGCCTCTCAGAAAGACAAAGATTTGCTTACGTGAGAGACACCTCCCGGAAAAGGAAAAAATATTATTATTTTTGCTTTCATAGGAGGCATATTTGCTTCTCGTGGAGGCAAATATTTACTTCCGCGAGAGGCGCAACTATGCCTCTCGAAAATAAAATAAACATGTTTTTTGCTTCCGTCAGAAGCACAAACGTACTTCTCATGGAGGTACAATTCGGCAGCCTCTCGGAAAAGAAAAGAAAGTTAGAAAGAATCGTGCTTCCAGCTCATTGTTTTATCCTTCAGTTTTTTCGTGAAAAAAAGTTCACCAAAACCTATTAACATGGGGCTCTAGTTTCGAGATCTCGATGCGAGAAATCCAACGGTGAAAACGGTTCGAATTTGGACGCTCGGTTTAAGAAATAAAATGTGTTGAATAAGCGAATCTACAAAAAATGTGAAAACTCATAGGCTATGACAAGTGGCGCACATGCTATGCACCACTTGCCAACCCATGAGAAAGCGGGAGTGACCTTGGCAAGGAGTATCCCTTAATCATAGATCTCCGACAACTCATATAGTCGCTTGTGAATTATGTTCGTGCGTATCAGGGCCAATCCTATTTGGCGCGCTCATCGTACGAACATTTTTGGGCCCGCCCAATTAGGGCCAAAATAGGGCTTCCCCGATTTTGGGATGGTTCTGGAACATTCCCATTAATGTTCTGAAAATAAATGGAACCATTTTTTATGTTTCTTCGGCTTTTTTATTTTTTTATTTCCTTTCTTTTTTCATATTCATTCTTTTCATGTTCATCTATCTTTTATTTTTATTTTTTATTTTGAAGATCTTTTTTAATATTTTTGACATTTTTAAAAATCAGGAACATTTTCTATGTAATCGTGAATGTTTTTGAAATTCACGAATATTTTATGTAAAGTCGTAAGCATAATTAAAATTGTTAGAATTTTTGTAATTTGCTATTTTTCTGAAATTCGTGAATATTTTCTCTACATTGACAACATTTTTTTGGAAGTTGTTTTTTTAATGAGTGAACATTTTTTTAATCAAAAAATATGTTTGGGAACAATTTTTCGAGTCAATGAATATGTTTGTTTTTGCCCGACTTTTTTTGTAATGTATGAATATATTTTTTTAATTGTAAACCTTTTTTGGTAGTAACGGGCAGGCCTATTTACCACGGTAGCGGTATTCTGTTTCTTCTCTTCTTTTTTCTGGCCTATATCTATTTTACTTATGTTTTTAACATGGTTTTGGGTATTCTTTTTTTTCTTTTTCTTTTTCATTTTCTATTTTCATTTAGATGATTTGTTTTTCTTTATACAAATTCATGAACTTTTCCCAAATTCAAGAACTTCTAAAAATATCATGAACATTTTTCTTAAATTCGTGAACTTTTTCCTAAAATTCGTAAACTTGTTTCCAGTTACGCACCCATTCCATTCCCAAGCACCGCCAAGACTCCTTAGCCTCTTTGGCTTATATTCAACCCACAATTCAAATGCGAGCCAAGTTCTTCATGCACACATGCAATCACACAGCCCTTCCATTCCATTCCGAGGTAGCGCCACTACTTCTTAGCTTCTTCGCAGTATATCCAGCCCACAATCCAAGCGTCATGTTTCGCAGCATGCAAAGCTCCTTCACCTTGCATGTGAAGGATCTCTTTTAATTAGACAAAAAAACATTGTTGAACATCTTTAAATTGGTGAGAATCAGTATAAGGAAGCAATCTGGGATTATTTAACACAAAATATCCATAGGCACTAATACGTCGGTGGAACAGGCCCAATAACTAGAGCGCAGGCCAAGGCCCAATACCGTTTAATTACCCGTTTCGGAACATAGAAATATTTTAGAACTTATTTTTGTTCACAAGAATTGCTGTCTCAATTGGTCATCGTGATGCCCAATTAATGTACGCGGGACTTCTTAAGTTCGAGTCTCTCTTCTCCACCTTGTTTAGTTTGAATCCTTGGTTTTGCAAAAAAATTTGGTTGATTTTAGTAATATTGTTCGCTCGTGTAGCAGGCCTAACATGGAGGCCCAGTGGTGCGACGTGGGACGGACAAAATTCCCGTTAGAAGCCCATGTAGCCCAGCCAGATGGACAAACAAAAACTAGTACCACCTATGGTGAATGGACCACAAATTAAGAGAAACACACCTTACTTAGTAGTATATGTATAGATACCCAGGCTAAATATTTACAAATCACATCCAGTTTCTATTGATGGGCGTACTATGAGTGTCAAGCAAAGATAAAAGGGAGTGGGATACCTGCTAAAGAAACAAAACATCATCGATCCTGACATGTCTCCTCTTGGCTGCTCTGCAAGTGAAACAGCCACACACTTTGTGTCGCAATGCAATAGGACGAGGGATATTTGTAATTCACTAGGCGTCCAGCAGCTAAGTAGCGATGGGGAGCTGGTTGGTGCCTTCCATTTGTGTGGCATGCAATTTGCACATATGAAGCGAAGATCTTGGACTTTGGTGGCTACAGCTATTTCCTGGACTCTATGGCTCCGAAAAAGTTTATTCCACCTATCATGGCTGCCAAAACAATTACAGATAATGTTCAAGTATAGATGCATAGAACTCGTGGGGCAGTTTCTTTTGGTGTTTCTTTCCTCTTTCTTATTCTTTTGTCTCCTACCCTGCCTCCGTCTTTGTAGTTCTATACTCTTCCCATCGTGCGTGTAAAAAATTGTGTTGGACAAGGTTCTCCATGCATGCCATCCGTTTGTAATGAAAAGGTAGGGGCCTCCCCTCATGAAGTTGCTGAAAGAATTCTATGTATGTTCTAGCAACATAGCCGAGCATTATGTGCTCTAGTATGATATGAGTTAGAAAATTTGCCCATCGCCTCTACTATGCATCGATGTTATATCGTCAAAACAAAATTCTAATATTGTGAAAACTTCAGTTCATGCATTCTTTTTATCAATGAAGATTCAAACCATAAATTCAATTAATGCATACAAATGAAGACACATCAAACAAGCACTCATGCAGATAACAAGCTGTAATTTATTAATATATTTGACACATTACATATATATGATCTTCAATAAAAGTATTTATTCCAATTCATTTGCTATGGTGCCAGCAAATTATTCATAACAGCTTTCTCTCAATAAAAAGGTGCACGCTGAGGGATCCCCTTTCGGCGGTGACGAATAACCCTTGGTGGAGATGGTTTTTCCTTGCAATAATCCGCATCGCTGCAACTCTCTTCATTGTTTCCAGTATTTCCACTTGTGTTACTGCAATCTGTGTCATCATCCTTTCTTGTATAGTCAATAAAATCTCTAGTTGGAATGCTTGTCCTCATATCCTCTTTGATTCCTTTAAGCTGACAAGAAAATGTCCAGTCAAAAATAAGTAAACATTAAAGGAACCAATTACATGGGGTAACTTTTCAATAGTTACATATTAGTTTAGTAGCTTACGTTGCAACCCAGGGAGCAGAAGCGGAATGGGTCAAGAAGAGCACGATTGCAACTCTCACAATTGTATGATGATGATGATGCCTTGACCGCAGAAACACCACAACCACGTTGTTGTGGGCGCTCATTAAGAAATACAACTGTTGCACTGTTGATCACATATGTTTGTACATCACTGATATCAAGTACATCTTTTAACTCGGCAACCCTGACCACATCATGGTATGACGACCGCCTTATCTACAAGATTTCATAAGTTAATTTGTGTTGGTCATGACACAAAGGTATATCGATCCACTCTTTCACTAAAGATAATACATGTGTGATGATAAATAGATTTTTAGATGATCACTTACACTAAGTACTTTTTGACATATGTTAGATAAATATGATGTAAAAATACTCTTGCATAATCAGCGGCGGAGACAGGGGTGCCAGCAGGGGCCCTGCCCCCCCCCCCCCCCCCTAACATCCTTGAATTCAAGCTAATATGCATGTCAGTAGGTGTTTAATTCCTGCTAAAATGGAGTAATTTGACGGGCCGGCCCTCCCCAACAAAGCTAAACAACACTTGGCCCCCTTATTCAACATTCCTGGCTCCGCCACTGTGCATAATCTCTATTACTAAATCATAACGTTGTACACCATACCTGGATTACTCGATGGGTGGAATGATGGTCTGAACGACAATAATAGCAGAAGGCGCCCTTTGATTCCTCGCAATCTATGCAAAACAGGTTACACTCATTGCGATTAGAGAAGAGATGGTTGGTGCATATTGCAAAGAACTGTGTTGTGAGCAGTAGCTCTAGCCATGTAGGCACCGTCCCCCCCTTCATTGCAAAAACAAAGATGCTTTGCACTTGGACTACTATGTGTTGTGCTTAGTAAGGGACGGTATGGGTCGCCTTTATAGTGTGATCTTGGCAGTAAAACAAACGGCGCACATAGTTTGTTGCGGAATTTGTGGGGCTAAAAACTGACATCTAGTCCAGAAAGGCAGGCCCACATATCTTTTGTAAATTAATGGGTGCTTAGGTTAGGGGCAACCAAGCATTTGGCGTCTCTCCATTTCAATGGATGGTTCTCCATTCTTCTTAGTACATCTAGGAATACATTTCAGGTGCACACAAAAAAAATCTTTAATGAGGACGATTAAATATTCATTATTTCCATGACACAAATGCCAAAAGGGTAGTCACCGAGCATAATGGCAGAGCATGAGTACTTACTTTAGGTCATGAAAAATCAATGAGAATTTCTGCAGGAAGATGAATGGCTTGGCTGGATCATCGAGCCAGCACATAATTAGTTGTATGGGTCAAATATTCTGAGATACGATATATAAATACTGGAAACTATATGGCCCACATAAATACTAAGCCAACTGTGAAAATAAATTGCAAATGAAACAAAAGATTTGATCTACAAAATATATTTTTATTACTATGGGAATCACCTTTAAATGTGCCCATTTTATCTTTTGTTGTGTGTACTTCCTATGTGATCCTAGCATGGTTGCTTTTTACATGAAACACCTGATTTTTACATGCTACGTGCTGCCACTAAATGGGCGGATACCATCGCACTAAGACACAGTTCGCTTTGGGATCTGTTTCACTGATTTTGCTGTTGTTTTCCTGTTCACGGCTTTTCTCGCTCAGTTCAGGCCTTTTCTCCTTGTTTCCCTATTCATTGATTTTGCTGCAAATTTTTGTTGGTTTTCAGTTATGGTTTTTTTTTCTGGTTTGCTCTTTTTATTTTTATTTTGTTACTACATTTTAATACTTGGTGAATAATTATTTAATGTAGGGTGATTTTAAAATATATAGTGAATATTTTTTGAATATACACTAATTTTTTAATATACATAGAAAACTTTTTTATATGATAAAATGTTTTACTTTATACGACAGACATTTTTAAATATGCGATGAACTTTTAAAAATATACGATGAATGTTTTCTTAATATAAAATAAACTTTTTGAAGAAAAGACACTAAACAATTTTCTAAAATTTATTACTTATTTTTAATAGGTTTTTAAATATATATAGCTCCAGAAAAAACAGCAGTCATTTGTTTTTAGAAAACAAGCTAAACCACAAATAAATTAAAACATGGCGTGGGCCGGCCCATTTGCCCTGGCTTTTAGGCGGAGCCTCTACTATCTTACGCAAATTGAAGGTTGGTTTGCTAAAAAATGTTTGCAACTTTCGAATAAGCAAACTAGGTCACCCCCAAAATAAACTTGCACCCCAAAAAATCCAACCAAACAGCTTTCCCCGTCAAATCCAAGAATTTTCAAACTCGAGCATAAGGACCTTGTTGAACATCTGCATGAGTGTGATAGCAATCAATGGCTTGTGGTGAAAAATACACTGCATGGTGTCCGAGCAAGAGTGAAAGGAGGCTTGGATGGTTGCCTCCTACACAATATGGTACATCTGGAAGAAACTTTCCAGGAATGAAATCAAAGGACTTTGGAAACCAAAGCCTGCAACCCAATGGCGAACTTCTAGGTAATATAAGCCTCCAGCAAGATGCCTTGAGAGAGTACCTCTTTCTGTGATTTCGCAGGAGGATGTGATGTAAATAGTGTGAACATGTTTCATGTTCTTTGCATAGGTTCTGATCCCTTCCTATAAACTAAATCTTATCAGCTGGAAGTACAAAAATAATTTTGTGGATACGCAAAGTTTGCGCTTTTCACTGTCAGGAGGAATAGGGTAGTACCATTACAAGGAAAAGTGATCCGCAAGATCGCATAGACGCGGACAGCGCGAGCAGAGATAGAATGGGGATACTTAGCACCGAGTCATCCACACGCTAACCCGTCGCAGAATGTTGGCTTAATCCAGCAGCACCCGCACGTGCCCAAAGCCAAACATCCTCCTTTTTTGCGAAAAGGACATAGATCTCTTGCAAAGATTTATCATAAGTACAAAGCACCACAAACATAAAAAAAATTACAACGAGGTCAATGAATCACCGAACAAACGCTACCACTGCCAGAACAAACCACCGACGCGTCGTTATCATCGCTCCCATATCGGAGTTGGCAAGAACTTGTTGTTGACAGCCGGGAAGTCTTCGTCTGGCATCCTCCTTGATGATAAGCACAAGTCGAATGTATAGTTCCCCCTACTTAATTGAACAACAGAGCTCCTAGTGTTTGCGGTCCAAAAATTACTATAAGTAGATGATGCGTCGTGCATTTCTACGCGAACCTTGGTAAAAAAATGCATAAATAGTTGCCACAAAAGCATCTAAAACTAATGGAAAGCAAATGTAAGCTTAAAAATAAATAAATAAAATGAAGCGTCTAAAAAGAGAAAATAAATTGCAATTAAAAGAATATCATTTCTAGCATAATGTGAAGGATGAACTCTAATGCAAAAATTACTTATGACTAACATGCATGAATTGATGATGTGGCAGCTTTGCCTGCATAGAATAATGCAAAAAATGTAATTGCATATATGACTTGATTAGGTGGCAGTTGCATGGCTAGGAAAAATAGGCAATGAGTTGTAGCTATTTAGGACTAGAAGATACATTCTAAAGAGCAAGCCACAATAATTGCCTGTCATTTTCATGAAGACTTGTAAAAGAGTTGTACATACAAGATGGTTGATACAACAACACAAGGCATGAGATAGACAACCCTTTTCACAAGTTGTATATAAATTGAACTGCAAGAACGTCTTATATTTAGTTACAAAGGGAATGTACATGCTTTTCTGGTACGAGTAACCTGAATTGATATGCATCGTGGCGGACCAAACTCCGGTTTCAACATAAACCCCGTTTCACAAATTACCCCCGTGTATACTTATGAGTTTTCCTTGGCAAATTATTGTGGTTCAACTCTTAAGTTCACAATAATTTGTGACAAGTTGTATACTTATGAGTTTTCCTTGGCAAATTGATAAATTTTAAAAAAATTAAAAATGTTCACAACTTTGTACGAAATGTTCATGAATTTTTAAATAAATCACGATTGGATAGAAAGTGTTCACAAATTCGAAAAATATTCATGATTTCAAAGAATGTTCACAAAATTTAAGAAAGATGTCTAGAAAAAGAAAAAAGAACATGATAAAAAGAAAAGATACACGAATATTAAAAAATAAAGGAAAGTACCAAAAAATGAAAAAAAAAATGAAACAAAAAGCACATAAAAGGGGGGAAAACTGCTATGGGAAGGTTCCAGAACCTTCCGAGAAAAACCCTAGTTGGGAAGGCCCAAAAATGTACGTGCGTGGAGTCGGGGGGTGCACGTGCGGTCTATAAGCTCGCTAAATAAGATTGGGCCTACTAAGCACTATCACAATTCACAAGCGAGTATACGAGTCGTCCGAGATCAGTAAGGGGTACCCCATACAAAGATCACTTTCACCTTCTCAGAGGTTGATAAGGGGCGCACTGTATATGTGTCACTTGTCGCAACCTACGAGATTTCCATTTTTTCATAGATTCGTTTATTGAAAAATATTTTATCTCTTAAATCAAGCATCAAAATCACGAGCTGTTTTCATCATTGGATTTCTCGCGCTAGAACTATAAAACTAGATCCCATGTTAATAGGTTTTGGTGAAATTTCTTTTAAAAAATAGAAGAAAAAAACTCTAGCTGGAAGCACTTTTTTCTTTTCTTTTTTCCTTTCAAAGAGACACAGCCTCTCGCGAAAGTAAATATGTGCCTCCATGAGAAGCAGATCTGTGTCTCCTATGAAAGCAAAAAAAACATTTTTTTTCTTTTTGCGTGAGACACGGCGCGGAAGCAAATCTGTGCCTCTCATAGAAGAAAAAAAACACAATATTTTTTCTTTTCGAGAGGCACAACTGTGCCTCTCGAGGAAGCAAATATGTGCCTCCATGAGAAGTGGAGTTGCTAGTCTGGTACACACAGTTTATTTTTGCCTCGGTTCCCACCACCACCCCTCCATGCATGGCTTTTTCCAAACCGATACCACCTCCTCTCGTTTCCGGATTTTTTGGATTTTTGGGTTCCCGAACGAAGCACTCCACCCAAATGAATCCCTCTAGGCTCCACACCATCGCCTCTGTTGCCCTGTATGCCACCGCCACCGCGGCATATGACCCCAAAACCGCACGCCGGCTGCTGTTCCCATCCCTCCATCTCCAGTTCAGTTCTCCAACATCCAAAAATATCCACAAAAGGAAAAAAAAATGAGTAATATAAGAAAAAAAACAGAAATAACCAAGGGATAGAGGGAAGGGTTGGGTCGCACAGGTAATTGGTTTCTACCTGTTAAGGAATTGACTAAAGCAAATATGTGATCAGTAAAAAAACCAAAATTACCTCACAACATAACAGGAAAAAAAGGAGCACAAATCTCAAAGCAGAAATTGACAGGAATAAAATCGACTGACTCAAAATCAAATTTCAGACAACTTACATATATAGCTAAAGTAATGAAAAAATATGTAAAAAAGAAATACCCACAAAAAATATAAAGAAAAGCAAAAGCAAAAGCAAAACGCATAAAAAAACAGGCAATGTGTAACATACTTCAAGTCCAATAGACACATTGGCTTACCCAAACAAAGACAAGTAAAAAAATTCAACCTAAAAAAGTTGACTTGCCAAACAGGGGCAAGTCAAAAATCCAGCCTAAGAAGAAAATTGAGTTACCCCAAACAGAGGCAAGTCAAAAGCACTAATCTTGATAAAAAAAGCCAACTGTTTGAAAATGGACTTATCCAAATTGAAAAATCAGACGAGTTACATGTAGCTAAAGTGGTTACATATGGTCATCCTAAACCTCGCCAGATGGCCTTGCCACTGACACCATGCATCTTCAAGCCGCCGTCCCCGAGATCATACTCCCAAACACCATGCATGCGGCCGGGAATCGTGTTCGGCGACCGGCCCCTCTTTTGCTGTCTGCGAGACGGTACCGATCGTTCGACCTAGCTACACCTTCCCGGCCGCTCGTCTTCCGAGTCCATTAACTGCTGCAACCCATCGACCGCCGTCTTCTCGTCTTCTGAGAGTCTCCATTAACGAGGGCACGCACCGGCAATCGAAGCGCCTCGTGCAGTTCGCCTTCCGTGTATGCATGCGTGCGCGCGCTCCGAATAAAATGGGCAGTGCTTATCCAAACGCCACAAGCCACACACGAGCATCGGCGCACGCACGGTTGGTCGGTCATGGCGGACTGGTCGGCTCTTCCGTCGGACCTCGTCCGCAGCGTCGCCGACCGCCTGCTCGCCGCGGCGAGCGACGTCGACTACTACATGCACATGCGCGCCGTCTGCCACGGCTGGCGCCTGGCCACGGCCGATCCATGCGGCGGTGCTGGCCTCCTCCGTTTCCGTCCCCGGCACTGGATCATGCTGGACGACGGCGAGGTGGAGCAGCCGGTCCATGACGAGGGCGGTGTCCGCCTCTTCCTCAACGTGGCCACCGGCCGCGTGCTCCGCCGGCGCGTCCCGCTGCTCCGGGACCACGTCCTCGGCGCCGCCTCCGACGGCCTCCTCGTCCTCGGCGACAAGAAGTTCCCGCACCGAGCCAGCGTCCTCAACCCTTTGACGGGCTCCTTGGCCCGCTTCGCCGCCGCCATACCCCGCGTGAACCGGGTGCGAGCAGCGGTGACCGGCTCCGAGGACGATCGGTCCCTCTCGCTTGTCTTCTCCTTCTACCACGACTCCTACAGCGACGCTATCACGTGCGCGCACCCGACAGCCGCCCGACTCTCGCCGGTGCAGCTCCCATACTACGTCGGTGCCGGCCCCTTCCACAGCTTGAAGCAAGAGAACATGGTCTACGTGGCCGACCGCGACGGGCTGATTGTCAGGTTCGTCGTCCCGTCGGCGCAGCACCACCAGCACTGCCACGCCAAACTCATAGTCTCGGCCGTACCTTCATCCGTCTGTATCACCTCCGGCGACGGCGGGCGGTGGAGGTCTTCAGGGTCGACGTGGAGCAGAAGGCGCCGCTGGAGCGCGTGAGGAGCATCGGCCGCCGCGCGCTCTTCCTTGGCCGCAGGTGCATGTCTGTCAACGCCGGTGAGCTTCCTTCCGTCGACGGCGACTGCGTGTACCTCGCCTCGGAGAACGGCAATGTTGCTTGGAGGTACGATCTCCGAGACGGCGGCGAGACGATGATCTCGGGCTTTGATGCTCGGCCGTTTGGCTTGGTTCAGGCGCTGCTCAACTACTGCGTTGTCGTCCCCGATGCAAAGGCTCAGCTTCACTCTGTCTACCGAACGGAGTGTTTGCTGTCGGTTCTTCAGAGTCAGACTAATTGGGGATACGTTCAGTTTGCATGCTTCTTGCCAGCATATCTAAGTTGTCAAATGCTCAGAATAGTTTTTCTTAGCAGGGGAAAGTTGTCAGAAAGCGCCATTTCTGGACATGGTTTTAGTGGCATTATACTTGAAATATTCTTGGAAAATCATTTCAATGTGGTGCAAAAACTACACAATCTCATTAAAACTAGGATGGTAACAAATACATATTTCTTCATGAACCTAAATGTTCTATCTCTTGGCAAGCCGAAACAACTTAATTGTTACAATGGATTTTTTGTACAAAAGAAATATCTAAAATTAAGTGAGGGTGTACCCAAGCCTTGATTTCGTTAAAGAAATCACACGTTGAGCACACCTGTCTCTTTTCTTTATAATCATCAAAAGCTTTATTCAGCCATGATTCTAGAGCTTGACTATATTTAGTATTGGAGCATGGAGTGATGTTTAAACACATAAAAATGGTAAGGCAATAAACACATACTAGGATGATCTTTTTTTTTGCCATTATGAGCCTTGAAATTACATTCATGACACTACACGCATAAGCAAAGATAGTATGAAAACTCCACTCAACGAGGATAATGAGTATGGACTTTCTTTGTCCAACCTTTTTCAACTATATTTCTTCTTAGTATTTGAAACTTTTATTTTTATTTTTATTGAGATGAAACTTTTATTTAACTTGGTTTTCATCTTGGAAGTGATGCAAGGGCTTGTTTTTCTGGTAGTTTCCCTTCTCACCAATGTCCCGTTTGCACCCTTCATCTCCCTGCAACCCCCCCCCCCCTCCTCTTCATCCTTCCACCAGTAGAAAAAGGGGCTTTTACCCCGGTTGGTAAGGGCCTTTTGTCCCTTTTTCGAACCGGGACTAAAGGGTCGTTACTAAAGCCCTAACCCTTTAGTCCCGGTTCTTACACGAACCGGGACAGAAGGTCCTCCACGTGGCCGCTGCTGCCAGCCCAGGCAGGGCGGCCTTTGGTCCCGGTTGGTGCCACCAACCGGGACCAATAGGCAGGGCCTTTTGTCCCGGTTGGTGTCACCAACCGGGACCAATAGGCATCCACGCGTCAGCATTTTAAGGGCTGGGTTTTTTTTTGAAGGGGGGGGGGGTTGGGGGTTAATTTAGGTGTTTCATATATTGTGTTAGCTAGCTAATTAATAGAGAGAAGTGTCCTCTCTTATCTCCGTGCTTGGTCGACGCTACGTACTATATATGTATGGAGAGGACTAGACACGCTAGCTAGTAATCAAATGAAGGAAACAGAAGATCGTCATGAACATATGCATATAGAGAGAAGTGATATCGACCACCTCTCCTTCTCCGAGAGATTGGTCGAACAACAAGTTCTCGTATATCTATCCGACACTATCGGCTACATATATACAATAATTATCTCTTACAATACAATCTCCTAATTAAATTGTAAGAACACAGGGTCCACATAGTATTCTCCGTTTTCAGCGATCACGTGGTCAAGGAAGAATGCCGCCAATTCTTCTTGAATTCCTCGCATACGATCTGGTGCTAGGAGTTCATCCCGCTTCCGAAACATCTAATTTGAAGAAGGGGGTCAATACATATATATATATATATATATATATATATATATATATATATATATGAATAAATGAAACTCAACACAAATGATGGTAATAAAATAAAATTGTGAATATTATTGCTTACGCACTTCATATTGTTCTTAAGTGTAGCCCCGCTCACAGGTCGTGTAGCGGATGGACTCGCAAACGTAGTATCCACAGTAATTATTCCCGGGTTCCTGCCACAACCACTTTACAAGAAATAGAGGTCAATCAAACTGATAAGCAAGCATGCTAAATGGTATTGATGAAACTAGCGCTTGAATCACTAGGAGATGCGCGGAACATGCTACTATAGTACTTACTTTCGGGTGTTTAAATTGCAGCTTCTTCGGCAGTCCCGGAGCTTTTGTGGTGAATTTTCTCCAAACCCTGCCAGACAAAGAAAACAATTACTTGATATCAGGAAATGAACAAAGTTGCTGATATGGTGGATAATGATCGATTTAACTTAGTACTCGAGCATTTGAGTCATGTTCGCATAGTCCTGGGGATCTTTTCGTCTCGAGTCTAAGACGGTCACTACTCCCTGCTCAAGCTTAATCTCTAGGAGAATATAGTGGAAGCTGCGCATGCATGCATAAGTCATCAATTACATTACCATAACCTGGACTAATAAGGGAAACCAAATATGCACAAGACAGTAACACTCACTCGAAGTTGTAAGGAAAGAGTATTATATCTTTGTTTTGATTTAATACCAACGATTGTAGCAAGTTGGCCTCGGCTTCTTTGGGATGTTTTTCAACCGTATATGCATCTATGAGATTTGTGTTAATGAACCCAATATCACCGATTTGTCTTTTCTTCAATTCGGCGATCTTCAATCTGCATAATATAGTGAGGATAATTATAAATACATGCAATGAAAGAGCTGACCTATATAGAGAGACTTAATGACAGAAGTAGTACTACTTACAGGCAGTAGCAAGTGATCGTTGTTTTATTGAGGGCCTTTTGATTGTAAAACTAGAAGAAATCCTCAAATGGAACATTTAGCAGTTCAATTCCAACGAGGTCATGCTCCGGTTTAACTCTCAGCGTCAAAGTACTCGTCCCATCAGACTCTCTGCAGGTTTTCATGTACCAATCATGTAATCTTCGCATCATCGTTGTTAGAGATCTTTCATCTTTGACGAGAGGCTTCCCGTAATGGTATTTGTGTTCGTCCACCTCCATGATTTCATAATGTACATCGTCGGGCAGGTAACCTCCAAGATTGCTATAACCGGGCACCATCCTCGGATCATTAGCGACGATGTCTTTTGACACCTTGAGCGGGGGGCACGATTGGTTCGCTTGTTCGCCGAGCTGGGCAATCCTTTGATCACTGACAGTACTTCCCGACCGCTCTGCTTCGGCATATGTCTTTGCAAGAATGCGCTCATAGTTGCCTCTCGGCGGAGACTTTGGTGGTTTTGTCAGGGCAGCCAAAGTGCGCTTTGCTTTCACCAGATTTACCTTCTCCTCCGGAGGTGGATGTTTCTTTGCTTTAACCCCATCAAAGAAGTTTGTCACTTCGGCTCGCACGATCTTCCTGGTTTCCTCCTCGGTCCTCTCGTATGGTAACTTCTCTGGAGTCTTCAGAGAAGGACCGAATCTGTATTGCCTCCCGCCTCTGGCAGCTGTACTGCTAGACGCCGGCAGAGCAGACGGAGCGGCTGCGGCTGTCTTCTTTCCTTGCTTACGAGGCGGAGGAGAAGGACTACGACGCGCCGGAGCAGCCGCAGCGGCGGCGGGTCTCTTCCGCCCTTGCTGATGAGGCGGAGAAGGAGGAGGCTGGCTGCTCTGGCACGCCGGCGCAGGCGGAGAAGGAGGCGGAGTGCCGCCACGCACCGGAGAAGGAGGCTCAGTGCCCTGATCACTTGCCGGAGGAGGAGGCGGAGGAGGAGGCGGAGTGCCGCCACGCGCCGGAGAAGGAGGCTGAGTGCCCTGATCACTCGCCAGAGGAGGAGGCGGAGGAGGAGGCGGACTGCCCTTACTCGCCGGAGCCGTCCATTTCGGAAGGTTGATGAGCTCCTTCTGCCATAGGCACGGAGTCTTCAGAGCTAAACCCAGCCGAGTCTCCCCTTCACCGGTAGGGTGGTCAAGCTGGAGGTCCTCAAATCCCTCCGTTATTTCATCCACCATCACCCTAGCATATCCTTCTGGAATCTGCCGGCAATGGTAGGTTGCGCCGGGTTCAGGAGGTAAAACAGAGCCAACAGCCGCCTTGACTTTGAAGTTCTGCCATTGCGCCATAAGGTGGCAATGTTGAGACTCCGTGATAGCATCCACGGGGTAGCTAGCAGGAGCCGTCAAGACATGCTCCAGCTGAAGCAGCTCGGTGGAAGCCACGCTGCTTCTCCGCTGAGATGGCAGGGTAGCTTCGGGGGTTGTTTCGGCATGTCGATTGCTGTCTCGTTCCTCTAGCGCTTGAACCCTTTCGTGCAGCTTCTGAATTTGGGTCTGCTCCATTTTTTTCCTCCTCTCCTGGCTTTTGTAACCGCCTGCGTCTGGAAAACCAGTCTTCCACGGAACGGAGCCTGGCGTGCCTCGTGTCCGTCCAGGGTGCTCAGGATTCCCGAGGGCCATTGTGAGCTCGTCGTTCTCTGTGTCTGGAACGAACGTCCCTTCCTGCGCTGCATCGATATATTGCTGAATCTTCTTGACTGGTATTCTCAAAAGCTCGTTCGTCCAAACGCACCTCCCTGATACAGGGTCCAAGGTTCCGCCAGCCCCGAAGAACCAAGTCCGGCAACGGTCTGTCCAGTTCATTGTCTATTGTTCGATCCCTCTTTCAAGCAGATCATTCTCAGCCTTGGCCCACTTAGGCCGGGCTTTGAGGTAGCCACCTGACCCCGTGCGATGGTGAAGCTTCTTCTTCGCAGTATTCTTCTTGTTTGTCGCTGACATCTTCTTACTCTTTTCCGATGTCTTGTGGGCCACAAATGCGGGCCAGTGATCTCTGATCTTCTCATACCGGCCGATGAATTCGGGTGTCTCTTCTTTGTCAACAAACGTTTTCAGCTCATTCTCCACCTCCTGAATAGGTCTGCCATCTTCTTAAGAGCATGAGACTTGATTAATTGCTCTTTAACTGGCTTCTCCGGATCCTCCTCTGGCGGTAGGGTGAAATTTGACTTCAGCTCAGTCCAAAGATCATCTTTCTGCATATCATTGACATAAGACACCTCAGGGTCTTCCTTCTTAGGCTTATACCATTGGTGGATGCTGATCGGGATCTTGTCCCTAACTAGAACCCCGCACTGAGCAGCAAATGCATCCTTTGTCCGGATGGGTTCAATCGGTTGGCCGTCGCACGCGATTGCTGTGATCTCAAACCTTTCATCCGAGCGCAACTTTCTCTTCGGGCTCGTCTCTTTACCGCAGTTGTGCTCGATCCGGAGGGCTAGAAAAAGGAAGAAAGACGAGTGTTAATTAATATGTGTACATACCAAAACAATGAATGCATCAATTAGCTAGTCAGCAAAGGCTTAACTAATATATATACCTGGCCGGACTCTGTTCGGTCACCGGAGCCGTCACCACGGGCTCCTTCTTGCACCAGCATTGGGTCACCGGAGCCATCATAATCATGTCTTTCCTCCTCCACTCTTCGATCACCGTAGCCTGCTTCTTCACCATGTTCTTCCAGACCATCATTGTCGTTAAGATATGACAAGATATCACCTCCGGCTAAGATTATGTCCCCCTACACCTCTTCTGCTTGCTCGTCTCGTCCGTGCTCCATTGTTTCTGCAAATATTACAACATGGCAATTATTACACAAACATGACAGCAGGTGGTTAGTGCAAACGTAGACCTAGCTTATTCCGGGTTTGGGGTGGCCTCAGCAACGCTTCAAGGGTAGGGGCGCGGCGGGAGGGGGTAGGAGACCGACATCATTTTTTCTACGGTTTGGGTGTGATCGAGAGTTTTGGTCGAGCGAGAGGGCCGGGGGGGTGCTCCCGTGGTATAAGTTATCACGGTCGAGAGGGGGTATAAATATCGACCGTCCATCATGTCAAAGTTATCTGGGAGGGAGTTATATATATCGACAACGACAACATACATACATGGGAAAATAATGTTATCGGGGAGGGGGTATATCGACCCCCCCCCCCACGTGTTGAAGTTATCAGGAGGGGGTTATATCGACAACGACAATGAACGTACACGGGAAAATAATATTATCGGGGAGGGGGTATATCGACCCCCCCTCGTGTTGAAGTTATCGGGAGAGGGGTATATCGACGACGACAGACCCGATAAAACATAAGAAAACGAAGAAGAAAGAAAAAGAGGAGAAGAAGAAAAGGAATAGAGGAGAAGATTGAAGAAAAAAAAGAAGAAAAAAAAAGAGGAGAAGAAGAAAGGAATAGAGGAGAGAATAAGAAAAAATAGAATTTTTTTCTATTTTTTCTTCTTCTCTTCTATTCCTTTCTTCTTCTCCTCTTCTTTTTCTTCTTTTTTCCTCTTCTTATTTATTTCTCCTCTTCTTCTCCTTTCTTCCTCTTCTTATTTTCCTTTTTCCTCTCATTCATAAAAAAATGTTCAAATAGAAATTTCGAAAAAAGTAAAGGTTTTGCCTAATGCATTGTTCATATGAATATACAAACATTTGCATATTCTACAATAATTACTATCACAAAAAAATCTATGAACAGAAAAAAATCCTAACTTTTCTAAAAATCTATCTTTTGCATATATACATGAACATATATATACACAGAGAACATATATACATACATATACACAAAGAAAATGCAAAAAAAAAGATCTAAAAAAAGGGCATATAAACATATATACACACATACATATACTCATACATATACATATAATTAAGCATATAAATGTGCAGAAAAAACATGAAGGAATTAGGGGGCAGTGCCGGCCCTGACCAAGGCGACGGCGGCACGTCGGGGAAGGGGCAGAGGCGACGGCGGCGTGGTCGGGGTAGGGGCAGAGGCGTCGGCGGTGAAGGGCGGGGCAGGGCGACGGCGACGACGGGGACGGGCCGGGGCGGCGCGCGTCAGGGCAGGGGCGCGGCTGACGGCGAGGGCGCGGGCAATGGCGACAGCGACGACGGGCACGGGCGACGGCGACGGCGACGGCGGGGGCGGCGTCGGGGCGGCGGGCGGCGTCGGCGTCGTCGGGGCGGCAACTGCTAGGTAACTCTGAAAATTTCCTAAGTGTGAACTTATATAGCAAAGACTTTAGTCCCGGTTCGTGGCACCAATCGGGACTAAAGGGTGGGAAGCGGCGGCCTTTGGTCCCGGTTGGTGCCACGAACCGGTACCAATGCACCCCTTTAGTCCCGGTTGGTGCCACCAACCGGGACCAAAGGCCTCTTGCTGCCCGCGTCGCGGCCAAAAGTTTAGTCCCACCTCGCTAGTTGAGAAGGGCTCGGAGTGGTTTATAAGCCCCGCTGCGGCTGCTGTCTCGAACTCCTCTCTATAGCAGGCTTCTGGGCCTAACTTTGGCGCGCTGCACGTTGAGCCCTCTAGCCCTTCTGGGCCTGTATTTGCAAACCCGAGGGTTGGAGGGCCCATCGGACAACGCCCCAACAATTTTTTTGCTGTTTTTAGTTTTTTAGTTTTCTTTTTTGCTTTATTTATTTTGTTTTGTTTCTACTTACAACAAAAAACTTATTTATTTTATTTTATTTTGTTTCTAATTACTTATTTATTTTACTTTATGATAATTCTTTTTGCTATTAAAGTTTCTATCAAAAAAAGTTCTTTATGAAAATTCTTTTTGCTGTATTTAGTTTTTTTGTTTTCTTTTTTGCTTTATTTATTTTGTTTTGTTTCTACTTACAACAAAAAACTTATTTATTTTATTTTATTTTGTTTCTAATTACTTATTTATTTTACTTTATGATAATTCTTTTTGCTATTAAAGTTTCTATCAAAAAAAGTTCCTTATGAAAATTCTTTTTGCTTTTAATGATTTTGAACAGAAAATACTTCGATAATTTTAGTTGCACCAATTTTATATGATTTTATTTTCAATAATACTAGAGGTTTCTTATAATGTTTTGAACAGAAAATACTTTGTTAATTTTAGTTTCATAAATTTTATTAAAGTTTATTTTATTTTGTCGGAACACAAGAAGTCCGGAGTTGTAATAAGTTATTAAAAATAAAAAAGAGGCGCAATGCTCGTTAATTTGCTTCAAGCCTTTCGGAATAGTGTAGACTGCACTGCACATAGCTCCATGCAGTCTACCATATTCCTCAAGGCTTGAAGCTAAGCAACGTGAGCATTGCGCCTCTTCTTCATCGTCTCTGCACTCAGGGCTTATAAACCGCTCCTAGTGCCTCTCAGCTAGCGAGGTGGGACTAAAAAACTGCTTAGTAAGAAACTGTAGTACCGGTTCGTGCCACGAACCGGTACTAAAGGTGCTCGTGGGGCCACAACCTCATTAGTACCGGTTCGTGGCACCAACCGGGACCAAAGGGTGGAATTGGTCCCGGTTCGTGCCACCAACCGGGACCAATGGCCTTGCACAGCGGCGTGGTGGTGAGTTTAGTCCCACCTCGCTAGCTGAGAGAGAGCCGCACCTGTTTATAAGGTGCGGTGCGCCTGAGCTGTCGAGCTCCTCTCTAAAGCAGGCTTACGGGCCTAACCTCTCTGTACATGCCTGTGGGCCTACTGGGCCTTCTGCAGGCCTGAATCCTGGCCCATGGATGGGTTTCTAATCGTATTCAGGCCGTGGTGGCCCAGTAGGTGGCATAATTTTTAATTTTTGGCCTGTTATTTTTCATGCATTTACTAATTATTTTGAGCTATAAGATCCTAAAATTGAAAAGCATTTCAAATGAACTCTGAAAAGGTTGAAAGTTGGCATGGTATCATCATTTCATCCACATAGCATGTGCAAGAAAGTTGAGAGGGTTACGGCAAAAACTAGATGCACTTCATGTACAAAACGGACAATGGTATCATACTCGTCTGTTACAAAGTTGGCATGGTATCATCATAATAGTTGCGGGAGAAAGTCTTCACTTTTTCTTCGCTTGTGTCATTTGCTTATTGCGCCGTAACCATGGATAATCTTCATCGTTTATCAGGATGCTTGGGTCAGCCTTGACTTTGAAGGGAGGAATTTCATGAAACTTTTCATAATCTTCAGACATGTCTGTCTTGCCCTCCACTCCCACAATGTCCCTTTTTCCTGAAAGAACTATGCGGCGCTTTGGCTCATCGTATGATGTATTCGCTTCCTTATCTTTTCTTTTTCTCGGTCTGGTAGACATGTCCTTCACATAGATAACCTGTGCCACATCATTGGCTAGGACGAACGGTTCATCAGTGTACCCAAGATTGTTCAGATCCACTGTTGTCATTCCGTACTGTGGGTCTACCTGTACCCTACCTCCTGACAGATTGACCCGTTTGCACTTAAACAAAGGGACCTTAAAATCATGTCCGTAGTCAAGTTTCCATATGTCTATTATGTAACCATAATATGTGTCCTTTCCCCTCTCGGTTGCTGCATCAAAGCGGACACCGCTGTTTTGGTTGGTGCTCTTTTGATCTTGGGCGATCGTGTAAAATGTATTCCCATTTATCTCGTATCCTTTGTAAGTCAATACAGTCGAAGATGGTCCCCTGGACAACGAGTACAACTCATCACAAACAGTGGTGTCACATCTGAGACGTGTTTCCAACCAACTGCTGAAAGTCCTGATGTGTTCACATGTAATCCAGTCGTCACACTGCTCCGGGTGTTTGGAGCGCAGACTGTTCTTGTGCTCATCGACATACGGGGTCACCAAGGTAGAGTTCTGTAGAACTGTGTAGTGTGCTTGAGACCAAGAATATCCGTCCCTGCATATTATTGAGTCCCCTCCAAGCGTGCCTTTTCCAGTCAGTCTCCCCTCATACCGCGATTTAGGGAGACCTATCTTCTTAAGGCCAGGAATGAAGTCAACACAAAACCCAATGACATCCTCTGTTTGATGGCCCATGGAGATGCTTCCTTCTGGCCTAGCGCGGTTACGGACATATTTCTTTAGGACTCCCATGAACCTCTCAAAGGGGAACATATTGTGTAGAAATACGGGCCCCAGAATGACAATCTCGTCGACTAGATGAACTAGGACGTGCGTCATGATATTGAAGAAGGATGGTGGGAACACCAGCTCGAAACTGACAAGACATTGCGCCACATCACTCCTTAGCCTTGGTATGATTTCTGGATCGATCACCTTTTGAGAGATTGCATTGAGGAATGCACATAGCTTCACAATGGCTAATCGGACGTTTTCCGGTAGAAGCCCCCTCAATGCAACCGGAAGCAGTTGCGTCATAATCATGTGGCGGTCATGAGACTTTAGGTTCTAGAACTTTTTCTCTGGCATATTTATTATTCCCTTTATATTCGACGAGAAGCTAGTCGGGACCTTCATACTGAGCAGGCATTCAAAGAAGATTTCTTTCTCTTCTTCCGTAAGAGCGTAGCTGGCACGACCTTCATACTGCTTCGGAGGCATGCCGTCTTTTTCGTGCAAACGTTGCAGGTCCTCCCGTGCCTCAGGTGTATCTTTTGTCTTCCCATACACGCCCAAGAAGCCTAGCAGGTTCACGCAAAGGTTCTTCGTCACGTGCATCACATCGATTGAAGAGCGGACCTCTAGCTCTTTCCAGTAGGGTAGGTCCCAAAATATAGATTTCTTCTTCCACATGGGTGCGTGTCCCTCAGCGTCATTCGGAACAGCTAGTCCACCGGGACCCTTTCCAAAGATTACGTGTAAATCATTGACCATAGCAAGTACGTGATCACCGGTACGCATGGCGGGCTTCTTCCGGTGATCTGCCTCGCCTTTGAAATGCTTGCCTTTCTTTCGACATTGATGGTTGGTCGGAAGAAATCGACGATGGCCCAGGTACACATTCTTCCTGCATTTGTCCAAGTATATACTTTCAGTGTCATCTAAACAGTGCGTGCATGCGTGGTATCCCTTGTTTGTCTGTCCTGAAAGGTTACTGAGAGCGGGCCAATCGTTGATGGTTACAAACAGCAACGCGTGTAGGTTAAATTCCTCCTGTTTGTGCTCATCCCACGTACGTACACCATTTCCATTCCACAGCTATAAAAGTTCTTCAACTAATGGCCTTAGGTACACATCAATGTCGTTGCCGGGTTGCTTAGGGCCTTGGATGTGAACTGGCATCATAATGAACTTCCGCTTCATGCACATCCAAGGAGGAAGGTTATACATACATAGAGTCACGGGCCAGGTGCTGTGATTGCTGCTCTGCTCCCAGAAAGGATTAATGCCATCCGCGCTTAAACCAAACCATACATTCCTTGGGTCAGCTGCAAACTCAGCCCAGTACTTTCTCTCGACTTTTCTCCACTGCGACCCGTCAGCGGGTGCTCTCAACTTCCCGTCTTTCTTACGGTCCTCACTGTGCCATCGCATCAACTTGGCATGCTCTTCGTTTCTGAACAGATGTTTCAACCGTGGTATTATAGGAGCATACCACATCACCTTCGTAGGAACCCTCTTCCTGGGGGGCTCGCTGTCAACATCACCAGGGTCATCTCGCCTGATCTTATACCGCAATGCACCGCATACCGGGCATGCGTTCAGATCCTTGTACGCACCGCGGTAGAGGATGCAGTCATTAGGGCATGCATGTATCTTCTGCACCTCCAATCCTAGAGGGCATACGACCTTCTTTGCTGCGTATGTACTGTCGGGCAATTCGTTATCCTTTGGAAGCTTCTTCTTCAATATTTTCAATAGCTTCTCAAATCCTTTGTCAGGCACAGCATTCTCTGCCTTCCACTGCAGCAATTCCAGTACGGTACCGAGCTTTGTGTTGCCATCTTCGCAATTGGGGTACAACCCTTTTTTGTGATCCTCTAACATGCGATCGAACTTCAGCTTCTCCTTTTGACTTTCGCATTGCATCCATCTTGATCTTGTGATCATCGACGACATCCGCAACATGCAACTCCAATATCATCTTCTCCTCCTCAATTTTTTTTCCTTCAAGTAATTGTTTTCTTCTTCAACTAAATTTAACCTCTCGACAATAGGGTCGGTTAGAATTTCCGGTTCAACCACCTCCTAGATAAATAAAATCTATGTCACGTTGGTCGGTATATTTGTCATAAACAATAAATGAACCAAATATTTATAAAAACATAATATATACCACATCCGAATCATAGACAGGATGAGGGCCGACGGGGGCAGATACCAAAACCATCGCACTATGTAATAAGAAGGAATAATAAAAGTAACAAAATTAGACAAGTAACTATCTAAAGTAAGAATTGTTTTCCTTTCAGAAAGAAGATAAGAACAAGAGGCTCACCACGGTGGTGCTGGCGACGAGATCGGCGCGGGCGATCGACGGCGGTGAAGACGGGGACGGGACGTGACGGACCGCTAAACCTAGACAAATCTCCGGGAAAATGGAGCTCGGAGGTCTAGTTTCGAGAGGAGAAAGATTAACTAGTGTGGCTCAGACATTTCATCGAACACCTCATGTGCATAGGAGGTGAGCTAGAGCACCCAAATGCCCTCCCCTCGCCGGCCAGAAAAAATAGAGCACTGTGGAGAGGCTCTGCTGTGGCGATGGGGTATATATAGGGAACTCTTTGGTCCCGGTTCGTGGCACCAACCGGGACTAAAGGCCTTTGGTCCCGGTTGGTGCCACGAACCGGGACCAATGCCCCTTTAGTACCGGTTGGTGGCACCAACCGGGACCAAAGGCCTTGTGCTGCCCCGCGTCAAAAGTTTAGTCCCACCTCGCTAGTTGAGAGGGCTCGAGAGTGGTTTATAAGCGCTGCTGCGCCCACCCTCTCTAGCTCCTCTCAACTGCAGGCTTTCGGGCCTAACCGTTCTCTTTGCCTGTGGGGCCTCCTTCTGCGGGCCTGAATCCTGGCCCACGGACGGGTTTCAAGTCGTATTCACGCCGTGGAGGCCCAGTAGGTGGCATAATTTTTTTCTCTGTTTTTTGTTTTCTCTTTTGCTTTATTTGTTTTGTTTTGTTTCTACTTACAACAAAAAACTTATTTATTTTATTTCTAATTACTTATGTATTTTACTTTAATTATTTTATTTTTATTTACTTTACTGCTGCTATTTTTATTTATTTTACTGCTGCTTTTTTTATTTAATTTATTAAGGTTTATTTATTTTTATTTATTTTATTAAGGTTTATTTATTTTATTTACTATAAAAAATGAACACAGATGCGCTTATAGAGGAAATTCAACCTAAATTCATAATAAATTTCTATGAAATTTACTGTGAATTTAGGTCAAATTTCCTGTATAAGGGCATCTATTTTCACTTTAAGAGGAGCTCAACAAAGAAGAGAGGGAGGGGCTTATAAACTGGTGTGAGCACCCTTCGGTTGGCGAGGTGGGACTAAACACTGGCCGCAACTAGGACCAGCCCTTTAGTCCCGGTTTGTGGTACGAACCAGGACTAAAGGGTGGTGGGCCAGGAGCGTGGCCCATTGGTCCCGGTTTGTCCCACCAACCGGGACCAAAGGGGCCGGACAAACCGGGACCAATGCCCCCACGAGGCCCGGCAGGCCCCTGGGCATGAACCGGGACCAATGCTCACATTAGTCCCGGTTCGTGACTGAACCGGGACTAATGTGAATATTGCCCTGTGACCAAAGCCCAGTTTTCTACTAGTGTTCTAGTTCTTACCCCATGCCTCCCGTTACTCTTCCTCTCGATGAATGTTTCCAAACAGCTGCCTCTAAGCCAAACTTGCCGCCCTTTGGTGTATACATTTCACATTTCATCTATGATGCTTGAATTTTTTGTTTGACCTTCTTGATGAGGAATCCTTTCCAAATTTGTCAAAACACAAACACACCAAAACCCTACTCATGGTTATAATTAGTGTTAGTGCTTGATTATCTTCAGTCTTATATCATCGCTATGATGTTCAGGCTCATAAAGACCATAAAATTGGATGACAAACACATAGGGTACTCATAATCTTCGGCACTTGGCTATTATGGGCCTAAAATAGATTTTTGCCAGTCCTTGCATAAAATGAGACAATAGAAAACTTCACTCAATGATGACAATAATGAATGTGGACTTTCTTTTCTTAGACATGAATAGATTTTTTTTCAACTATGCATGCCCTATTAACATTTTAAAATATTGATTAACTTGCCTTTTTCTTCTTGTAAGTGAATGAAGGGTGTTTAGGACAACAAGCTTACCGGTTTGTTTTTGCTCACGTCCCCTTCCCACCTCTAGTCCCACCCCAACCACTCTCTCTTGAGCCACTCACTTTATTCCTCATATCCCTCTTCACTACGCTTAGAGCAACTCTAGCAGATGCTCCATATCATCTGGATCGTCATAATAGTCCCCGTAAGAGTATGACGATCACGACCAGAAAAGGGTTGTCTAGCAGAGTCACCATATCGTCCTCGGTCTGCATAATTTTTGGAGGACACTCCAAATCGAGTTCGCGGTCCTCCATGTTTGGAGGCTAGGGGTGTTGATATGGGGTGGCCTCCAAACCCAACCGTTTGTGCAGGAGGAAATTCCAGCCCGTCTCTTCCTCCCATGCCTAGCCTTGCAACGGCGCAGCCGTTCATATGACTGCCGCTTCCACTCCTACCAATGGCGCAACCAGTTTTCCATTGGGAAGAGCGCCCATTAATGGTCCCTACCGCGTTTCACACCCATTTCACACTCGCTTGCACAAAATCCAGTCTCATTTCCCGTCAGAGTATGCCCATTCATATTATATAAACCGAGCCAACCCCCTCGACAGAGCCACTCCTCGCGCATATTCCTTCCCGCTTCGTCGGCGCCACTCCTCGCCTATCTTCTTCCTTCCCTGCCACTGCCACACTCACCTCTCATCGGCCATGTCGCAGCAGCCTAGCCCTCCTCACAAACCCTTTCCCGACGTTACCTACGATGGCCACACCAAGAGAATGCTCTGGGAGAGGGCGTGTGGCTACTCCAAGTGGGCCGAGGAGGACACAATCCATAAGGATGAATTAGCGTCCACTCGGAGCGCCTAGCGATCACGCACTGCTACCTTGCCCCGCATGACGAGGACCGCCTTGGCCAAAAAGGATGGCGCACTCACGGAGGGCTACAAAGTTGTGGCCTTCTCCGGCATCAAGGGTGCACAACACATCCGGTAACGCATGATCACAGTAGTGGAAGCAGCCAAAGCATCCCCTCCTGCGGGGTCACTTCCAAACAAAGGAAATTGAATTCTGTACTTGCGCGTAGCCTCGGCAGCCTCCATAATATTTATGGAACACGCTCCATACACATTATGAAGGCTGTCAATACTGTGACTCCTAGAGTTGCTTGTAGAGCATCTCCAACGGGACTGAGCAAACCTGACATCCTATGTGTTTGCAGGTGCGTCCATGGATATATCGCGTCAGCTTGCCTCTTATTCGTGCATGTTCGTAGTTGTCCTTTCATATCCGACCCCCAAACTTTCATACAATCCCATGCAACGTAGATCAACATAACGTATATAAATTTCACATAACATAGCGACCGGACTTAGCAAGTTCATCATACAACCGAGCAAGCAAGTTCAAAACATAGATAATTTACGACTAGGACATGCAAGATACAAGTAGACAAGGATAAATTGCACCACTTCCTCGCTTGCTCTTCCACTTGTCGTCGACGAAGCAACGATAGTATGCGTCGAAGTCGCCATATGCGTTGGCATCTAGAGGTCCATCGAAGTTGCGAAGGTGCCAGGTGAGGAGTTGAGCTTGGCCAGACGTCAGGCGACGCATGCCTGCTCCTTGGCGAGGTAACTTTCTTTGGCCTTTGGCAGTGACCGCCGCTTTCTCCTTCACGAGGCACTCAGACTCCTGGAGGGCGAGCCCCAATGCTTTCACATTTTTGTGGCGGTGGCGGCAGGCATCCATCTCGGTCGTGGTCAAGGAACGGCGCAGGGACCAGTGCGGATCTGCAAGAGCCGCAAATAGAGCGGCTAGATCCAACCAGAGTCGCCTACCTCACGGCATAATCTGCCCGCGCCTTTGATCTGGGGAGTCACAATCGTGGGCTTGGAGGTGCCGAGACCAACACTCAACGCCAGCCGAGAGGAGCAAGGGTTGAAGGTCACATCCCGGAGCTTCAAGAGCCCCACCGAGCAACTGGGACAGGTGTGGACCGCGACAAACCGGCGCCATCAGGCACGGAGTTGGAGGAGTCCCGGTGGGCCACCGGGGAGGGCGTAGCTAGAGATTCCGCCCCTATCTATCCAGGACTCGCGGAGGGCCACATGGATGGCCAACTCCTCGTTCGACTCCACGTTGAGGGTGTCCCCATCATCAGGGTCAGCTTTAAAGGAGGAGCCGCTGCCTGATCCTGCCATGGTTGCGAGGGAAGATGCTAGGGAGGAGAGAGGACGAGAAGTAGAGTGGTCGAGTGAAGTGAGGCTAGGATTTGGTCCGAGGTGGGATAGGCTGAGATTTATCGTCGTGACTATATCTCGCATTCGGTGAGATAGTACGCACTACTGCAGGATGGTCCAAACGCGGCACTACGATCAGAGACCCTTCGACGAAACTGTGTGCGATGCCATAATCGCAAACGGTGGTGTAAAAAAACCGTCAAAAAAGGTGCAAAACGTTTGCGACGACGGATGTATCAAAGATGGTTCAGATTTTAGTTGTGTGTGCGATGCAGGGCATACGATTCAGTTCAATTAACTATTTGGGATGAGAAGGAACAAAATAAACGGGCAGCCAGATGAAGGCGTGTGTGATATACAACATACGGTTCACTATGATGAACTGTGCGTGATTAGGCAACACAATGCAAACGGTTTAACTGAACAAGATGTGTGTGATACGCGGCAAACGGGTCCGTAATCAGAAATGTGTGCGAAGACCAATAATAATACAAACGATTGCTACTAATAAGCCGTGTGATTTGCTCTGTCAACAGTAGAATAACATGTATATATATGTAACTGAAATAAACATTCAATTACATAAGTGACTATACCGATCATTCGCACACACCTCAATCAACAATTGCATGCATTCTAAAGTAGGAGAAACGATCGTCTAGTCATCTACTTCTTATGACGCTCCCGCCACTGCTATGTGGCTCGATCCCTCGTCTAGGGCAGGAAGAAGACAGTTCCTCATGTCAACGATCCGCCTATACATCTCGTGGCTTGTGTACGCGTCCTTGGCCGCGTACTTGACGTGTTCTTCATCCAGTCTCTCATGGCAAACACTGTGCCAGGCGTTCTTGTCCTTCTTGCTCTCTTCCTTCGTCTTCGCGTAGTATGGGTCGATGATGGCCGAGGCGAGGTCAACCAGGGAGTTCAGTTTATTGTTGTCGCTCCCCAGGCCTTGTAGTGGTACTGGATGTTGACAAGATTCGAGCATTTCAAGCCCGAAACCTTGAGCGCTTTTAGATTGTTGGTGGTGTCCACACTAGCGAAACTGTAGTCGGAGCTATTGATAAACCTGGAGAAACGCTCGCAAGGCCTAGTGGCAAGGTGGTAGTGGTAGACGAGGACGTCATGTCGCACGCACAACTGGGCGACGACAACCTTCTGATCGTGCTCGGCACGACCCATGGTGTACTCGAGGTCGAACCCAACCACTCGGTACTTGTCCTCGGCAAGGAACTGCTCCATAGTTTGGATGGAGCTCTCCACCGAGACCGGATCGTTCGTGTACACAACCGAGAGGGCGTTCCCCCTCACGTGGGTGTCCACTACGTGATGCGTGGTGAACTGCCCGCCGTTGTCGTCGTCGGCCGCTGGGAGCGCCATTGGAGCCACGGGGAGCGCCATTGGAACCGCTGGATGTCCTCTCTGTATGTGTCGTCGTGGGTGTGCTTATTGTGTCGTGTGACGCGACAGATATAAGGTAAATGGCCACAGGAATAAATGGCAGCCAGGCGGCCTGAATTCTCTGCGCGTCCGCATGCAGTTTTTGCAGCGGCTAACTGCATCGTTGCGCCGCGCCCGGCGCAACCGCATGCACACGAACATGCGTGATCGTGCACCGGCCCAAAACACTAGCAGCGCGCGTGGAGGAACGAGGGCAGAGCACCCGGAGGGACGCGAGAGCAGAGCGCGCGCGGCGGGACGCAAGCAGAGCGCTCCGCGGCCGCCTAAACCGCAAGCAACCACACGCATAGAGCAGTTGAACACGCAGGAAATGGTCGCCTACAAGCCGGCCGACAGTTGCGTCGCTGCGTAGAGAGCGGCCGTGTGCTACCACCTCCGTCTACTCAATGGTCCCTTTATATTATGTTCCATGCTTTGCCCTCAAATATAATCCACAAAATGTTAATGCATGTTATAAAAATTATATAATTTGAAACTGTGTTCAAATACGAATCCAACTATATAATCTTCGGCGACATGCATTCATTTTTTATTAGTGAAATCATACTTATAAACCAGGACGGGGGTATAGTACGTAATTAAATCGCAAATGTTTTTTTATTAACCGTGTGTGTACGTGGCCTTTCGTCCTTCTCTCGCACGTCTTGTCACCCCGCTGCCGCAGACGGCTTACAGCGCAAGTTTGCGCAGCGCGCGGGGGTGTTCTTTTGGCCAAACGGTGGCGCCAATGAATCGTCGGTGAGCCCGTTCCCGTGCAACATCGCAAGTTCCCGCGCAAGCTTCCCGCCCGACTCGGTGAAATCCCCCAAAATCCCAATGCTTACCGGCCTCACTACAGGAAACAGCTACTTTGCCGTCTGCCACGGCGGACGGCAAAGGCTCGAAAGGCGGACGGCAAAGACCTTTGCCGTCAGCCGCGGACGGCAAAAGGCTCCGGCAAAGAAGGCTACGGTAAACAGCTGCTTTGCCGTCTGCTTCCTGGCGGCGGACGGCAAAGGCTCTTTGCCGTCTGCGGCGGACGGCAAAGAGGGCGGGCGGCAATAATTGCGCTGTCAGTCCGTTAAGTGGCTAACGGCAGACCTTTGCCGTCCGCCGCAGACGGCAAAATTTCTCTGGTCTTTGCCGTCCGCCTTATGATGTCATCTACACGTCACTAGATGGCAGGTTCTTTGCCGTCTGCCACTGATGGCAAAGTGCAGGTTCTTTGCCGTCTGCCACGGACGGCAAAGTCTTTGCCGTCTGCCACTGTAGGCAAACTGACCAAATGGGTCAGCTCCCAGGAAGCACAGTTGGCTGCCACGTGGCTTCTTTGCCGTCCGCGGCAGACGGCAAAGAGCTCTTTGCCGTCGGTGGCAGACGGCAAAGAGCCTGCATATTGTCTGTTTTTTCTGTTTTTTATTAAATCCCACAATTTGCACAGAAAATATATAAGTTTCATATCACATATCCAGCACATATCCAGCACATAAGTTTCATATCACATATCACATCAGTTTCATCCATACACATTGTTCATACATAAGCAAGTTCCATCCATACACATTGTTCCATCCATATATATATTACAATGCAATGTTTCATGAAGATAGCAAGTTCCATCATAGCAAGCTAGATACAATGCAAAGTTTCATCAAAGGAAAAGCAAGCACTCCATCATAGCAAGCTAGCTTCCATGAAGTGAATGAAATCTGCAAAATGGTAAATAAGAAAGTTAGAAATAGGTGACTAGAACAAGAAGAAGACTAGAACAAGAAGTATATGTCATTTATGAGCTAACTTAGGTGAAATGGATCATATATGAGCTAACTAAGTTGAAATGGGTTGTTTATGAGCTAACTTAGTTGAAATGGATCATTTATGAGCTAACTTAGTTGAAATGGGTCGTTTATGAGCTAACTAAGGTGAAGGGCATCGTTTTTGAGCTAAGTAAGGTGAAATGGGTCATTTTGGAGCTAACCTAGGTGAAATGGGTCATTTTGGAGCTAACCTAGGTGAAATGGGTCATTTTAAAGCTAACGTAGGTAAAATGGATCATTTAGGAGCTCATCTACGTAAAATGGGTCATTTTAGAGCTAATTTAGTTGAAATGGATCTTTTTGAGCTAACTTAGGTGAAATGGATCATTTAAGAGCTAATTTAGGTGAAATGGATCGTTTTTTAGCTCACTTAGGTCAAATGGATCGTTTTATGAGCTAAATTAGTTGAAATGGATCGTTTATGAGATAACCTAGGTAAGATGGGTCATTTTGGAGTTAACCTAGGTGAAATGGGCCATTTTAAAGCTAACGTAGGTAAAAAGGATCATTTAGGAGCTAATGTAGGTAAAATGGGTCATTTTTTAGCTAACTTGGATGAACTGCATCATTTATAAGCTAACCTAGGTAAAATGGGTCATTTTGGAGGAAAATAAGCTAACTCTAGGTCATTATGGTAAGCATATTGGAGGAAATAAAGCTAAGTCTAGGTCTTTATGCATTTGTTAAGCAAAACACTAGAGAAACTTACCGTGATCAGGGAGGTGTAGGAGCGGGGTGGCTAGTGCCGCTACCTGGAGAAGGATCGTGCGATGCGTTTCTGGAGTTAAGCTGCACCAAAGATCATTTCCAATGTCTCGTTAGCATTACGACACTCAAATGTTAAGACTACCAAGTAATGTCCATTCAAACTAAACTCACCGTGCTCCCAGGAGCAATCACTGGCATCGGCGGAGCGGGCTGACCGGACTTCTCGCACACAGACTGCACATTTGGTTTTCAGAACAGAGTCATACTAGTTAGTAATGAGACTCAAATGTTAAGACTAGCAAGTAATCTGAAGAAGAAACTTACCACAAGGAGCTCGTACATGGCCCTTGCCTGCATGTCATTCCGCGCCCTCTCCTCCTCCATCATCTTTCTCGTCCTCTCCTCCATCTCCCGCTGCCTCTCCGCCGCCTCCGCCAGAAGTTTCTCCGTTCTATCTCTCTCAGTCTGTATAGCAGCCTGCAACACCACTCACATGACCATTTGTAATCATTGATGGAAGCGCACACAATGTAATGGAGAAAGATAACTGAGTACGTATCACTAACCTTGATGGCGAGTTGCACTGGCCGTTCACGAGGCCTTATCTCAGGAGCGGAGCTCGACTGGCGCGCCTTGATCTCCGGGAGAGTGCTAGGACAACGGATAAGTCCATCTCCAATTGCTATGGAGCCATGGGACCTCCCGCCACCAGATATCATCACCAGCTCTGGATCAATGGGACCCTGGCTCGGGTTAAAGTCATCCCCTTTCCTCGCCTTCCCCTCATCTCTATATCTCACGAGCTTGTTGTGGGAGGAGATGTTGGTGAAGTTGTTTGCATCATCGAGGTCAGACTGAGAGAAAGCCTTGACTTTCTTGAAAGAGCAAGTGTGGGCCATGGCATACAGGTCGTACACCTCTGGCACCTTATCCGCCTTATTATAGCGTGCCTGAAAGAGAGAAACAATGAAAATTAGTAATTAAAGGGCTCAAGCTAGCATGATGAATGAATTGCATGAATCATTAAGCAAACCACATACCCAGTTGCGCCCGAACTGATATAAGTTGGAGCTGCCTTGATGGTGTGGCACACCTTCCATTTGGGCACGTTTGTCCTTGGCTTGGTTGTGGAGGGCTAGCCATTCTTGTGAGCACCACTCATCGACCAACACCTCCCAACAATCCATCCGAAACGCACACCATCTCGGAGGCGCCTAAGTTAGCAAATAGAAACTTGAGCGCTACGGCTAAGAATTACTAAATGAAGGAACTTAAGTAGAAGGCCTTAAGAATTACCTTCATGTACTGCTCCTTACTCAGGAACTTATCGCGGCACGCCGGCTTGGTCTTCTTGATACCACGCAAGGCGTAGTAGTCTCGAACAGCCTGCACCCGAGCCTCGTGCCGTAAGTTCTGGAGTAGGCGCTTGCAGACGTTCTGGATAACATTTGCGCTGTCCTCCTCGTATCCCTCCTCACACCTGTAGAATGTCTGCAATCAAATGAGACAATATTGATTAGTACAATTAATAACTAGCTAGTTGAAGATTTTGAAATGTGTAAAGGAGAAATTACCCAGAACGTCCTGATCACCATGCCTGCCCTCGTGTCGCACACGACACCGTCGATAATGACATCCGGCGGGGCCGGGGCAGCCACGTAGTGCTCCCAGCTCAACCCAAGCTCTGGAAGCCGACCCTCACCAGGCAACGTGACAAACCCCGGGAAGTTTTGCCGGCAAAGAACTCCAAGGACGGAGTTGGGCCGGCGGACACTATGATGGTGGTCCCAACCCCTGCAGCATGACAAGGCCAACGCATTAGTTATTTGAAGAAACATGAATGCAGAAGGTACAAAAATATTAAATGCACTTACGTACCTCTCCCCATCAGGGAAGATCAACCACCTCTGCTCGCGGGTCGCCGGCACGGACGGGAGCCGTGTAGCACCACGCTGGTAGACGGTGCCACCCTCCTCCTCAAGATCAGTCGGCTCCCAGCCATCATTAGCATGGCCACTCGGCTCCTCGGGCTGATCCGGCCAGGTACCCCATCCGGACGTGTGCTCCTCCGGGGTCTCGTGGGCCGAACTCTCGTGGGCCGAAGGCCAGTCGATCAGAGGCTCGTGGGCCCAAGACCCGTGGACCGGAGGCTCGTGGACCGGAGTCCGTGTAGCCTCCTCCTCGGACGAGTCCACCCTAGCAGTCACGTGCTCGGGTGAAACAGCTGGGGGTGGCGGCGAGGAAGGCGCCCTAGCAGTCACCCTACCTCCTCTCCCGCGACCACGTGCCCCACCTCCTCTCTTCCTACCTCGTCCCCTGCTGGGCACCGCGGTCGACGAAGAAGGGCCCGGCGGTGTGGACATACTGTCCAGCAACGCTCGGCGGAGAGGTACGTCTGGAATCGAAGACCTCAGACCACGCGCCGACGAAGAAGGGGCTTTGGCGCGCTCCCTACCAGCGCCCACCATCTTTCAACACCTGCCATGACAAACTGTAAACGAAATTAGTACAACATAAAAAAAAGACCGACATGAATAATAATATGTGTATCACTTAAGTGTATCATCATCAAGTACAACATTAAAAAATTTAATACCTGACACTACTAATAATCTCGATCAGTATCATCAATAAATGCATAATCATCATCATCACTATAATCAATGACGGGCTCATAGGGTTCAGTGGCATCAACATGTGCAAGGCCACCTTGACGTAATCGGTCAAGCAATGACAGGTCATCCGCAGCAGTAACCTCTTCTTGTTCCGACTCTTCTTGTTCCTCCTCTGGGGTGATGTCGGATTCACTGTCGCTGTCTACTTCAATGTTTTGGGGTGAAGTATAGCGGTTCTTGAAACGCTTTTTGGAAAGACGTGTCTCTTGGAAGAATTCTCCTTCATATGTGTCTGGGTTAATGTGAGGTTCATAATCCTCTTCCTTTGGGGGAGATAGTCTAGCACGTGGCGGCACTTCATAAACGACATCCCAACCTTTCAGATTTGGATTAGTTTGGCAGGCCCACGGTAGATAGAATACTTGGGTCGCCTGTTGAGCCGTAATATAGACATCAGGAACATCTAAATGGGTGCTTTGGTTGATTTCAACTAGCCCTATATGTTCATGAGTCCTTCTAGTCTCCTTCGGCTGAAACCAATAACATTTGAAGACTACGACATTCGGTAGGTTTTCACCATAGAATAGAAGTTCATAAATTGCTTCAACTCTCCCATAATACTCGGTACCTCCTTCGTCGATAGCAGATACACAACAATTTGTAGACTTTCGGTCGGCCATAGATAGCTCTTTGCCATAGGTACGAAAGCGATACCCGTTGATGTCGTATTTGTCAAATGAACGGACCTTATAGTCAAAACCATTAGCGACTTGTCTCAATTCGGCGTCCATAGACTCTGAATTAGCCTACAAGTTTAATATGAAAGGATTGTTGCATTACGCACAAATTAGCGAATGAAACCGGGATAGCCGCCTACAAATTAGCCTACAAGTCTAATAGAAATTACCGTTTGTTTGAACCAAGAGATGAAACCGGGATAGCCGCCTCCTTGCTTTGCGAGAAGCTCATACTCTTCGACAGAATCCTTTTGGATCACCGCTCCATACGAGAATAAGGCGACGTATCGACTGTATGAAATATCCAGGAATAAGAGCAGTTCAAAGGAAATAGAAGTTGCGAAACTATGTACCGAGAACTTACTCGATGTACGGCCGCACTTCTATCAGGTTGTTGAAGATATACAACGAAATGGTCCGCCGTTGTTCGTTATCCAAAGATACTGGATTTGAAACACTGGCTGGTGCGAGATTCCCTTTGAATAGGCTGAGGTTGGATCCACCCTTTTTAGGGTCGTCAGCATTGTACCGAGGCTTCGGATTATGCAAATGACGATTTTTGGCTTCGTAGTGTGCTGTCACGAAGTTTGCCGCCTCCTCAGTGATGAATGCCTCAGCCATCGATGCTTCAATCTACGTTTATTTTTACATTTTTGTCGAAGCGTCTTCTGCATCCTCTCAGTTGGGTAGCACCAACAATTTTGCACGAGCCCCCCCAATCTTGCCTCGGTCGGGAGATGCAAAATCAAATGTTGCATTGGATTAAAGAAGCCCGGTGGAAAGATATTCTCTAACTTGCAGATCAACTCCGGCGCCAACTCTTCCATTTCTTCTAGCACGCCAGGCGATAGTTCTTTCGCACAAAGAACACGGAAGAAATAGCTGAGTTCTGCCAGTACTAGCCATTCATCCTCAGGGATGAAGCCACGCAACATCACCGGCATTACCCGCTCAATCCATATGTGCCAATCATGACTCTTGAGACCAAATATCTTCAATTTATCAAGACTGGCTCCCCTTTGTAGATTCGCTGCATACCCATCGGGGAACATCAACTGCATTTTCACCCACAAGATAATTTCCCTCATAGCTGGCCTTCCAAGATTGAACCATGCCTTTGGCTTCGTCCAGTTCTGCTTTCCT
This sequence comes from Aegilops tauschii subsp. strangulata, assembly GCF_002575655.3. Taxonomy (NCBI): domain Eukaryota; kingdom Viridiplantae; phylum Streptophyta; class Magnoliopsida; order Poales; family Poaceae; genus Aegilops; species Aegilops tauschii. The sequence continues at coordinate 606,608,303 of NC_053037.3, forward strand.
TTCGGTTCTTTCATGTTTTGTAACGGCCTATCACATAGCGCCTCCAGATCGACTCTAGCCTTAGTATTATCCTTTGACTTCCCATCTATGCCGAACAATGTACCAAAAAGTGCCTCGGCGATATTCTTCTCAGTGTGCATCACGTCGATGTTGTGTGGGCAAAGGAGGTCTTTGAAGTAAGGCAGATCCCATAAGCATGTTTTGTGAGCCCAGGCGTGCTTAGAATTATACCCCTTGAAGTACCCTGGACGCTCTGGATCTGGCTCGAGAGCGTTTAACTGATCCAGGGTCTGTTGGCCTGTCAATGCATGTGGTGCAGAGTTTTTGACAACTCTACCTCCGATGAAGTTCTTCTTGTCTTTCCTGAACTTATGGCGAGGATTCAGGAACTGTCTATGCATGTCGAAGCAAGAAAACTTGCGACCGGCCTAAAGCCAACGAAACTCAAGAGCTCCCTTGCATGTGGGGCACGGGAACCTTCCATGCACACACCAGCCAACGAATAGCGCATACGCCGGCAAGTCATGCGTCGAGTACATGTACCAGACACGCATTATGAAGTTCCGTTTGCTATAGGCATCGTATGTCTTGAACCCATTATCCCAGGCTTCTTGCAATTCGTCCTTAAGCGGTTGCATGTACACATTCATATTTTCCCCGGATAGTTGGGCCCTGGAATTATCAACGTCAGGAAAATGTTCTTTCTTTGCATAATCTGTCCGGGGGGGAGATTGAGTGGAAAGACAAATACGGGCCAACAACTGTATTGGGCTGCCGTCATACCAAACACACTGAACCCATCCGTGCTGATGCCGACTCGAGGATGCCTCGGATCTGCCGCTTTGTCACCATGTAATTCATCAAACTTTTTCCACGCAACACCATCCGATGTGTGTACAATCATCAGATTCCCATCTGCATCTAGTTCGGTTCTTTTGCCCGTTTTGTGCCATGTCATCTGTCTGGCCGTCTCTTCGACCATGAAAAGACGTTCAAGTCTTGGTACGATTGGCATATACCGAAGAACACTAACGGGGATTTTGGTCTGTGTCTTCTCACCCATACCGTTGTCTACCACAACATACCTGGAAGACTTGCAAATGGGACAATAGTTCAAGTCCGCATAGTCAAGCCTAAACAAGACACATCCTTTCTCACAGGCATGTATCTTATCATAGGGCATCTTCAGTGCACGGAGGATTTTGTCCGACTGGTACAGGTTTGCAGGCATTACATGGCCTTTGGGTAGAAAGCGTCCAAATACTGTCATCATTGCATCGTAGCATTCTCTGCCCAAGTTGAACTGAGCCTTCAGAGCCATTACTTGTGAGATGGCATCCAACTGACAAAGCTCAATGTGCTCATGGAGCGGACGTTTTGAAGACTCCAACATTTCATTGAAGGCCTTTGCAGATTCCTCCATCTCCTCGTCCGAATCCCGAGCATCATCAAAGTCTTGCACCATGTTTTCCATCCCGGTACCATGCTCGTCGGTGCGACGACGATCCACCTCAGCTCGGTCACGTTGGGCAGACTCACCATGAAATGTCCACACTGTATAATCGGGCGTAAAACCACTCTTCTGCAGGTGTTTGCCCATTTCAGCCTCTGTCCTCTTTTCCCAATTGCCGCACCGTAAACAGGGGCACCAGGTTTTCCTCTGGCCATTTGCAAATGCGGCTCGCACAAACCCCTTGGTTTTTGTGAACCATTCAGTGCTCCATTTGTTCTGACCAGTGTGACCGGTGTACATCCACGCACGATCACTCATCTTGACTTTCAGAGCTACTAGACACACAACAAATATATATATATATAATTCACCATGTATGTATTCATCAGTTGATCTACTTTGTCAATTTTATTACGTCCATGCAACCTACACTCTAATAGGTAATGATAGGTCCTAATCCCACCCGAGTATGTTTAGATTGGGTTCATTTTCCCATGCTATGCCCCGGATCCTACGCAAAATTTTGGCAGCACCTCCCCGCTGTTCTCCTGATACACGTCTCTGCAATAAACAGAGAGGATGTGTACCCGGAGAACAACAGGGGAGGCACTGACGAAATTTATGCGTCGGATCCGGAGCAAAGCATATGGGAAAACGAACCCAATCTAAACATACTCGGGCTGTCCATGGATAGCGTTGGACAATTCGAAAGAATCAAGGTTATAAATATGCAAATGCATGCATATTTATAACTATGACGCTTTCGAACGGGAGACACATATTGGTTACGCATACTGATGATTCAAGACACATATATATCTAGCTATCAAGTTTCATCGGAATAGATCAAATAATTAATGGGGGAGGAGGACATGTCATTTGTGCTCACCCACGAACGAAGGGGCAGAGCTCGTCAAACGCACGGCGAGGTCGTCGAACACCAAACCTCGCAGCGATGAAACAACTGCACATTTAAAACTACCCGATCAACACAATTATATATGATGTTTTTCATAACAAAATCGAAAGATATATGACCTAACTAATAATTCACAAATATATGACCCCGTCGGCTTCTGGAAGGCCAAAGAACACCTTTTCGGGAGGTGTCGGGGGTCGGGGTGCCGTGTCGGGGTCGGGGTGTCGGGTCGGGGTGCCGGGTCGGGGTCGGGGTGCCGTGTCGGTGTCGGGGTCGGGGTGTCGGGTCAGGCTCGGGGTCGGGGTGTCGCGGTCGGGGTCGGGGTCGGGGTCTCGGGGTCGGGGTGTCGGGGGTGTCGTGTCGGGGGTCGGGGTGTCGTGTCGGTGTCGGGGTGCCGTGTCGGTGTTGGGGTGCCGTGTCGGGGTCGGGGTGCTGTTTCGGGGTCGGGGGGTCGGGGTGTCGTGTCGGGGTCAGGGGGTTAGGGGGTCGGGGTGTCGTGTCGGGGTCAGGGGGTTCGGGGGTCGGGTGTCGGGGTGGAGTCGGGGTCGGGTGTCGGGGTGTGGTGTCAGGGTGTGGTGTCGGGGTTGGGGGGTCAGGGGGTCAGGGGGTCTTCTCATTCTTCTACTACTTCTACTTCTTCTCATTCTTCTACTTCTTCTCATCCCCCGTCTTCTTCTTCTTCTTCTTTCTCCTCCTCCTCCTCCTCCTCCTCCTCTTCTTCTTCTTCTTCTTCTTCTTCTTCTTCTTCTTCTTCTTCTTCTTTCTCCTCCTCCTCCTCCTCCTCCTCTTCTTCTTCTTCTTCTTCTTCTTCTTCTTCTTCTTCTTCTTCTTCTTCTTCTTCTTCTTCTTCTTCTTCTTCTTCTTCTTCTTCTTCTTCTCCTCCTCCTCCTCCTCCTCCTCCTCTTCTTCTTCTTATTCTTCTTCTTCCCCCTTCTACTTAACCTAAACTAATTAAAACTAAACTATTTAAACTAATTAAACCTAAACTAATTAATTCTAAAATGAAAAAACTTAAACAAAAAAAACAAAAAAACAGAAGAAAAAAAGGGAGGGGCTCACTGTGGGGGGCGGCGACGGGTCGGGGAGGGGCCGGCGACGGGGGGCCGGGGCGGGGCGGTGGAGGAGGCGGGGCGGCGGGGGCCCGGCCGGCGGGGGGCCGGGGCGGGGCGGTGGAGGAGGCGGGGCGGCGGGGGGCCGGGGTGGAGGGGGGGACGGGCGGCGGGGGGCCGGGGCGGGGCGGTGGAGGAGGCGGCGGGGGGCGCGGGGCGGCGGGGGGCCGGGGCGGCGGTGGGGCGCGGGGCGGCGGGGAGCCGGGGCGGGGGGGCGACGGGGCGGTGGGGCGGCGGGGAGCCGGGGCGGCGGGGCGACGGGGCGGCGGGGGGCGACGGGGCGGCGGGCGGCGGCGGCGGCGGCGGGGTGGGAGGAGAAGGGCGAGGACGAAGTGAGTAACGGGCGGGGGGTACCTGCCGTTAGGCAAGTGCCCTCTTTGCCGTCAGCCAGCCTTTGCCGTCCGCCTTTTTGCCTCTTTGCCGTCTGCTAGCGGACGGCAAAGAGGTGGGCCGTTAAGATTTGTTCAAACGAGCGGGGGGTAGGGGCCACCACACTCTTTGCCGTCTGCCAGCGGACGGCAAAGATTCTTTGCCGTCTGCTGGCAGACGGCAAAGAGCTGGCAGATGGCAAAGAGCTTCTTTGCCGTCAGCCTTTTCTTTGCCATCTGCTTATGTGTAGCTGATGGCAAAGAGCTTCTTTGCCGTAAGCTAGCAGACGGCAAAGAGCTGGCAGATGGCAAATTAGCTGATTCCAGTAGTGCCTGCTATAAATACCCTCACGGCCGGCGAGTCCTGCGTCGCATTTTCCCCTCCCTCCATGTAGCTTATCTCGTCTGCTTCTCCCACAATCGCCAATGGCACCGGTCCGTCATCGTCGCTCAGCCACTCCGCCGTCATCAGAGGACAGTGATACGTCTCCGTCGTATCTACTTCTCCAAACACTTTTGCCCTTGTTTTGGACTCTAACTTGCATGATTTGAATGGAACTAACCCGGACTGACGCTGTTTTTGGCAGACTTTCCATGGTATTATTTATGTGCAGAAACAAAAGTTCTCAGAATGACCTGAAACTCCACGGAACATCTTTTTGGAAAATATTAAAAATACTGGAAGAAAAATCCATGTCAGGGGGCCCACACCCTGTCCACGAGGGTGGGAGGCGCGCCTGCCCCCCTGGGCGCGCCCCCCTACCTCGTGGGCCCCCTGACGCTCCACCGACCTCAACTCCAACTCCATATATTCACTTTCAGGGAGAAAGAAATCAAGGAGAAGGATTCATCGCGTTTTACGATACGGAGCCGCCGCCAAGCCCTAAAACCTCTCGGGAGGGCTGATCTGGAGTCCGTTCGGGGCTCCGGAGTGGGGAATCTGTCGCCGTCGTCATCATCAACCATCCTCCATCACCAATTTCATGATGCTCACCGCCGTGCGTGAGTAATTCCATCGTAGGCTAGCTGGACGGTGATGGGTTGGATGAGATCTATCATGTAATCGAGTTAGTTTTGTTAGGGTTTGATCCCTAGTATCCACTATGTTCTAAGATTGATGTTGCTATGACTTTGCTATGCTTAATGCTTGTCACTAGGGCCCGAGTGCCATGATTTCAGATCTGAACCTATTATGTTTTCATGAATATATGTGAGTTCTTGATCCTACCTTGCAAGTCTATAGTCACCTACTATGTGTTATGATCCGGCAACCCCGAAGTGACAATAATCAGGACCACTCCCGGTGATGACCGTAGTTTGAGGAGTTCATGTATTCACTATGTGTTAATGCTTTGGTCCGGTACTCTATTAAAAGGAGGCCTTAATATCCCTTAGTTTCCATTAGGACCCCGCTGCCATGGGAGGGTAGGACAAAAGATGTCATGCAAGTTCTTTTCCATAAGCACATATGACTATATTCGGAATACATGCCTACATTACATTGATGAATTGGAGCTAGTTCTGTGTCACCCTATGTTATGATTGTTACATGATGAACCGCATCCGGCATAATTCTCCATCACCGATCCAATGCCTACGAGCTTTTCACATATTGTTCTTCACTTATTTACTTTTCCGTTGCTACTGTTACAATCACTACAAAACCCAAAAATATTACTTTTTCTACCGTTACCATTACTTCCATATTATTTTGCTACTAAATACTTTGCTGCAGATACTAAGTTATCCAGGTGTGGTTGAATTGACAACTCAACTGCTAATACTTGAGAATATTCTTTGGCTCCCCTTGTGTCGAATCAATAAATTTGGGTTGAATACTCTACCCTCGAAAACTGTTGCGATCCCCTATACTTGTGGGTTATCAAGACTATTTTCTGGCGCCGTTGCTGGGGAGCATAGCTCTATTCTTTGAGTCACTTGGGATTTATATCTGCTGGTCACTATGAAGAACTTGAAAGACGAGAAAACAAAAATTTATCTCTCAACTACGAGGGGAGGTAAGGAACTGCCATCTAGCTCTGCACTTGATTCACCTTCTGTTTTGAGTAAGCTTGCGACACCTAAACCTTCTTCTGCTATTCGTTTTGATATGTCGCCTGTTATTGATGATGCCACTTCTGCTATGCATGATACTTATGATGAAACTACTTCTATGCTTGATACTACTGTGCCACTTGGTGAATTTCTTGATGAACAACTTGCTAGGGTTAGAGAGAATGAAATTATTGAAACTGATAATATTGATGAAAGTGATGATGAAGACTCTCCCCCTAATAAATATGAATCGCCTGTTGTTCCTGAGGGTTATGTTTTGGAAAAAGAAGCTGCTATAGCTATTTTAGCTTGCAAAGATAGATACGAGCTCAAGAGGTTATTAGCTAAGTGGAAGCAGCAATCTCTTAATGCTAGAATGAAACCTGGCCCTGCTTTTGCTACTTCACCTATCTGTGTTACTGATAAGGATTATGAATTCTCTATTGATCCTGATGTAATTACTTTGGTTGAATCTGATCCTTTTCATGGCTATGAATCTGAAACTGTTGTGGCACATCTTACTAAATTAAATGATATAGCCACCCTGTTCACTAATGATGAGAAATCTCGCTACCTTTATATCCTTAAAATATTTCCGTTCTCATTAAAGGGTGATGCTAAGATATGGTTTAATGCTCTTGATCCTGGTTGTGTGTGTAGTCCCCAGGATATGATTTATTACTTCTCTGCTAAATATTTCCCTGCTCATAAGAAACAAGCTGCTTTAAGGGAAATATATAATTTTGTGCAAATTGAAGAAGAGAGTCTCCCACAAGCTTGGGGGAGGCTTCTCCAATTAATAAATGCTTTGCCTGATCATCCTCTCAAGAAAAATGAAATACTTGATATCTTTTATAATGGACTAACCGATGCTTCCAGAGATTACCTGGATAGTTGTGCCGGTTCTGTTTTCAGGGAAAGAACACCAGACGAAGCTAAAATTCTATTGAATAATATGTTGACAAATGAAAATAATTGGACATTTCCTGAGCCAGTTCCTGAGCCAGTTCCTGAGCCAACTCCTGAGCCTATTCCTAAACCAACTCCGAAAAAGAGGGGTGTTCTATTTCTCAGTCCTGAAGATATGCAAGAGGCAAAGAAATCTATGAAAGAAAAAGGTATAAAAGCTGAAGATGTTAAGAATTTACCTCCTATTGAAGAAATACATGGTCTAAATTTACCGATTGTTGAAGAAACATATGATTTTAGTCCATCACCTATTGAAGAAACTCATGGTCTTGATAACCCGACAAAGGTAGTAAAGGTAAATTCTCTCTATAGATATGATAAAGCTGAAATCTCTCCTACTAAAATTGCTAGCCAATGCTTGGATGAGTTTGATAACTTTAGGGTTAAGCAAGAAGATTTCAATGCTTATTTTGGTAGACAATTAAAACAAAATGCTTATATGATTGAACACTTGGGTGATTATATGGCTAATGTTAAGGGTGAACTTAAACTTATTAGTAAACATGCTTCTATGGTTACCACTCAAGTAGAACAAGTACTTAAAGCTCAAAATGATTTGCTCAATAAATTGAATAGTAAGAATAATGATTATGCTGTTAGAGTGGCTACTAGAACTGGTAAAATGACTCAGGAACCTTTGTATCCTGAAGGCCACCCTAAGAGAATTGAGCAAGATTCTCAGAGAAATAATATTGATGCACCTAGTCCTTCTAAAAAGAAGAAAAAGAAAAATGATAGGACTTTGCATGCTTCTAGTGAACCTATTGCTGAACCACCTGAGAATACAAATGATATATCTATTTCTGATGCTGAAACACAATCTGGTAATGAACATGAACCTAGTGATAATGTTAATGATGATGTTCATGATGATGCTCAACCTAGTAATGATAATGATGTGAAAATTGAACCTGTTGTTGATCTTGATAACCCACAATCAAAGAATCAACGTTATGATAAGAGAGACTTTGTTGCTAGGAAACATGGTAAAGAAAGAGAACCATGGGTTCAGAAACCCATGCCTTTTCCTCCCAAACCATCCAAGAAAAAGGATGATGAGGATTTTGAGCGCTTTGCTGAAATGATTAGACCTATATTTTTGCATATGCGATTAACTGATATGCTCAAAATGAATCCTTATGCTAAGTATATGAAAGATATTGTTACTAATAAAAGAAAGATACAGGAAGCTGAAATTTCCACCATGCTTGCTAATTATACTTTTAAGGGTGGAATACCAAAGAAACTTGGAGATCCAGGAGTACCCACTATACCATGCTCCATTAAAAGAAACTATGTTAAAACTGCTTTATGTGATCTTGGAGCCGGTGTTAGTGTTATGCCTCTCTCTTTATATCGTAGACTTGATTTGAATAAGTTGACACCTACAGAAATATCTTTGCAAATGGCTGATAAATCAACTGCTATACCTGTCGGTATTTGTGAGGATGTGCCTGTTGTGGCTGCAAACGTTACTATTTTAACGGACTTTGTTATTCTTGATATTCCCGAGGACGATAGTATGTCTATTATTCTTGCAAGACCCTTTTTGAATACTGCAGGGGCTGTTATTGATTGCAACAAACGCAACGTCACTTTTCATGTTAATGGTAATGAGCATACGGTACACTTTCCGAGGAAACAACCTCAGGTCCACAGTATCAATTCTATTGGAAAAATTCCATCGATTATTTTTGGAGGTTTTGAATTTGCTCTTCCTACTATCAAGAAGAAATATGATATTCTTATTATTGGGGATGTGCATATCCCCGTTGAGGTAACATAGTGTTATTCGAAATTTCTCCGGTTCCATGTTATTCGAAATGAGTTTGTTAACAAGACCTGATCAACCTTGTTAGTGGATTCCTTTTGATGAGCATGAGATGGATGAAACTAGAAAGCATAACCTTCTGTACCCCCTCTCTACTTTCTGTTATTTAATTGAAATAAAGTAAAAATAGTATTTTTCTGTCTGTTTTCTGATTTACCCGTGCAATATAAAAATACCCCGAAAATAAAAGTTCTCCAAATGCTCTGAAAATGGAATATGATTTTTTCTGGAATATTTGAGAACATCTGGAACTGAGAACACGGCAGGGGGAGCAAACACCTGGCCACGAGGGTCCAGGGCGCGCCCCCTGCCTCGTGGGCCCATGGTGGCCCCCCTCCACTTATTCCTGCACCCACACACTTCTTCTTCCTCCCAAAAAAATCACCATCCAGCTCAAGCACGAGTTCTAGCTCATTTTGCTGCGATTTTCGATCTCCTTGCTTAAAGCACCTCTCACAAAACTGCTTGGGGGATTGTTCCTTGGTATGTGACTCCTCGATTGGTCCAATTAGTTTTTATTCTAGTGCTCTATTCATTGCAAATTTCTGCTGCCTAGGTGACCATGTTCTTGAGCTTGCATGTCAAATTTATATGGTTCCAAGTAGTTCTAATGCATCATATAGTCTCTAGGCACTTGTAGGAGTAGTTGCTATCAATTTTATTGAGCTTGGGTCACTTTTGTTTGAAGTTACTAAAAATTTCAGAAATTTTTCAGAGGAAGAAATATGCTTAGGAAAATGTACCAAGGTGGTTCTTCAAGGAAGCAAGGACCCAGGCTTGCAATGCGTGATGCTGACGATGAGCCACCAAGGGATGCTCCAGTGCGGCCCTGTGAATGGCCTTCAGAAAACTTTATGGATCGAGCGGGAATCAAGGAAGATATGTTATTACCAGAGAGGAGGCAGATGAGTACGAGAGGAGGGTGGAGGCAGCTCGCCGCCATGCTGCAGCTCAGGAGGCGATAGCCGCTGCATCTCAGTACGACCCCGGCTACAACTATGGATATCCGCCAGGCCACCCGTGGCAATAAACCAACTTAGGCCAAAAGCCTAAGCTTGGGGGAGTACGTATTTCCCACCGACATTACATTTATGTTCACACACACTCATTGCTAGATGTCGGTGCTCATACTTTTTCACTGTAATATCCATGCTAGTTTATTTTCTTTTTCTTGCTTTTTTCTTGTGTGTTTGATAAACCTTAAGAAAAACCAAAAAAATAGTAATAGCTTTTAGTTAGTTTACTTTCTTGCTGTAGTAGTAATAATTAAAAAGAAAACCCAAAAAGATTTCGTGTACTTCTTTTTCTTGTTGGGAGCTTTTCCGTGTAAATAGTTTTACTTCTGTTCTTTTCTTTGGGGGTCGATAGGAGAAGACCATAGTTAAATTGTTGAAGTGGCTCTTATATGCTTTGTTGTTGATTTAACCAAGAGCCCATATTGCCTTGTCTTCTCCTGTTTATTGAATGCTCGCAGATTCCAGCTTAGTCCAATGCACGTGCACTCTTATTATTATTCACATCGTTCGGTCGTTCAAGTGAAAGGCAATTATGACAATATATGATGGACTGACTGAGATGAGAAAAGCTGGTATGAACTCGACCTCTCTTGTTTTTGTAAATATGATTAGTTCATCGTTCCTGATTTAGCCTATTATGAATAAACATGTTTGCAATGACAATTAGAGATCATAGTTGCTCGTACCATGCTTGATTAGCTATGAGTTATAATGGTTTACCTTGAGTGCCAACATGCTATTAAAATGGTTGTGATGTGGTATAGTGGGGTGGTATCCTCCTTTGAATGATTTAAGTGACTCGACTTGGCACATGTTCACACATGTAGTTGAAACAAATCAACATAGCCTTCACGATATTTATGTTCATGGTGGATTATATCCTACTCATGCTTGTACTCAATGTTCATTAATTTTAATGCATGTTCATGACTGTTGTCGCTCTCTAGTTGGTCGCTTCCCAGTCTTTTGCTAGCCTTCACTTGTACTAAGCGGGAATACTGCTTGTGCATCCAATTCCTTAAACCCCAAAGTTATTCCATATGAGTCCACTATACCTTCCTATATGCGGTATCTACCTACCGTTCCAAGTAAATTTGTATGTGCCAAACTCTAAACTTTCAAATGAAATTCTGTTTTGTTTGCTCGAATAGCTCATGTATCAACTAGGATTGTCCGTATCTTCCATGCTAGGCGGGTTATTCTCAAGAGGAGTGGACTCCGTTCCTCATTCACAAGAAAATGGCTGGTCACCGGGATGCCCAGTCCCATGCTTTATGCAAACTAAATCAAAATAATTGCAAACAAAACTCCCCCTAGGACTGTTGCTAGTTGGAGGCACTCGTTGTTTCGAGCAAGCCATGGATTGATGCTTGTTGGTGGAGGAGGAGTATAAACTTTACCATTCTGTTTGGGAACCGCCTATAATGTGTGTAGCATGGAAGATATCGCCATCTCTTGGTTGTTATGTTGACAGTGAAAGTATGCCGCGCAAAATATTATTTATCTCTGCTTTAAAATCGAGCTCTGGCACCTCTACAAATCCCTGCTTCCCTCTGCGAAGGGCCTATCTATTTACTTTCATGTTGAGTCATTACCCTCTTATTAAAGAGCACTAGCTGGAGAGCGCAGCTGTCATTTGCATTCATTACTATTAATTTATATTGGGTATGACTATGACTGGATCTCTTTTACCATGAATTACAATGTCTAGTCAGTCCTTGATCTTTAAAGGTGCTCTGCATTTATGTTTTGCGGTCTCAGAAAGGGCTAGCGAGATACCATCCTATTATATCATATCATGATTGTTTTGAGAAAGTGTTGTCATCCGAGATTTATTATTATTGCTCGCTAGTTGATTATGCCATTGATATGAGTAAACATGAGACCTAAGGGTTATTGTGAATGTGGTTAGTCATAATCTTTGCTGAAAACTTGAATGTTGGCTTTACATATTTACAACAACAAGAGCAAACAAAGTTTGTAAAAGTTTTTCTTTATCACTTTCAGTTTATCAACTAAATTGCTTGAGGACAAGCAAAGGTTTAAGCTTGGGGGAGTTGATACGTCTCCGTCGTATCTACTTTTCCAAACACTTTTGCCCTTGTTTTGGACTCTAACTTGAATGATTTGAATGGAACTAACCCGGACTGACACTGTTTTCAGCAGACTTTCCATGGTGTTATTTATGTGCACAAACAAAAGTTCTCGGAATGACCTGAAACTCCACGGAACATCTTTTTTGAAAATATTAAAAATACTGGAAGAAAAATCCACGTCAGGGGCCCACACCCTGTCCACGAGGATGGGGTCGCGCATGCCCCCTGGGCACGCCCCCCTACCTCGTGGGCCCCCTGACGCTCCACCGACCTCAACTCCAACTCCATATATTCACTTTCGGGGAGAAAAAATCAAGGAGAAGGATTCATCGCGTTTTACGATACGGAGCCGCCGCCAAGCCCTAAAACCTCTCGGGAGGGCTGATCTGGAGTCCGTTCAGGGCTCCGGAGAGGGGAATCCATCGCCGTCGTCATCATCAACCATCCTCCATCACCAATTTCATGATGCTCACCGCCGTGCGTGAGTAATTCCATCGTAGGCTTGCTGGACGGTGATGGGTTGGATGAGATCTATCATGTAATCGAGTTAGTTTTGTTAGGGTTTGATCCCTAGTATCCACTATGTTCTAAGATTGATGTTGCTATGACTTTGCTATGCTTAATGCTTGTCACTAGGGCCCGAGTACCATGATTTCAGATCTGAACCTATTATGTTTTCATGAATATATGTGAGTTCTTGATCCTATCTTGCAAGTCCATAGTCACCTACTATGTGTTATGATCCGGCAACCCCGAAGTGACAATAATCGGGACCACTCCCGGTGATGACCGTAGTTTGAGGAGTTCATGTATTCACTATGTGTTAATGCTTTGGTCCGGTACTCTATTAAAAGGAGGCCTTAATATCCCTTAGTTTCCATTAGGACCCCGCTGCCACGGGAGGGTAGGACAAAAGATGTCATGCAAGTTCTTTTCCATTAGCACGTATGACTATATTCGGAATACATGCCTACATTACATTGATGAATTGGAGCTAGTTCTGTGTCACCCTATGTTATGATTGTTACATGATGAACCGCATCCGGCATAATTCTCCATCACCGATCCAATGCCTACGAGCTTTTCACATATTGTTCTTCGCTTATTTACTTTTCCGTTGCTACTGTTACAATCACTACAAAACCCAAAAATATTACTTTTGCTACCGTTACCGTTACTTCCATATTACTTTGCTACTAAATACTTTGCTGCAGATATTAAGTTATCCAGGTGTGGTTGAATTGACAACTCAACTGCTAATACTTGAGAATATTCTTTGGCTCCCCTTGTGTCGAATCAATAGATTTGTGTTGAATACTCTACCCTTGAAAACTGTTGCGATCCCCTATGCTTGTGGGTTATCAGACAGCTCTAGCTGGGAGGCTACACCGCTGCGGCGGCGCAGTCCCCGGCATAGTGTAGTGCGCCTGGCGTCCCTGTTGGGTGTGTGCGGAACACCCACCACACGCTCCACCGCCGATGCCCGTCGGCAGCTGTTGCCGGCCGCCGTTACCGCCACACCACCGTCGAAAGCCAAGGCCATCTCCCGCTCTGCCGCTGCGGCCCGAAGGCGGGAGGTGGCCGTCGTGGTCGCCACCCCACTACCGGCCACCGTGGCCATCACCCGCTCCACCACCGCGGCCCGAAGGCGGGAGGTGGTGGTCGTGGCCGCCACCCCATCATCTGCCATCGTGGCCGCCAGCCCACCGCGGCCCAAAGGCGGGAGGCGGAGGTGGATGCCCGCACGTGCGTCAGCGACCTTGCGCGCTACACCGAGTTCCTGCGGGAGGAGGAGCGCCTCGTCGAGCACGCAAAGAGCCTTACCGCCGCCATGGCTGCAGCACACGCCGCCTCAGAGGCGAGGAATTAGGAAATCTACGAGAAGAACCACCGCTTCGAGAGGGGTCGTCTGGAGCGGCAGAGGGCGTTCGAGGTGAGCGTCGCTGAAGCTACAGCAGCGGCAGGCACCGTATTGCAGTTGTCCAGCTCGTCGGTAGGCTCCTCCTCCGCCTCTTACTGAGCGCGCTCGGCAGAGAAGAGGCAGCCGGAAGTAGTACAAAGCCCCTCCGTAGTAGTAGTAGTAGTATTTAGGGGCTATTTTGTTCAGTTCATCAGATTATAGATGTGGTGGAACTGTACAACATACTTAAAATTAGCTAGTATATATAGTTGAACTAGCCATTTCAGTATGTGGTTGGCAACAATTGGGGAAAAGTTTGGTCGGTTCAGCTGTCGAGTTTAACTATTTGTATAAATTAAGAATGACTGCTTAATCTATGAATGAAATCTATGCTTAATTACTGAATTTTAGTTGCAAAAATTAGATACTGCTAGTTATTTTTAGCTTCATATTTTGACAAAACGCAGTGTTACAAGGTTGACAAATGGCAATGTTACTAGATAAACAAATGTCGATCTTTCCAGTTTGACAAATGGCAACATACCCAATATGACAGATGCAAATCGCACCAAATTGTTTGTAAGTGGTTGCATACGGGTCATCCAAAAGAACCGTCTGCGCTGGAGAGATGCATAAATCCTGCTCTCACTTTGCATCATGTCGTCCCGGGGTCGACGGGCGGGGCGCGGGAGGACGGCAGCTGGCGACGCTGAGAGGTAGCGTTCGACGGCGGCGTCCCATGCCGCTGAGGGGGGCGCACGCACGGAGAGGAAGGCGGGCGGCCATGGAAGTCAAAGGCTCGCTTCCCAGTGAGCCTGCGCAGCATACAGCTCGCACGCTTCCCGGTGAGCCTGCACATTCGAGGACAGCTTGCACGCCTCTCGGTCAGCCTGCACACCGGACTACGCTCTCACGCCTCCCGTTCAGTCAAGGTCAAGCAGCTGTCCGCATGTCACCTCCTACAGCCATTAAAACCAAGACACATGACGCCATGTGAATGGTTAACAGAACACACATGGTTTGAATTATACAAACGTTTGAGATATTAAAGTGGCAGCTATTTTTTCAAAATGCCTTTGTTGGCTGTCATTATTTGATGGCACCTTCTCTCAAAATGGACACGAAAAATATCACAGCATGTCAGGTGCCATTCCATGATAGCATGCCAAGTATCATGAATTTCAGACGAGTTTTGGATTTACTAGAATTTAAAAACAAAGTATCTCAACGTTTTGCCGGCAATCAACGGTGCCCTGGTGTTTGAAATTCATTCCCATTTCTTGCATGGGAACTAAGCATGCACCCAAGGACACAGATTTGATTTTTCAACCAATTTATATGCATTAGAGCATGTGCATGTAGTTCAAATTTGAATTATGCACATAAATGCATTGAAAACTCAGTTAATGCATAAAAATTTCCAAACAAACCCCGAAAAATCACAAAAATTGACACAACACTCCTGTTATTCTATGTTGACACGAGAAAAATTTTGAAAGCAATAAGAGGCAATGGATATCGTTTCGTCCCCAAAGGTGGGATGTTCCCTACCGAAACCATCATGATTGTTGTGAGAAGCTCTGGTTTGTGAGAAGCATATAACCAAACCAGCCCCAAATGGGACAAAAAAATTACCACGGCATGTTGATGTCGCTCCATGATAGCATGCCAAGTTTCATGAATTTTAGACGTGTTTTGGATTTACTAAAATTTAAAAACGAGGTATCTCAATGTTTGCGGCCGAGGGACGGTGGCAGGTTGACATTCATTCCCGTTTCTTGCATGGGACCTAAGCAGGCAACCAAGGACACAAATTTTAATTTTTAACTAATTTATATGCATTAGAGCATGTGCTTGTAGTTCAAATTTGAATTATGCACATGAATGCATAGAAAACTCAGTTAATGTATAAAAATGTCCAAGCGAACCCCGGAAATTCCCAAAAATTGACAGAACACTCCTGTTGTTCTATGTTGACACTAGGAAAAAATTTGAAATCGAGAGGAGGCAACGGATATCGTTTCGTCCAGAAAGGTGAAATGTTCCCTACCGAAACCATCACACTTGTTGTGAGAAGCTCTGGTTTATGAGAAGATTATACCCAAACCTGCCCCAAATGAGACAAAGTTTTTACCACGGCATGTTGATATCCTCCATGATAGCATGCCAAGTTTCATGAATTTTGGATTTACTAGAATTAAAAAAGCAAGTACGTCGACGTTTGCCGGAGAGCCACGGTGCCGTGGTGTTCGAATTTCATCCTCATTTCTTGCATGGACATAAGCATAAACCTATGGACACATATATGATTTTACAACCCATGTTGGTGCATCGGAGCATGTGCATGTAGTTTAATTTTGAATTGTGCACCTAAAATGGCTACAAAACCAATTTAATGTGTAAAATGTTCAAACGAACCCTGAACAATTCCAATTCTTTTACGACACACATATAGTTGCATGTTCACTCCAGATAAAAGGTCTAGCAATTCAAACACCGTCTGTTGCCGCTGTGATCCCATTATGTAAATCAAATCAAGATGAAAAATCAAGTAGATCACACACAGTTTATTATCACCAACCGTGTGACATGCAACACAAAATATCCTGAAGCACCGTCGGTGTATAGTACGCCTATGGAAATTCAAACCAAAATTTTTGACGTTCAAACTCATCACACACGGGTTAAGCTATCTAAATCGTTTGTGATGTTCACATATCATACACAGTTATGAATAATGGACCGTGTCTGATGACACTTTGTGCGCCAGTTTTTTTGCTGAAGCGATTCCAAATTTTTGGCTTCCGTGGAAATATCTACCTCCCCGCCCCTCCCCCTTACCAAAAGCCACATTTCCCCTGTTTCCGCCTTCCTTTGCAAGTTGAAACCTTCACTCCTTACTTGCAGCGCTGCCTCCTCGTCGATGACCCTCCTTCACGCTGCTCGGCCTCGTCTATCCAGGCAGGTAATTCACACCCGACCCCCATCCTCCTCCTCCTTCCACATCCCACATGCCCCGACTGTTGGCGCGAGCGCGGCACCTTCCACCCAAATCACCGACCCCTCCACCAAATAAGCGCCGCCCTAAGTCATGGTGCACGCAGTATAGCCAGGATCTGAAGGAGCATTTGGCAGCGGAGAAGCAAATCGCGGCCGCACGCGCGGATGAGGTCCCGATGGCTGCCATTCGTGCCGACCCCCAGATCTTGGAGGAGCACATTGCCATTTGCTAGCTACGCCGGTTAAGCATGCTCGGTTTACCCGTTGCGTGTGCTGCTCCTGCCTTTTCTTCACAAATTCTAGTGAATTATGCTATCTAATTTTACCATGCAATCTGTTGCTCTAGTGTATGTTCTATATGTCGTGAAGTGTGGTGCTCACTTATTAACTGTTTTGTTAATTAGTTGTTGTCTTCAGTTAACTGTTTGGTTCAATTCTGCAAATATGATGTTCAATTCTTCAGGCTGCAATTTTGTATTGTCTTCCATGTGAGAAATAAATCGAAGTTATCTTTACAAAATACATGAGAAACGAAAACAATTGCTATATTTCCAAGTTGTCAAGCATGCTTGGTTTGGTTATACATTGTGCAATGTGGTGCTCAGTTAACGTTTGGTTCATTTGTGTTGTGGTGTTTAGTTAAATGGTTGGTTCAATTCTGCAATGCGATGTTCAATAGTTGTGGGTGCATTCTGTTATTGTATACCATGTGAGGAATAAATTGAATTTAGCTATAGTAAATACATGAGAAACAAATACAATTGCTACAATTGGCTGTAGTTAACTGTTTGGTTAACTGTCTGATCTTCTATTAGGAGTATGTTATATTGTGCAATGTGGTGCTCAGTTAATGTTTGGTTCATTTGTTGTGGTGTTTAGTTAACTGCTTGGTTCAATTCTCCAATGCGATGTCCAATTGTCATTGGTAGAATTTTGTAAGTTGTGCATGTGAGGAATAAATCGAATTTGGCTGCACTTAATACATGAGAAACATATACAAGTGTTATATTTCCTAGTTCTTAATCATGCTTGGTTTGGATAAATGAGTTTTCCATATGGCTTGAATTAATCTGATGAATCTGCAATGTGCTTATTTTTTCATCAACATATTTTACTGATAGCATGCGAACACTTACTTAACCTCATGACTAACTACCGTCTATGTGTTGCAGGGAAACAATGGGAAGCACTGGGGTTTACAATCAAGGTTAGCACGTGCATGATCCGTTCTCTAATAGCACATTATTGTGCAATTGCAGAAACCATTCTAATATTTAGGTTTTTAACAATTTGGTCTTGCACATGTAGGTCCTGCTGTCAGAGGTTTTGACCCACTGTTCGACCATTTTTGCATATGGGAAAATGAGTTGTCCATGGATATCAATCAAATCAAGAAACTCAGAAAGGTTGTCAGGATAAAGAAATTAGCGACAAAAAACAACAAGATCTTTGTCTGCATAATGAAGAAGACATCAGTTCACTACAAGATGGTACTAACTATTATACTTTTTCTTTTTTTATTCCTTTGCCCCATTTTCAATATAGAGAAGATATTTATGCACACCCTTATTTTCAGGCCTTTCCAAAGCAGTTCACTGATGATTACCTCTCAAACCACCTCTATGGTCAGGAGGCGAGGAAGGTTTTCATACAACACCCACGGTTCAATATTGAAGTGTTCCTGAAGAGGATGAAGGACGGACGGTCAATCATCCACAGGCACTGGCCTAAAGTTGCAAAGACCTTCAACATGAATGAAGCCTCAATATTCGCCTTCCGCTTCAGCAGTTTTCCAGATGAGATGCATCTGTCTATATACCGTCTATGATGCTAATTTCGAAAGGTTCTACATGTTGCATGTGAAACTTGCTGCTGGTGCAGTTGTGTAATGGGGTAGCTGAGTGCTGAAGCTATATCATGTTGTACTCTGATGTATTTCAATTATTAAATTCTGCTTCCTTAATATGGAAATGAAATATATTATGTGCTTAATATGAATTTCAATTAGATTAAAATGGATTATTGATAATAGGGAAATTAGCCTGCTAATGATGAATTAGCCTGGTAATTGGATTTTGCTATTGCAAACGGTTATTGAAAAAAAATACTGTGGGCGATGACCTCAGGCAATGCACACAGTTTCTAGGAATAAACCGTGTTGGATCAATGAACAATCACACACGACTTTCTCTTCAAAACTGTTTGTGTTAGGCCACCTTGCGCAAACGTTTACCATATAAAAACTGTGTGTGATGGACAGCCTTTGCCACACAGTTTCTTTTACGGACCGTGTGTGATACATTCAATAATGCAAACGATTTAACGGGAAAAATTGTGTGTGATGTACCTGTGAACGAAAACGTTTTCCTTGGAGCGACTGTGTGGGATGTACATCTGAACATAAACGTTTAGCGGGGACTGACTGTGTGGGATGTACTTGCGACCGGAAACAATTTCGCCTGTATAATTATATATTTTTTAGCTCTATTGTACGTATTTCCGTATTTGAGCGTTCACCGGTCGCACACGACCTCATTTTGCCGAGCGTGTGTGCCAGGAGGGCATATCCCCAACGGTTTCTGGGTCGTGTGGGAAGGACCCCTTATCGCTCACACTCACTAGGCGACGGTTCCAAATGCCGTAGCGGAAAGGGCTTAAAAACCGTTTGTATAGCACCGACACGCACCAGTGACGGTATCTCGCTGAAGCGTTATCGGGCCGGCCCATTCACAAACTGTTAAAATAAACACAATAGGAAAAGGTGGGAACTGCAGGGATTGAATCCTGATCTACGAGGAGATGACCCGCGCTGCTAGCCACTACACTCACACATAGTTCATGATAACTAGTCAGGGCAAGACATACTTGATGCGAATGGAGGTGGTTTTCCCACCGGTTTTCTATTTTTTCTTCGGTTTCTAGTTTTTTTCGCAGGGTTTTCCTCTTCTGTTTCTCTGGTTTTACTAGTTTTTCTCTTTTCTTTCTTTTCTCGTTGTTTTTCTTCAGTTTCGTTTATTTCTTTCTTGGTTTTTCTTTCTTTGTTTTTTTCTTTTTTTGTTTCTTTCTCATTTTTAACCATTTTTTTGTTTACTCACGGGTTTCACTATTTTTATATATACATTTTTGGTATATATCTAATACATTTTTCTAACACATGTTTAACATTTTCTAAATGCTTGATTAAAAAAATTAAATACCAAATTCACAATTTTTAGTACATGCTCAACATTTTTGTATACATATTTAACATTTTTATTTTTCAAATGCTTTATTAACATATTTCAAATACAAGTTTAACTTTTTCATGGCTAACATTTTTTATACACATTAACATTTTTTCAAATACTAGTTTAATATTTTTTAATATATGGTCAACATTTTTAAAATGCAACTTTAAGACTTCTTTAATACATGGTCAACAATTTTTCTATACACATTAAACATTTTTCAAATACAAGTTTCATATTTTTTTTCAATATGCAGGGTCAGCATTTTTACAATGCACATTTAATATTTTTCAAATACAAGTTTCACATTTTTTTAATACATGATCAATATTTTTTCTATACACATTTAACATTTGAGTGCAATTTTATCATTTTTTAATACATGGTCAACATTTCTTCTATATACATTTAACATTTTTTAAATACAAGTTAAACATGTTTTGAATACATGGTCAATATTTTTTATACACATTTAACATTTTTAAATGTTTGATTAACATTCTTTAATACTTGTTTAACATTTTTTAGAAAGATTGGTTAACATGTTTTAAATACATGATCCAGTTTTTTCACACATTGTTTACTTTTTGTATACATTGTCGACATTTTTCCATTCACGTTTAACATTTTTCAAATGCGTTATTAACAATTTTTAAACATTATGTTAATTATATTTTTGTAATATATATGTTTATACTTTTCGAAAGTGTAAAGAAAATCAAATAACGAAATAAAAAAGGTGAAAGAAAAACAGGAAAAAAAACCATGGGTATGCCCTCCGGCGCATCTGGGCCGGCCCATCTGAAGTTGTTCTGACGCGTGGGTTTCCCTTGGTCTCGCTTAAAGCGAGACATAGGGGCGCCTAGGTTTATGTGGGACTAGGCTGAGCCACCGTGGACTGATCTGATGTGGCAGCCGCGCCCAGATCGCATACGAGGGATGTCGGATAGGCCAGACAAATGGGCTTGGTATAGGGTCCGGTTCGATGTTTTTTTTAAAGGGGAAAGAGAGCTCTTTCATTCATTCATAGCAAGTTTACAGTCATTCTCAATTACATGTAAGACATTCGGTGGCACATTCTGCAGTATATAAAAATCGCCATCAGCTCTAGCATGAGCTGCTATCTCATGTGCGGCCACGTTGCACTCTCTTCCAATTTTACTCACCATGCACGAACTGAACTCCCGCATTATAGTCTTTGCTTCTTCATAAGTAGCCCACCACTTAGTGTTGTTTCTTTCTTCTGCATTCACAGCCGCAATGACAGCAGCACAGTCTGATTCCACTTGTACCTGAACCTTGTTTATATCTTGCAAACACTTGAGGCCCAAAAGCAGGGCGCTTGCTTCAGCTTCCTCTGCATCAGTGCACATACGAAAAAGACGGCCTACAGAGAAAGAACTGAACTGGTGCTATCCCTGGCGACTGCCCCTGCCCAAGCTGATCCCAAAGCAGGAACAAAGGAGGCATCAACATTTAGCTTAACACAATCGCCTTGGGGTCTGGACCAATGCGCTGTTGGCTTCATTTTCTCAGCAGTGGTCAACTGTTTTAGTATATCATACAAAGGTTTTTTCCTTTCACATCACTTTCTCTTGGAGTGTTTGAGTTCAAATTTTCCCAATAATTCTTCAGGAAAAGGACTGAGTCTGAAACCTTTGATGTACCTTTGTTATGCACAATGTCATCCCTAAGATGCCAGGAACGCCATAGTACCAAGAGCAGTTTTTCTCGCATGTCTCCAGAACAAAGACTGAGCGCATTTAGAAACCAGTCCGGGTCACAGGTAACAAGCAACGTTTCACTTGGCAAGGCCCAATGCTCTCTCATATTCTCTGGAAGTGCTTAGCTTTTGTACAGTCCAGAACAGCATGTTGAGCATCCTGTGTGTCTCTGCCACATATATTGCATATGCCATCAATTTCAAGTGTTCTCCTTCTTTTGTTCTCTTTTGTGGCTAGTGAATTAGTGGCAATTCTCCAGGCCACAATACGGATTTTGTGAGGGATGCTTGCTTTCCAGATCAAATTCCAGAGATTTTCCCTTCCGGGGCCGACATTACTTGATGATCCAGAAGTTGTTTCCTTCTGCTTCAAGCACATGCCCAGCTTGTAGGCACTTCTTACCGTGAACATGCCATTTTTCTCACAGTTCCAGGCAAGGTGGTCCTCTGTTTCGCTAACAGGGAGTTTTGTCTTGCAAATTTCCTCTGCATCAAATCTATAGAATAGTTGACTAGTAAGGGGAGCATTCCATTCTCTTGTTTGTGGCAAAATTAGCTGATTAACCCATCTGATTCGGCTCTGAGTTTTGAGAGATTTTACCATGAGTCCAGATTGCCTTGGGATCCAATTATCCCTGAGAACTTGGATACTTTTTCCATCCCCAACTCTCCACACAACACCTTTTTTTAAGAGTTCAAGCCCGAACTCGATCCCTCTCCACACTAGGGACGCATCAGACGCGAAAACCGTGTTAAGCAAATTGCCTTTAGGATAATATTTTGATTTCAAGAGTCGAGCACACAAGCTTTCTGGCCGCTGAATCAAGCGCCATGCTTGTTTTGCAAGCAGAGCCTGGTTGAACATTTGCATGTCACGGAGGCCCAAACCACCACTAGTAGAAAACTGGGCTTTGGTCACAGGGCAATATTCACATTAGTCCCGGTTCAGTCACGAACCGGGACTAATGTGAGCATTGGTCCCGGTTCGTGCGGTCAGGGGCCTGCCGGGCCTCGTGGGGGCATTGGTCCCGGTTCGTCCGGCCCCTTTGGTCCCGGTTGGTGGGACAAACCGGGACCAATGGGCCTCGCTCCTGGCCCACCACCATTGGTCCCGGTTGGTGGCTTGAACCGGGACCAGAGGCTCACCCGTTAGTCCCGGTTAATACCACAAACCGGGACTAAAGGGTTGGTCCTAGTAGCGGTCAGAGTTTAGTCCCACCTCGCCAACCGAAGGGAGCTCACACCTGTTTATAAGCCCGTCCCTCTCTGCCTTGTTGAGCTCCTCTCAAAGTGAAAATAGATGCCCTTATACAGGGAATTTGACCTAAATTGAGAGTAAATTTCTTTGAATTTCATAGAAATTTATTATGAATTTAGGTTGAATTTTCTCTATAGGCGCATCTATGTTCATTTTTTTATAGTAAATAAAATAAATAAACCTTAATAAAATAAATAAAAATAAATAAACCTTAATAAAATAAAATAAAATAAACTATAGTAAATAAAATAAATAAACCTTAATAAAATAAATAAAAATAGCAGCAGTAAAATAAATAAAAATAGCAGCAGTAAAAAATAAATAAAAATAAAATAAAATAAATAAAGTAAAATACATAAGTAATTAGAAACAAAATGGAATAAATAAATAAGTTTTCTGTTGTAAGTAGAAACAAAACAAAATAAATAAAGCAAAAGAGAAAACAAAAAACAGGGAAAAAAATTATGCCACCTACTGGGCCACCACGGCCTGAATACGACTTGAAACCCATCCATGGGCCAGGATTCAGGCCCGCAGAAGGCCCAGTAGGCCCCACAGGCAAAGAGAACGGTTAGGCCCGAAAGCCTGCAGTTGAGAGGAGCTCGAGAGGGTGGGCGCAGCAGCGCTTATAAACCACTCTCGAGCCCTCTCAACTAGCGAGGTGGGACTAAACTTTTCACGCGGGGCAGCACAAGGCTTTGGTCCCGGTTGGTGCCACCAACCGGGACTAAAGGGGGGCATGCGTACCGGTTCGTGGCACCAACCGGGACCAATGCCCCCCCTTTAGTCCCGGTTGGTGCCACGAACCGGGACCAATGTGTTGCCTATATATACCCCATCGCCACAGCTGAGCACTCCACAGTGCTCTGTTTTTTCTGGCCAGCGAGGGTAGGGCATTTGGGTGCTCTAGCTCACCTCCTATGCACATGAGGTGTTCGATGAAATGTCTGAGCCACACTAGTTAATCTTTATCCTCTCGAAACTCGATCTCCGAGCTCCATTTTCCCCGAGATTTGTCTAGTTAATCTTTCCGTCACGTCCCGTCCCCGTCTTCACCGCCGTCGATCGCCCACGCCGATCTCGTTGCCAGCACCACCGTGGTGAGCCTCTTGTTCTTATCTTCTTTCTGAAAGAAAAAAATTCTTACTTTAGATAGATACTTGTCTAATTTTGTTACTTTTATTATTCCTTCTTATTACATAGTGCGATGGTTTTGGTATCTGCCCCCGTCGGCCCTCGTCCTGTCTATGATTCGGATGTGGTATATATTAACTTTTTATAACTATTTGGTTCATTTATTGTTTATGACAAATATGCCGACCAACGTGACATAGATTTTATTTATCTAGGAGGTGGTTGAACCGGAAATTCCAACCGACCCTATTGTCGAGATGTTAAATTTAGTTGAAGAAGAAAACAATTACTTGAAGGAAAAAATAAAAAAATTGAGGAGGAGAAGATGATATTGGAGTTCCATGTTGCGGATGTCGTCGATGATCACAAGATCAAGATGGATTCAATGCGCTTGAAGATTAGAAAGATTAGAAAATATGCCATTCATACCGAGGCTTGGTATCATTATGCCGTTGGATCAATTGTTACCTTGGTTGCGATTATGATCGCATTTGTTTTCGCATTGAAATGTTTTACATAGTTTCAATGTATGGTTTAATTAATTAGATGCTCTGGAGAGCTATATATATGTTGTTAGATGAGAACTATGTATGTACTTTGGTTTTAATGTGATGATGAACTTCTATTAATTTGGTCACTTAATTATCTATTCATGATGTTCTGTAGTGGTTTTTGACACACTTAATTATATATAATGCACGCAGATGAACCGGCAATGGATGTATGGTGACAGACACACCTCCGAGTACATTACGGGCGTGCATGATTTTCTCGAAGTGGCTGAGGCAAACAAGCAGAATGGTTTTATGTGTTGTCCATGCCCTACATGTGGGAATACGAAGTCTTACTCTGACCAGAAAATCCTTCACACCCACCTGCTTTACAAGGGTTTCATGCCACACTATAATGTTTGGACGAGGCACGGAGAAATAGGGGTTATGATGGAAGAAGGCGAAGAAGAAGAGGACAATGACAACTATGTGCCCCCTGAATACGGTGATGCTGCAACGGGGGAAGCTGCTGAAGATCAAGAGGAACCAGACGATGTGCCCAATGATGCTGCAAGGGGGGAAGCTGCTGAAGATCAAGAGGAACCAGTGCCCGATGATGATGATCTCCGCCGGGTCATTGTCGATGCAAGGACGCAATACGAAAGTCAAAAGGAGAAGCTGAAGTTCGATCCCATGTTAGAGGATCACAAAAAAGGGGTGTACCCCAATTGCGAAGATGGCAACACAAAGCTCGGTACCGTACTGGAATTGCTGCAGTGGAAGGCAGAGAATGCTGTGCCTGACAAAGGATTTGAGAAGCTATTGAAAATATTGAAGAAGAAGCTTCCAAAGGATAACGAATTGCCCGACAGTACATACGCAGCAAAGAAGGTCGTATGCCCTCTAGGATTGGAGGTGCAGAAGATACATGCATGCCCTAATGACTGCATCCTCTACCGCGGTGCGTACAAGGATCTGAACGCATGCCCGGTATGCGGTGCATTGTGGTATAAGATCAGACGAGATGACCCTGGTGATGTTGACGGCGAGCCCCCAAGGAAGAGGGTTCCTGCGAAGGTGATGTGGTATGCTCCTATAATACCACGGTTGAAACGTCTGTTCAGAAACGAAGAGCATGCCAAGTTGATGCGATGGCACAGTGAGAAACGTAAGAAAGACGGGAAGTTGAGAGCACCCGCTGACGGGTCGCAGTGGAGAAAAATCGAGAGAAAGTACTGGGCTGAGTTTGCAGCTGACCCAAGGAACGTATGGTTTGGTTTAAGCGCGGATGGCACTAATCCTTTCGGGGAGCAGAGCAGCAATCACAGCACCTGGCCCGTGACTCTATGTATGTATAACCTTCCTCCTTGGATGTGCATGAAGCGGAAGTTCATTATGATGCCAGTTCTCATTCAAGGCCCTAAGCAACCCGGCAACGACATTGATGTGTACCTAAGGCCATTAGTTGAAGAACTTTTACAGCTGTGGAATGGAAACGGTGCACGTACGTGGGATGAGCAAAAACAGGAGGAATTTAACCTGCACGCGTTGCTGTTTGTAACCATCAACGATTGGCTCGCTCTCAGTAATCTTTCAGGACAGACAAACAAGGGATACCACGCATGCACGCACTGTTTAGATGACACTGAAAGTATATACCTGGACAAATGCAGGAAGAATGTGTACCTGGGTCATCGTCAATTTCTTCCGACCAACCATCAATGTCGAAAGAAAGGCAAGCATTTCAAAGGCGAGGCAGATCACCGGAAGAAGCCCGCCATGCGTACCGGTGATCACGTACTTGCTATGGTCAATGATTTACACGTAATCTTTGGAAAGGGTCCCGGCGGACTAGCTGTTCCGAATGACGCTGAGGGACACGCACCCATGTGGAAGAAGAAATCTATATTTTGGGACCTACCCTACTGGAAAGAGCTAGAGGTCCGCTCTTCAATCAACGTGATGCACGTGACGAAGAACCTTTGCGTGAACCTGCTAGGCTTCTTGGGCGTGTATGGGAAGACAAAAGATACACCTGAGGCACGGGAGGACCTGCAACGTTTGCACGAAAAAGATGGCATGCCTCCAAAGCAGTATGAAGGTCCTGCCAGCTATGCTCTTACGAAAGAAGAGAAAGAAATCTTCTTTGAATGCCTGCTCAGTATGAAGGTCCCGACTGGCTTCTCGTCGAATATAAAGGGAATAATAAATATGCCAGAGAAAAAGTTCCAGAACCTAAAGTCTCATGACTGCCACGTGATTATGTCGCAACTGCTTCCGGTTGCATTGAGGGGGCTTCTACCGGAAAACGTCCGATTAGCCATTGTGAAGCTATGTGCATTCCTCAATGCAATCTCTCAGAAGGTGATCGATCCAGAAATCATACCAAGGCTAAGGAGTGATGTGGCGCAATGTCTTGTCAGTTTCGAGCTGGTGTTCCCACCATCCTTCTTCAATATCATGACGCACGTCCTAGTTCATCTAGTCGACGAGATTGTCATTCTGGGGCCTGTATTTCTACACAATATGTTCCCCTTTGAGAGGTTCATAGGAGTCCTAAAGAAATATGTCCGTAACCGCGCTAGGCCAGAAGGAAGCATCTCCATGGGCCATCAAACAGAGGATGTCATTGGGTTTTGTGTTGACTTCATTCCTGGCCTTAAGAAGATACGTCTCCCTAAATCGCGGTATGAGGGGAGACTGATTGGAAAAGGCACGCTTGGAGGGGACTCAATAATATGCAGGGACGGATATTCTTGGTCTCAAGCACAATACACAGTTCTACAGAACTCTACCTTGGTGACCCCGTATGTCGATGAACACAAGAACAGTCTGCGCTCCAAACACACGGAGCAGTGTGACGACTGGATTACATGTGAACACATCAGGACTTTCAGCAGTTGGTTGGAAACACGTCTCAGAGGTGACACCACTGTTTCTGATGAGTTGTACTCGTTGTCCAGGGGATCATCTTCGACTGTATTGATTTTCAAAGGATACGAGATAAATGGGAATACATTTTACACTATCGCCCAAGATCAAGAGAGCACCAACCAAAACAGCGGTGTCCGCTTTGATGCAGCAACCGAGAGGGGAAAGGACACATATTATGGTTACATAATGGACATATGGGAACTTGACTACGGACATGATTTTAAGGTCCCTTTGTTTAAGTGCAAATGGGTCAATCTGTCAGGAGGCGGGGTATAGATAGACCCACAATACGGAATGACAACAGTGGATCTGAACAATCTTGGGTACACTGACGAACCGTTCGTCCTAGCCAATGATGTGGCACAGGTTATCTATGTGAAGGACATGTCTACCAGACCGAGAAAAAGAAATGATAAGGAAGCGAATACATCATACGATGAGCCAAAGCGCCACATAGTTCTTTCAGGAAAAAGGGACATTGTGGGAGTGGAGAGCAAGACAGACATGTCTGAAGATTATGAAAAGTTTCATGAAATTCCTCCCTTCAAAGTCAAGGCTGATCCAAGCATCCTGATAAACGATGAAGATTATCTATGGTTACGGCGCAATAAGCAAATGACACAAGCGAAGAAAAAGTGAAGACTTTCTCCCGCAACTATTATGATGATACCATGCCAACTTTGTAACAGACGAGTATGATACCATTGTCCGTTTTGTACATGAAGTGCATCTAGTTTTTGCCGTAACCCTCTCAACTTTCTTGCACATGCTATGTGGATGAAATGATGATACCATGCCAACTTTCAACCTTTTCAGAGTTCATTTGAAATGCTTTTCAATTTTAGGGTCTTATAGCTCAAAATAATTAGTAAATGCATGAAAAATAACAAATTAAGTCAGAAAGGGTTGAAAATTGATGATGTGGCTTTGAATGGTGCATTTTGAACACACAAAAAGTCAGGAGTTCAAATAAGTTTTAAAAAATGAAATCCCTTTGTAACAGACGAGTTTCCGTATGAAATCCTGATACTTCGAAAGAGATTGTCCGTTTTGTACACGAAGTGCATCCAGTTTTTGCCGTAATCCTCTCAACTTTCTTGCACATGCTATGTGGATGAAATGATGATACCATGCCAACTTTCAACCTTTTCAGAGTTCATTTGAAATGCTTTTCAATTTTAGGGTCTTATAGCTCAAAATAATCAGTAAATGCATGAAAAATAACAAATGAAGTCAGAAAGGGTTGAAAATTGATGATGTGGCTTTGAATGGTGCATTTTGAACACACAAAAAGTCAGGAGTTCAAATAAGTTTTAAAAAATGAAATCCCTTTGTAACAGACGAGTTTCCGTATGAAATCCTGATACTTCGAAAGAGATTGTCTGTTTTGTACACGAAGTGCATCCAGTTTTTGCCGTAACCCTCTCAACTTTCTTGCACATGCTATGTGGATGAAATGATGATACCATGCCAACTTTCAACCTTTTCAGAGTTCATTTCAAATGCTTTTCAATTTTACGGTCTTATAGCTCAAAATAATCAGTAAATGCATGAAAAATGGTGCATGAAAAATAACAAATAAAATAAATAAGTAATTAGAAACAAAATTATATAAACTTTAATAAAATATATAAGTAGAAATAAAATAAAATAAACTTTAATAACATAAATAAAATTTATGAAACTAAAATTATCAAAGTATTTTCTGTTCAAAACATTATAAGCAACCTCTAGTATTATTGAAACTAAAATTATATAAAATTGATGCAACTAAAATTATCGAAGTATTTTCTGTTCAAAATCATTGAAAGCAAAAATAATTTTCATAAAGAACTTTTTTGTTAGAAACTTTAATAGCAAAAAGAATTATCATAAAGTAAAATAAATAAGTAATTACAAACAAAATAAAATAAAATAAATAAGTTTTTTGTTGTAAGTAGAAACAAAACAAAATAAATAAAGCAAAAAAGAAAACAAAAAACAGGCAAAAAATAAAAATTATGCCACCTACTGGGCCACCACGGCCTGAATACGACTAGAAACCCATCCATGGGCCAGGATTCAGACCCGCAGAAGGCCCAGTAGGTCCACAGGCATGTACAGAGAGGTTAGGCCCGTAAGCCTGCTTTAGAGAGGAGCTCGACAGCTCAGGCACACCGCACCTTATAAACAGGTGCAGCTCTCTCTCAGCTAGCGAGGTGGGACTAAACTCCCACCACCACGCCGCTGTGCAAGGCCATTGGTCCCGGTTGGTGGAACGAACCGGGACCAATGCCACCCTTTGGTCCCGGTTCGTGGCACCAACCGGGACCAATGCCCTCTTTAGTCCCGGTTGGTGCCACCAACCGGGACCAAAGGCCGCCGCTTCCCGCCCTTTGGGCTGCTGAAAGGAGGCCTTTGGTCCCAGTTGGTGGCACCAACCAGGACTAAAGGGGGGCATTGGTCCCGTTGGTGCCACGAACCGGGACCAATGCTCTCAGTATATAAGAAAGCACTTAGCGTTTTTCAGATTCATCTGCATCAGTTCCCCCGCCCCGACGACGCCGCCAGGCTGCTCGAGCTCGCCCCGTCGACGCCGTCGCCGCCCTCTGCTGCCTCGTTGACGCGCAGCCGCCCCTTCCCCGAGCACGCCGCCGGCGGCCCGCCCCGACCACGACGCGCGCCCCTGCCCCGACCACGTCGTCGTCGCCCCAGCTGCCCCGACCACGCCGCCGTCGCCTCTGCCTCGCCCTGCCCCGACCACGCCGCCGTCGCCTCTGCCCCTGCCCCGACCACGCCGCCATCGCCTCTGCCCTGCCCCGACGCGCCGCCGTCGCCTTGGTCAGGGCCGACACTGCCCCCTTCCTCCCTGTTTAGATCTTTTTTTTGCATTTTTATAAAAATGTATATATGTATGTATATATGTTCTCTATGTATATGTTCATGATATATGCAAAAGTTAGGATTTTTTTCTGTTCATAGATTTATTTAGTGATATTAATTATTGTAGAATATGCAAGTGTTTGTATATTCATATGAACAATGCATTAGGCAAAACCTTTACTTTTTTCGAAATTTTCTATTTGAACATTTTTTATGAATGAGAGGAAAAAGGAAAATAAGAAGAGGAAGAAAGGAGAAGAAGAGGAGAGGAAGAAGAGGAGAAATAAATAAGAAGAGGAGAAAAGAAGAAAAAGAAGAGGAGAAGAAGAAAGGAATAGAAGAGAAGAAGAAAAAATAGAAAAAATTCTATTTTTTCTTCTTCTCTCCTCTATTCCTTTCTTCTTCTCCTCTTTTTTTTCTTCTTTTTTTTCTTCGATCTTCTCCTCTATTCCTTTCTTCTTCTCCTCTTTTTGTTTCTTCTTCGTTTTCTTATGTTTTATCGGGTCTGTCGTCGTCGATATACCCCTCTCCCGATAACTTCAACACGAGGGGGGGTCGATATACCCCCTCCCCGATAATATTATTTTCCCATGTACGTATGTCGTCGTTGTCGATATAACCCCCTCCCGATAACTTCATCACGTGGGGGGGGTCGATATACCCCCTCCCCGATAACATTATTTTCCCATGTATGTATGTCGTCGTTGTCGATATATATAACTCCCTCCCAGATAACTTCGACATGATGGACGGTCGATATTTATACCCCTCTCGACCGTGTTAACTTATACCACGGGAGCACCCCCCGGCCTTCTCGCTCGACCAAAACTCTCGAGGACACCCAAACCGTAGAAAAAAACGATGTCGGTCTCCTACCCCCTCCCGCCGCGCCCCTACGCTTGAAGCGTTGCCGAGGCCACCCCAAACCCGGAATAAGCTAGGTCTACGTTTGCACTAATATATCCACCTGCTGTCATGTTTGTGTAATAATTGCCATGTTGTAATATTTGCAGAAACAATGAAGCACGGACGAGGCGAGCAAGCAGAAGAGGTGTTGGGGGACATAATCTTAGCCGGAGGTGATATCTTGTCGTATCTTAACGACAATGATGGTCTAGAAGAACAGGGTGAAGAAGCAGGCTACGGTGATCGAAGAGTGGAGGAGGAAAGACATGATTATGATGGCTCCGGTGACCCAATGCTGGCGCAAGAAGGAGCCCGTGGTGACGGCTCCGGTGACCGAACAGAGTCCGGCCAGGTAAATATAATAGTTAAGCCTGTGCTGACTAGCTAATTGATGCATTCATTGTTTTGGTACGTACACATATTAATTAACACTCGTCTTTCTTCTTTTTTCTAGCCCTCCGGATCGAGCACAACTTCGGTAAAGAGATGAGGCCCGAAGAGAAAGTTGCGCTTGGATGAAAGGTTTGAGATCACAGCAATCGCGCGCGACGGCCAACCGATTGAACCCATCCGGACAAAGGATGCATTTGCTGCTCAGTGCGGGGTTCTAGTTAGGGACAAGATCCCGATCAGCATCCACCAATGGTGTAAGCCTAAGAAGGAAGACCCTGAGGTGTCTTATGTCGATGATATGCAGAAAGATGATCTTTGGACTGAGCTGAAAGAAAATTTCACCTTACCGCCAGAGGAGGATCCGGAGAAGCCAGTTAAAGAGCAATTAATCAAGTCTCATACTCTTAAGAAGATGGCAGACCTATTCAGGAGGTGGAAGAATGAGCTGAAAACGTTTGTCGACAAAGAAGAGACACCAGAATTCATCGGCCGGTATGAGAAGATCAGAGATCACTGGCCCGCATTTGTGGCCCACAAGACATCGGAAAAGAGTAAGAAGATGTCAGCGACAAACAAGAAGAATGCTGCGAAGAAGAAGCTTCACCATCGCACGGGGTCAGGTGGCTACCTCAAAGCCCGGCCTAAGTGGGCCAAGGCTGAGAATGATCTGCTTGAAAAGGGATCGAACCACAGACAATGAACTGGACAGACCGTTGCCGGACTTGGTTTTTCGGGGCTGGCGGAACCTTAGACCCTGTATCAGGGAGGTGCGTTTGGACGAACGAGCTTTTGAGAATACCAGTCAAGAAGATTCAGCAATATATCACTGCAGCGCAGGAAGGGACGTTCGTTCCAGACAGAGAGAACGACGAGCTCACAATGGCCCTCGGGAATCCTGAGCACCCTGGACGGACACGAGGCACGCCAGGCTCCGTTCCGTGGAAGGCTGGTTTTCCGGACGCAGGCGGTTACAAAAGCCAGGAGAGGAGAAAAAAATGGAGCAGACCCAAATTCAGAAGCTGCACGAAAGGATTCAAGCGCTAGAGGAACGAGACGGCAATCGACATGCCGAAACTACCCCCGAAGCTACCCCGCCATCTCAGCGGAGAAGCAGCGTGGCTTCCACCGAGCTGGTTCAGCCGGAGCATGTCTTGACGGCTCCTGCTAGCTACCCCGTGGATGCTATCACGGAGTCTCGACATTGCCACCTTATGGCGCAATGGCAGAACTTCAAAGTCAAGGCAGCTGTTGGCTCTGTTTTACCTCCTGAACCCGGCGCAACCTACCACTGCCGGCCGATTCCAGAAGGATATGCTAGGGTGATGGTGGCTGAAATAACGGAGGGATTTGAGGACCTCCAGCTTGACCACCCTACCGGTGAAGGGGAGACTCGGCTGGGTTTAGCTCTGAAGACTCCGTGCCTATGGCGGAAGGAGCTCATTAACCTTCCGAACTGGACGCCTCCGGCGAGTAAGGGCACTCCGCCGCCGCCTCCTCCTCCGGCGAGTGATCAGGGCACTCAGCCTCCTTCTTCGGCGCGTGGCGGCACTCCGCCTCCTCCTCCGGCGAGTGATCAGGGCACTCAGCCTCCTTCTCCGGCGCATGGCGGCACTCCGCCTCCTTCTCCGCCTGCGCCGGCGTGCCAGAGCAGCCAGCCTCCTTCTCCGCCTCGTTAGCAAGGGCGGAAGAGACCCGCCGCCGCTCCGGCTGCTCCGGCACGTCGTAGTCCTTCTCCTCCGCCTCGTAAGCAAGGAAAGAAGATAGCCGCAGCCGCTCCGTCTGCTCTGCCGGCGTCTAGCAGTACAGCTGCCAAAGGCGGGAGGCAATACAGATTCGGTCCTTCTCTGAAGACTCCAGAGAAGTTACCATACGAGAGGACCGAGGAGGAGAACGCGAAGATCGTGCGAGCTGAAGTGAAGAACTTCTTTGAAGGGGTGAAAGCAAAGAAATATCCACCTCCGGAGGAGAAGGTAGATCCGGTGAAAGCGAAGCGCACTCTGGATGCCCTGACAAAACCACCAAAGTCTCCGCCGAAAGGCAACTATGAGCGCATTATTGCAAAGACATTTGTCGAAGCGGAGAGGTCGGGAAGTACTGTCAGTGATCAAAGGTTAAAAGAACGACGAGCTGGGAAAAAAATTGCCCAGCTCGGCGAACAAGCGAACCAATCGTGCCCCCCGCTCAAGGTGTCTAAAGACATCGTCACTAATGATCCGAGGATGGTGGCCGGTTATAGCAATCTTGGAGATTACCTGCCCGACGATGTACATTATGAAATCATGGAGGTGGACGAACACAAATACCATTACGGGAAGCCTCTCGTCAAAGATGAAAGATCTCTAACAACGATGATGCGAAGATTACATGATTGGTACATGAAAACCTGCAGAGAGTCTGATGGGATGAATACTTTGACGCTGAGAGTTAAACCGGAGCATGACCTCGTTGGAATTGAACTGCTGAATGTTCCATTTGAGGAGTTCTTCCAGTTTTTCAATCAAAAGGCCCTCGATAAATCAACGATCACTTGCTACTGTCTGTAAGTAGTACTACTTCTGTCATTAAGTCTCTCTATATAGGTCAGCTCTTTCATTGCATGTATTTATAATTATCCTCACTATATTATGCAGATTGAAGATCGCCGAATTGAAGAAAAGACAAATCGGTGATATTGGGTTCATTAACACAAATCTCATAGATGCATATACGGTTGAAAAACATGCCAAAGAAGCCGAGGCCAACTTGCTACGATCGTTGGTATTAAATCAAAACAAAGATATAATACTATTTCCTTACAACTTCAAGTGAGTGTTACTGTCTTGTGCATATTCGGTCTCCCTTATTTGTCCAGGTTATGGTAATGTAATTGATGACTTATGCATGCATGTGCAGCTTTCACTATATTCTCCTAGAGATTAAGCTTGAGCAGGGAGTAGTAACCGTCTTAGACTCGAGACGAAAAGATCCCCAGGACTATGCGGACATGACTCAAATGCTCGAGAAGTAAGTTAAATCGATCATTATCCACCATATCAGCAACTTTGTTCATTTCCTGATATCAAGTAATTGTTTTCTTTGTCTGGCAGGGTTTGGAGAAAATTCACCACAAAAGCTCCGGGACTGCCGAAGAAGCTGCAATTTAGACACCCGAAAGTAAGTACTATAGTAGCATGTTCCGCACATCTCCTAGTGATTCAAGCGCTAGTTTCATCAATACCATTTAGCATGCTTGCTTATCAGTTTGATTGACCTCTATTTCTTGTAAAGTGGTTGTGGCAGGAACAAGGGAATGATTTCTGTGGATACTACGTTTGCGAGTCTATCCGCCACACGACCTGTGAGCGGGGCTACTCTGACGAACAATATGAAGTGCGTAAGCAATAATATTCACAATTTTATTTTATTACCATCATTTGTGTCGAGTTTCATTTATTCATATATATATGTATTGACCCCCTTCTTCAAATTAGATGTTTCGGATGCGGGATGAACTCCTAGCAGAAGATCATATGCGAGCAATTCAAGAGGAATTGGCGGCATTCTTCCTTGACCACGTGATCGCTGAAAACGAAGAATACTATGTGGACCCTGTGTTCTTACAATTTAATTAGGAGATTATATTGTAAGAGATAATTATTGTATATATGTAGCCGGTAGTGTCAGATAGATATACGAGAACTTGTTGTTCGACCAATCTCTCGGAGAAGGAGAGGTGGTCGATATCACTTCTCTCTGTATGCATATGTTCATGACGATCTTCTGTTTCCTTCATTTGCTTACTAGCTAGTGTGTCTAGTCCTCTCCATACGTATATAGTACGTAGCGTCGACCAAGCACGGAGATAAGAGAGGACACTTCTCTCTATTAATTAGCTAGCTAACACAATATATGAAACACCTAAATTAACCCCCCAAAACCCCCCAACCCCCCCCCCCCCCTCCTTCAAAAAAAAAACAAAAACCCCAGCCCCTGAAATGCTGACGCGTGGATGCCTATTGGTCCCGGTTGGTGACACCAACCGGGACAAACGGCCCTGCCTATTGGTCCCGGTTGGTGGCACCAACCGGGACCAAAGGCCCCCCTGCCTGGGCTGGCAGCAGCGGCCACGTGGAGGACCTTCTGTCCCGGTTCGTGTAAGAACCGGGACTAAAGGGTTAGGGCTTTAGTTACGACCCTTTAGTCTCGGTTCGAATACCGGGACAAAAGGCCCTTACCAACCGGGGTAAAAGCCCCTTTTTCTACTAGTGCACCTTGACATTTAGGTTGTGTCATTTTCTCCCAAGACATCCAGTGTACTCTTCTCTGATTTTCCTCATCTCCCCACCAAAAATCTCGAACCAGTTTCTCATATTCGTCACAGAAAGCTACACTAATTTTAAACATACTCATGGTGTAAGTTGGCCGAGCTTGAATCATAGATTTAATCAAAATGTCTTTTGAACCGTGGGACATATATCTTTCAAGCCAATTAGTGAGCCTTTTGTGAAACGTTCAAGGATAGGATGGAATTGAGACATCTTCATGCGTCCCCGGGCGTAGGCAGGCCCAAATACTTTTCTTCAAAAGTGGCAGAGCTAATTTCCAGAATTTTCTTGATTTCCTCTTGGGTTTGTGTAGGACATGCAGTACTAAACAACATGGAACATTTACTTGGGCTTAACAGTTGGCCCCGTTCCTTGCTGGAAATTATTAAGTGCATTCTTTACTCTCCTTGCTTCATCGCCGTGGGCCTTGAAGAATAATAGGCTGTCGTCTGCAAAGAGTAGATGCGAAATTCTCGGGCTCCCTCTCGCCACTTTTAAGGGAGTGATCATACCAGCAGCGCACTCGGCCTCCAGAGCTCGAGATAGACCTTCAGCCACAAACAAGAAGAGATACATGCTCAATGGATCTCCTTGACGAAGGCCCCTCGTCGGTTGGAAGGATTCCAAAATTTCTCCATTAAGCTTCACAGCGTATCTCACCGACCGGACACAAGTCATAACCCAAGATATCCACTTCTGACAAAAAGTAAATCTAGTCAGGGCTCCTTCTAAGAAGTTCCACTCCACATGATCATATGCTTTTGTCAAATCAAGCTTATAAGCACAGTGGTTGTCATTTGTATTTTTGCTATGTTGGATCTTGTAAAAGCACTCAAAGGCAATATATGCATTATCTGTGATGGGTCTCCCAGGTATAAATGCACTTTGTGCTTCAGACACCAACGCATCCAGAAATGGCCGAAGGCGATTGACAAGGCATTTAGAAATTACTTTATAGATGACATTGCATAAAGTTATTGGCCGAAAATCTTTCAAGCTTTCTGGCGCATTGCCTTTGGGAATAAGGACAATCATTATGTCGTTGATTCCTTCTGGCATAATACCATCATCAAAGAATTTTTCACTGCACTAATCACATCTCCTCGCAATTCAGCCCAATTCCTCTGGAAGAAACGTGCATGAAACCCATCAATGCCCGGAGCCTTTAGAGGGCCAATTTGGAACAGTGCATCACTGATTTCTTCATCTGTAAATGCCTTGCAGATGTGTTCATTAATCTCAGGGGAGACTTTGGATTCAAACAGTGACAACAGGCTTTTAGGTTCCAGAAATTTTGTCTGCCTCATAAAGTTTCATGAAGAAGTCCCTTGTCATGGTACCCAACTCTCCAGGGTCATGGACCCAATTACCAGCCGAATTCTTGAGTTTGTCGATCTTGTTCTTTTTCTAACACCAAGTTGCTTTTTGCTGAAAATACTTAATATTTTGTTCTCCCTCCCGAAGCTGAGTAACACGAGAGCGAAGTCTCCACAACATTTCCTCCCTAA
This sequence comes from Aegilops tauschii subsp. strangulata, assembly GCF_002575655.3. NCBI lineage: Eukaryota > Viridiplantae > Streptophyta > Magnoliopsida > Poales > Poaceae > Aegilops > Aegilops tauschii. Next base: position 606,645,759 of record NC_053037.3, read on the forward strand.
GAAGAAACTCATCTAATTCTTTTGAGGTGTGTCGAATTTGCTTGTCTCGGTCAGGTGATGGTGCCTTACTCCATAGCCTATCAAGCTTCTTTCGTAGCTGCTGGACCTTGTGGTCGTACAGACCCATACTTTTTCTTGCTCCAAACTTGCAAACTCTTCCCGACTGAATTTAACTTACATGCCACATTAGCCAAGCTCGGTCCGCCCGTGTCCACTTTGTGCCAAGCCTTTCTCACTTCCTCATATAAGGTTGTGTCCCTCTCCCACATATGTTCGTAGCGAAAGGGTCTCCGCCCTCTTTTGCTTAAAGGTTGAACAGAGTAGCAGAGAAGGAGGGGAAAGTGGTCAGACCTAGCAGTAGTAATATGTGTCACAGTGGCTTCTTTAAACATATCCATCCAACATGGGGAAGCGACACCTCTATCAGTCCTTGCTCTCACATTTCTAGCACCCTGTTGTTTATTATCATAAGTCCAAGGTTGGCCCCTGAACCCTAGGTCATGAAGATTACAGTATGATAACATACTTCTAAATCTAGCCATTTGTCCTTCAAATCTTCTTGTACCTGAAAAATGTTCAGATTGCCACATCGTCTCATTAAAATCGCCGATCATCATCCAAGGCTCATTGGCATTTGGTCTGATCCTTTTTAACAACGTCCACATATGATGTCTATCTTGAGATCTGGGCTCCCCATAAACAAAAGTTCCCCGCCACGACGGGCCATGGGGGTCATCACACACAAGCACATCAAAATACCGAGGACCATACGACAACACTTTTATATTTATTTGATCATCCAGTACAAAGCAATGCCTCCACCTTTGCCCTCACCATCATGAGTAAAGTAGTGCCTCAGGCCTATTCTCCATCTTATTCTTCTCACTTTCTCTTCGCATTGCCTTGTTTCAGACAAGAAGACGATCTTGGGGCGGTAGGTATGCACAAGGCATACCAACTCTTGAAGTGTCCGGGGCTGCCCCAGGCCCCGGCAGTTCCAACTAAGAATACTCATTGCTCCTGACGGGTGTCGCCAATCGCGCCCGTCAGTTGACCGATGGCCCCGTGATCGGTTGCTGCCTTTCCACCTTTCAGCCCCAAATCCTGCCCTATCCTACAATTCTCCTCTCCAATACACATCTTTTTCTCACTTAAATTATGATCTAAGATTTTACTCTCATAATCTGAGCTATGCTGCCTTTTCCCAAGTGCTGCCTTAATAATAATGCTAGCCCTGCCATCCCCAACAGAAACATGCTTGGAGGAGCGACCATGCCCCTTGCATCCCAGCTTAGCAACGCCATGACTCGGTTTTTCCATACCCAGGTTGAACACAAGAGGAGCGCAAGAGTCAGTTGCAAACACCATGGCCCCTGCTGGGCGGGCCATGGTATTTTCAGGATCACCTTGCTTGAGGTCCTTGTAGTTCTGCTTCTGCCCGACAACATCACCCAGATCAGCCTCTGATGAGATCAAGATGTCGCCGGTTCTGCCAGAGTCGAGCTCCTTGTTGGGGTTGCTACTAATGTGCATAGCCATCTTCGCTCCCGCCTCCGTCACAGCCTTGGGGTCGAACGCCGATGTGTCATCCGCAACAACATCCATCTCTTTCTGTTCCATCGTCTTGCCCACCTCCAAGTCCACAGGAGCCAAGGCAGTGGTGTTGTCGACCGACTTGTGGTTGGTGGAGGAAGTTGTGAGGGCCACATTGAACGCTGCAGTGTTTGTAGCGTCAACTTCCTCGGCCAGCAGGTTTGCCGTGTTCTGGATATCGCTGGAAGTAGCCGCCGTGGCAGACAGAACCTTGAGGTTTGTTTCAGTTTCCATATCACCACCCACTGAGAGGCGGGCCACAACTTCCCCCATCTTTTCCACTGCCATCAGCACCGCCTTGTCCTGGCTCGCGGGCTTGGGAGCACGCCACAAGGGGGTGACGACTGGGAACCCTTCTTTTGCCCCATCTTCTCTGGCAGGAACCAAGCCCGGGGGTCATCATGGACTGGGAACACCCCAAGCTCCTTACTGTACTGCAGCTTCTTTTCTGCATTTGGGATATCACACCTCGCCTCCATATGCCCTATGTATCCGCAGAACAAACAAAAATTCGGCAGTCTTTCATACCTCAGGTATCCTCAGTGATCTCATCAGCAAGTGTAATCTCCTTCTGCAGCGCGGAGTATAAGGGCGGCTGCACTCTCACCCTGATAAATTTGTCACGGATGTTGCCTCTCGAATGCTGATTAATCATGACCACCGGTCCAACCTGATCTCCTAGGTTGCGAGCAAGCTCCTTGGTGAGGAGGTAGAAGGGGATTCCCCTGAACTGAACCCACATCGGCATATGGGAGAATATTGCCGAGGCGGGATCAGCGTCTTTCTCTAGGCAGACGACGAGGAACGCATCGCCCTTGTATTGCCACGGCCCGCCCTTGATGACGTGCTGCCGGTTCCCATCCTCCTAGAACTCGAGGACGAATTTGCGCCCTTCCTCTGCAACTAGCTCATGGTCACCCAGTTCCCCACAAACTTTCCATACCTTCTTCATGTGGTCGATCAGTTGCCTGGAGTTCCTACCGCCAGAAAACGCGTCTGCACAGCATTTCGGGCCCCGACATGTTGATGACCAGCGTCTTCTTCATAGGTCCCGTGCAAGGCTTGGCTATGGCCTTCCCTCGGCGCAGGGTGGACAGGCTTTGGTCGGCGCACAAGCCAACCGAGCTCCCAGCTGCATTCACACCTTTCGCCCCTACAGCATCAGGGCCCGACGCCTCCTGGGGGCTCTTTCTTGCATCCATCGTTGCCCCCAGGCAAATTGACAAACACCTTATGTGCGTGGGGAAGACACGGTACTGGATACGAGGGACTTGCGATGGATTCTGCAGAGGTCCGCTCCCTCTAAATAGCAAGTCATCCATGGCCTTGTCAAGTCCTCCATTATGCCCCGACTTACTCCCTGTAAATGATAGCATTTCCTTCTCCTCACGAAGAAACGGCACCCACGAATCGTCGTGTTCTTCATAGGAGTATCTCTTAAAACACGAATTACTTCTGGGATCTGTTGATTGCGCACGACCTTCAATGGAGGGAAGGAATACATCTATATGGTCCGACTGAAGATGCTCTTACTTCTAGCTATCCCTACCTTCCCAGATCATTGCAATAGGGAGTAGCGAAGAAACCTAGAGCTTTGTGTCCTGTTCATGGGGAAACCATTAACCACCGTTGTGGTAACCTGAGTGTGGTCACATCGGTGTGCCAGCACGAGTGATACGCGACTGCAGAGGATTTGTACATATCATTATTTGGCTCCGCCCACGCGTAATCATAGCATATCGAATGAACTAGTGATATGAACGTAGAGCTATGCTTTTGCATGTGTTGTCAGCATCATACTTGTGGGGATTATTGTGGATCCCTCGAGAGCGCATTACTACGTACTCAAGCACCTCTCTACTTAGCTTAATCCTTTTTTATTTTCTGTCTTTATTTTTCCATTAGTAGTTTAGTAAACCGTCCTTTTATTCGTCTTCCCTACCATCCGCTTGAAGTAGACTATTTCAAAACTCTGGTTTGAGTGCGTACGGAACTGTGTGAGTGACAATGTAATTGCAGGGTTTATATATGGTGCTTTTTTATTCGCTCCCTGTGGGATCAACAAACTTTACTTACCGCAAAATTGCTACAAAGTCGTGTGCACTTGTAAGAAATCAAGCATTTTCTGACGCCATTGTCGGGGAGCATAGCGCTCAGTTATATTATTACGTACCCACTTGCATATAGTTTATTTCTGTTTGTTGCTATCTAAACCAAAATATATATATAAATATATACCAATCATTTCTTCCAAGATTTCTCTCAATGAACAAATGAAACCTGTGATGGAGGACAAGAGCGACACAAGCCCACCCTTGACTATCAATGATGAGAAGATAAAAGAATGGCTCCAAAAATTGGACAAGTGGTCATCACTAACACAAGAAACAATATCCGGTCACTTGTGACATATGTAGAACCGAAGGGCATTTCACTTATCAATGTAAGTACAATTATGATTCAATACTAGCAACTTATAATGGTGGAAATAAACACAATGATAGAATGATTTAACTAAACAAAAGCGACCGGACCTAAACCGGAATACATTCATTAGATTTTTGACATATTTCACTACACAAAAGCAACCGGGCCTAAACCTAGTCTAAATCAGTCCTTGTTGTTCCCCTTCGAGCCCATGTCGGGCGGCCGTGTCCATGTCCCGCGGAGATGAGACCTGCGAATTGAATGTTCGTTCGCCGGCGAAGAAGAGTAGGACATGGGACAAGGGCCGGCCCACTTGGGACTTGAGGCCCTGCCACCTCCCATGCTAGTGGACACGAGGTCGATGATGGATGTGGATGGGTCGGCCTCATTGTCGTGCCGACGCCAAAGCAGCGCAGTTGGTGGGCCAAATGACGTGCAGCTCTTGGTGTTCTCGTCCGCGATCACCTACGCTGCCAGTGCGACCTCCCCGCCCGACTGTGTCGCGCCCGCGTTGCAGGTGACCTGAAAGCGCGCGGTCTCATACAAAGCCCACTACTCGATGATAGAGTTGGGGTTCTCCGTAGCCATGACCGCCATGACATCCTCGGTCGCGAGTTTGGCATAGATTTGGCTCTACCCTAGCCACTGCTAATCAAGGAGGGAGAGGTTATACCGCACCTGCTCTTGTGCTTGCCAGAACACTCACACTGGCTGTGGCGCTGGCTGCACCTCCGTCATGGCGACATTGAAGTTTGCCTACGCGTGCTCCATGGTCAAGCCGACATGGAGCAGCACAGGTAGGGGCGCCAACTCATTGTCGGAGGTCATCTCTAGCGGATCGTTGTCAGAGACCTCCGGGGAGCTGGCTGGCAACACTAGTAGAAAACAGGGCTTAGGTCACAGGGCAGTTTTCACATTAGCCCCGGTTCAGTCACGAACCGGGACCCATGGGGGCATTCGTCCCGGTTCGTGAGCCCAGGGGGCCGGCCGGGGCCTCGTGGGCATTGGTCCCGGTTCGTATGGAACCATTTGTCCCGGTTCGAGCCACGAACCGGGACTAATGGTCCTCGCTCCTGGCCCACAACCATTGGTCCCGGTTCTTGGCATGAACCGGGACAGAAGGCCCGGATTTAGTACCGGTTCATGCCACGAACCGGGACCAATGAGGTGCCTATATATACCCCTCGCCCGCGAGCAGAGCACTCCAGTGCTCTGTTTTTCTCTGGCCGGCGAGGGGAGGGCTTTGTGGTGCTCTAGCTCACCTCCTATGCACATGAGGTGTTCGATGAAATGCCCGAGCCACACTAGTTAAGCTTTGTCCTCTCGAAGCTCGACCTCAAAGCTCCATTTTCCTCGAGATTTGTCTAGATTTAGCGGCCCGTCACGTCCCATTCCCGTCTTCACCGCCGTCGACCGCCCGCGCCGATCTCGTCGCCGGCACCACCGTGGTGAGCCTCCTGTTCTTATCTTCTTTTTGAAAGAAAAAATTCTTACTTTAGATAGATACTTGTCTAATTTTCTTACTATTTTATTCCTTCTTATTACATAGTGCGATGGTTTTGGTATCCGCCCCGTCGGCCCTCGTCCTGTCTATGATTCGGATGTGGTATATATTATCTTTTTATAACTATTTGATTCATTTATTGTTTATGACAAATATACCGACCAGCGTGACATAGATTTTATTTATCTAGGAGGTGGTTGAACCAGAAATTCTAACCGACCCTATTGTCGAGAGGTTAAATTTAGTTGAAGAAGAAAACAATTACTTGAAGGAAAAAAAATTGAGGAGGAGAAGATGATATTGGAGTTGCATGTTGCGGATGTCGTCGATGATCACAAGATCAAGATGGATGCAATGCGCTTGAAGATTAGAAAGATTAGAAAATATGCCATTCATACCGAGGCTTGGTATCATTATGCCGTTGGATCAATTGTTACCTTGGTTGCGATTATGATCGCATTTGTTTTCGCATTGAAATGTTTCACATAGTTTCAATGTATGGTTTAATTAATTAGATGCTCTGGAGAGCTATATATATGTTGTTAGATGAGAACTATGTATGTACTTTGGTTCTAATGTGATGATGAACTTCTATTAATTTGGTCACTTAATTATCTATTCATGATGTTCTGTAATGGTTTTTGACACACTTAATTATATATAATGCACGCAGATGAACCGGCAATGGATGTACGGTGACAGACACACCTCCGAGTACATTAAGGGCGTGCATGATTTTCTCGAAGTGGCTGAGGCAAACAAGCAGAATGGTTTTATGTGTTGTCCATGCCCTATATGTGGGAATACGAAGTATTACTCTGACCGAAAAATCCTTCACGCCCACCTGCTTTACAAGGGTTTCATGCCACACTATAATGTTTGGACGAGGCACGGAGAAATGGGGGTTATGATGGAAGACGGCGAAGAATAAGAGGACGATGACAACTATGTGCCCCCTGAATACGGTGATGCTGCAACGGGGGAAGCTGCTGAAGATCAAGAGGAACCAGACGATGTGCCCAATGATGCTGCAAGGGGGGAAGCTGCTGAAGATCAAGAGGAACCAGTGCCCGATGATGATGATCTCCGCCGGGTCATAGTCGATGCAAGGACGCAATGCGAAAGTCAAAAGGAGAAGCTGAAGTTCGATCGCATGTTAGAGGATCACAAAAAAGGGTTGTACCCCAATTGCGAAGATGGAAACACAAAGCTCGGTACCGTACTGGAATTGCCTCAGTGGAAGGCAGAGAATGCTGTGCCTGACAAAGGATTTGAGAAGCTATTGAAAATATTGAAGAAGAAGCTTCTAAAGGATAACGAATTGCCCGACAGTACATACGCAGCAAAGAAGGTCGTATGCCCTCTAGGATTGGAGGTGCAGAAGATACATGCATGCCCTAATGACTGCATCCTCTACCGCGGTGCGTACAAGGATCTGAACGCATGCCCGGTATGCGGTGCATTGCGGTATAAGATCAGACGAGATGACCCTGGTGATGTTGACGGCGAGCCCCCCAGGAAGAGGGTTCCTGCGAAGGTGATGTGGTATGCTCCTATAATACCACGGTTGAAACGTCTGTTCAGAAACGAAGAGCATGCCAAGTTGATGCGATGGCACAGTGAGGACCGTAAGAAAGACGGGAAGTTGAGAGCACCCGCTGACGGGTCGCAGTGGAGAAAAATCGAGAGAAAGTACTGGGCTGAGTTTGCAGCTGACCCAAGGAACGTATGGTTTGGTTTAAGCGCGGATGGCATTAATCCTTTCGGGGAGCAGAGCAGCAATCACAGCACCTGGCCCGTGACTCTATGTATGTATAACCTTCCTCCTTGGATGTGCATGAAGCGGAAGTTCATTATGATGCCAGTTCTCATCCAAGGCCCTAAGCAACCCGGCAACGACATTGATGTGTACCTCAGGCCATTAGTTGAAGAACTTTTACAGCTGTGGAATGGAAACGGTGTACGTACGTGGGATGAGCACAAACAGGAGGAATTTAACCTGCACGCGTTGCTGTTTGTAACCATCAACAATTGGCCTGCTCTCAGTAACCTTTCAGGACAGACAAACAAGGGATACCACGCATGCACGCACTGTTTAGATGACACTGAAAGTATATACCTGGACAAATGCAGGAAGAATGTGTACCTGGGCCATCGTCGATTTCTTCCGACCAACCATCAATGTCGAAAGAAAGGCAAGCATTTCAAAGGCGAGGCAGATCACCGGAAGAAGCCCGCCATGCGTACCGGTGATCACGTACTTGCTATGGTCAATGATTTACACGTAATCTTTGGAAAGGGTCCCGGCGGACTAGCTGTTCCGAATGACGCTGAGGGACACGCACCCATGTGGAAGAAGAAATCTATATTTTGGGACCTACCCTACTGGAAAGAGCTAGAGGTCCGCTCTTCAATCGACGTGATGCACGTGACGAAGAACCTTTGCGTGAACCTGCTAGGCTTCTTGGGCGTGTATGGGAAGACAAAAGATACACCTGAGGCACGGGAGGACCTGCAACGTTTGCACGAAAAAGACGGCATGCCTCCGAAGCAGTATGAAGGTCCTGCCAGCTATGCTCTTACGAAAGAAGAGAAAGAAATCTTCTTTGAATGCCTGCTCAGTATGAAGGTCCCGACTGGCTTCTCGTCGAATATAAAGGGAATAATAAATATGCCAGAGAAAAAGTTCCAGAACCTAAAGTCTCATGACTGCCACGTGATTATGATGCAACTGCTTCCGGTTGCATTGAGGGGGCTTCTACCGGAAAACGTCCGATTAGCCATTGTGAAGCTATGTGCATTCCTCAATGCAATCTCTCAGAAGGTGATCGATCCAGAAATCATACCAAGGCTAAGGAGTGATGTGGCGCAATGTCTTGTCAGTTTCGAGCTGGTGTTCCCACCATCCTTCTTCAATATCATGACGCACGTCCTAGTTCATCTAGTCGACGAGATTGTCATTCTGGGGCCCGTATTTCTACACAATATGTTCCCCTTTGAGAGGTTCCTGGGAGTCCTAAAGAAATATGTCCGTAACCGCGCTAGGCCAGAAGGAAGCATCTCCATGGGCCATCAAACAGAGGATGTCATTGGGTTTTGTGTTGACTTCATTCCTGGCCTTAAGAAGATAGGTCTCCCTAAATCGCGGTATGAGGGGAGACTGACTGGAAAAGGCACGCTTGGAGGGGGGGACTCAATAATATGCAGGGACGGATATTCTTGGTCTGAAGCACACTACACAGTTCTACAGAACTCTACCTTGGTGACCCCGTATGTCGATGAACACAAGAACAGTCTGCGCTCCAAACACCCGGAGCAGTGTGACGACTGGATTACATGTGAACACATCAGGACTTTCAGCAGTTGGTTGGAAACACGTCTCAGAGGTGACACCACTGTTTGTGATGAGTTGTACTCGTTGTCCAGGGGACCATCTTCGACTGTATTGACTTACAAAGGATACAAGATAAATGGGAATACATTTTACACGATCGCCCAAGATCAAAAGAGCACCAACCAAAACAGCGGTGTCCGCTTTGATGCAGCACCCGAGAGGGGAAAGGACACATATTATGGTTACATAATGGACATATGGGAACTTGACTACGGACATGATTTTAAGGTCCCTTTGTTTAAGTGCAAATGGGTCAATCTGTCAGGAGGCGGGGTACAGGTAGACCCACAGTACGGAATGACAACAGTGGATCTGAACAATCTTGGGTACACTGACGAACCGTTCGTCCTAGCCAATGATGTGGCACAGATTATCTATGTGAAGGACATGTCTACCAGACCGAGAAAAAGAAAAGATAAGGAAGCGAATACATCATACGATGAGCCAAAGCGCCACATAGTTCTTTCAGGAAAAAGGGACATTGTGGGAGTGGAGGGCAAGACAGACATGTCTGAAGATTATGAAAAGTTTCATGAAATTCCTCCCTTCAAAGTCAAGGCTGACCCAAGCATCCTGATAAACGATGAAGATTATCCATGGTTACGGCGCAATAAGCAAATGACACAAGCGAAGAAAAAGTGAAGACTTTCTCCCGCAACTATTATGATGATACCATGCCAACTTTGTAATAGACGAGTATGATACCATTGTCCGTTTTGTACAAGAAGTGCATCTAGTTTTTGCCGTAACCCTCTCAACTTTCTTGCACATGCTATGTGGATGAAATGATGATACCATGCCAACTTTCAACCTTTTCAGAGTTCATTTGAAATGCTTTATAAGCCCTGAGTGCAGAGAGGTTCGGCCCGTAAGCCTGCTTTAGAGAGGAGCTCGACAGCTCAGGCGCACCGCACCTTATAAACAGGTGCGGCTCTCTCTTAGCTAGCGAGGTGGGACTAAACTCACCACCACGCCGCTGTGCAAGGCCATTGGTCCCGGTTGGTGGCACGAACCGGGACCAATTCCACCCTTTGGTCTCTGTTGGTGCCACGAACCGGTACTAATGAGGCTGTGGCCCCACGAGCACCTTTATTTTTAATCATTAAAAGCAAAAAGAATTTTCATAAGGAACTTTTTTTGATAGAAACTTTAATAGCAGAAAGAATTATCATAAAGTAAAATAAATAAGTAATTAGAAACAAAATAAAATAAAATAAATAAGTTTTTTGTTGTAAGTAGAAACAAAACAAAATAAATATAGCAAAAAAGAAAACAAAAAAACTAAATACAGCAAAAAGAATTTTCATAAAGAACTAATGGCACTAATAGAAAGTTTATATTTTTTCTAAAACTAATGGCACTAACAGACAGTTTATACTTTTGCTGACCTAAAAGCAAAAAAAATTAAAAAATAAAGCAAAAAACAAAAGAAAATAAATAATGCAAAAAACTGGAAAAAAAATTAAAAAACTGCCACCTATTGTGCCACCACGGCCTGAATACGACTAGAAACCCAACCTGGGCCAGGATTCAGGCCCGCAGAAGGCCCAATAGGCCAACAGACAGCACAGTGTGACATTAGGCCCGTAAGCCTGCATTTGAGAGGAGCTCGAGAGGGCAGCCGCAGTGGGGCTTATAAACCACTCCGAGCCCCTCTCAACTAGCGAGGTGGGACTAAACTTTTGGCCGCGGGCAGCGCAAGGCCTTTGGTCCCGGTTGGTGCCACCAACCGGGACCAAAGGCCGCCGCTTCCCGCCCTTTGGGCTGCTGAAAAGGGGCCTTTAGTCCCGGTTGGTGGCACCAACCGGGACTAATGCCCACCTTTAGTCCCGGTTGGTGCCACGAACCGGGACTAAAGGCTTTGCTATATAAGTCCACACTTAGGAAATTTTTGAGATACCTCGCCAGTTGCCCCCGACGCCGCCAGGCTGCCCGTGCTCGCCGTCGCCGCCCGCTCCTCGTCGCCATCGCCCCGCGCCCTTGCCTCGACGGGCCGCCGCCCGGTGCTCGTCGCCGTCGCCCTGCCCCCACGCGCCGCCCCGCCTCGTGCTCCCCTGCTCGCGCCCGCCGCCTCGGCGCCCCGAGCCCCCCTGCCCGGCCCGCGCGTGCTCGCCGGCGCCCTCGCTGCCCCCGCCCCGTCCCGCCCCCGCGCGCCGGCGCCCTCGCCGCCCCCGCCGTCGCCATCGTCCTAGCCGCCCCCGCTGTGAGAGCCGCCCCCCGGCTATGTTTTTTTATTACTTAATTGTTTTTTGATCATATATATATAATGTATATGTGTATGTATGTGGCTATATGTTTTTGTTCATATGTGGCTATATTTTTTTTTTATTAGTTTAATTTTTTTGTTCATATGTGATGTATATGTGTATGTGGCTATAATGTATATGTGAACAAAAAAAATTGTATGTATGTAGATGTTCAAAATGTATGAATATATATGTCAAAAATGTTATTTTGTTCATAGAAAGTTTTTTGTTCATATATAGAAAGTTTTTATATATGACAATGGATATATATTCGATATATATGAGAAATGATGATCCACATGGAAAAGTTTTATATATGCAAAAGTTACAATTTTAGAAAAGTATTATATATCTAGCTAGGAAGGGAAGAAGAAGAAAAAGAAGGATAGGAAAGAAGAAAATAAGAAGAGGAAAGAAAGAAGAAGAGGAGAGGAAGAAGAGGAGAAATAAATAAGAAGAGGAAAAAAGAAGAAAAAGAAGAGGAGAAGAAGAAAGGAATAGAGGAGAAGAAGAAAAAATAGAATAGAAAATATTCTATTTTTTTCTTCTTCTCCTCTATTCCTTTCTTCTCCTCTTTTTTTCTTCTTTTTTTTTCTTCAATCCTCTCCTCTATTCCTTTCTTCTTCTCTCCTCTTTTTATTTCTTCTTCGTTTTCTTATGTTTTATCGGGTCTGTCGTCGTCGATATATACCCCTCCCGATAACTTCAACACGAGGGGGGGTCGATATACCCCCTCCCCGATAACATTATATTCCCGTGTATATATGTCGTCGTTGTCGATATAACCCCCTCCTGATAACTTCAACACGTGGGGGGGTCGATATACCCCCTCCCCGATAACATTATTTTCCCGTGTATGTATGTTGTCGTTGTCGATATTACCCCCTCCCGATAACTTCAACACGAGGGGGGATAACTTCAACACGAGGGGGGGGTCGATATACCCCCTCCTCGATAACATTATTTTCCCATGTATGTATGTCGTCGTTGTCGATATAAAACCCCCTCCCGATAACTTCAACACGTGGGGGGGTCGATATATACCCCCTCCCCGATAACATTATTTTCCCGTGTATGTATGTCGTCGTTGTCGATATATATAACTCCCTCCCAGATAACTTCGACATGATGGACGGTCAATATGTATACCCCCTCTCGACCGTGATAACTTATACCACGGGAGCACCCCCCGGCCATCTCGCTCGACCAAAACTCTCGAGGACACCCAAACCCTAGAAAAAAACGATGTCGGTCTCCTTCCCCCTCCCGCCGCGCCCCTACCCTTGAAGCGTTGCCTAGGCCACCCCAAACCCGGAATAAGCTAGGTCTACGTTTGCACTAATATATCCACCTGTTGTCATGTTTGTATAATAATTGCCATGTTGTAATATTTGCAGAAACAATGGAGCGCGGACGAGATGAGCAAGCAGAAGAGGTGTTGGGGGACATAATCTTAGCCGGAGGTGATATCTTGTCGTATCTTAACGACAATGATGGTCTGGAAGAACAGGGTGAAGAAGCAGGCTGCGGTGATCGAAGAGTGGAGGAGGAAAGACATGATTATGATGGCTCCGGTGACCCAATGCTGGTGCAAGAAGGAGCCCGTGGTGACGGCTCCGGTGACCGAACAGAGTCCGGCCAGGTAAATATATTAGTTAAGCCTGTGCTGACTAGCTAATTGATGCATTCATTGTTTTGGTATGTACACATATTTAATTAACACTCGTCTTTCTTCTTTTTTCTAGCCCTCCGGATCGAGCACAACTGCGGTAAAGAGACGAGGCCCGAAGAGAAAGTTGCGCTCGGATGAAAGGTTTGAGATCACAGCAATCGCGCGCGACAGCCAACCGATTGAACCCCTCCGGACAAAGGATGCTTTTGCTGCTCAGTGCGGGGTTCTAGTTAGGGACAAGATCCCGATCAGCATCCACCAATGGTATAAGCCTAAGAAGGAAGACCCTGAGGTGTCTTATGTCAATGATATGCAGAAAGATGATCTTTGGACTGAGCTGAAGGCAAATTTCACCCTACCGCCAGAGGAGGATCCGGAGAAGCCAGTTATAGAGCAATTAATCAAGTCTCATGCTCTTAAGAAGATGGCAGACCTATTCAGGAGGTGGAAGAATAAGCTGAAAACGTTTGTCGACAAAGAAGAGACACCAGAATTCATCGGCCGGTATGAGAAGATCAGAGATCACTGGCCCGCATTTGTGGCCCACAAGACATCGGAAAAGAGTAAGAAGATGTCAGCGACAAACAAGAAGAATGCTGCGAAGAAGAAGCTTCACCATCGCACGGGGTCAGGTGGCTACCTCAAAGCCCGGCCTAAGTGGGCCAAGTCTGAGAGGGATCTGCTTGATAAAGGGATCAAACCAGAGACAATGAACTGGCCAGACCGTTGCTGGACTTGGTTCTTCGGGGCTGGCGGAACCTTGGATCCTGTATCAGGGAGGTGTCGTTGGACGGACGAGCAACTTGCAATACCCGTCAAGAAGCTTAAGCACTATATCGATGCAGTGCAGCAAGGGACGTTCGTTCCAGACAGAGAGAACGACGAGCTCACAATGGCCCTCGGGAATCCTGAGCACCCTGGACGGACACGAGGCACGCCAGGCTCCGTTCTGTGGAAGGCTGGTTTTCCGGACGCGGGCGGTTACAAAACCCAGGAGAGGAGGAAAAAAGTGGAGCAGATCCAAATTCAGCGTCTGCACAAAAGGGTTCAAGTGCTAGAGGAACGAGACGGCAATCGAGATGCCGAAACTGCCCCCGAAGCTACACCGCCATCTCAGCGGAGAAGCAGCGTGGCTTCCATCGAGCTGCCTCAGCTGGAGCATGCGGCTCCTGCTAGCTACCCCGTGGATGCTATCATGGAGTCTCAACATTGCCACCTTATGGCGGAATGGCAGAACTTGAAAGTCAAGGCGGCTGTTGGCTCTGTTTTACCTACTGAACCCGGCGCAACCTACCACTGCCGGCCGATTCCAGAAGGATATGCTAGGGTGATGGTGGATGAAATAACGGAGGGATTTGAGGACCTCCAGCTTGACCACCCTACCGGTGAAGGGGAGACTCGGCTGGGTTTAGCTCTGAAGACTCCATGCCTATGGCGGAAGGAGCTCATCAAGCTTCCGAACTGGACGGCTCCGGCGAGTAAGGGCACTCCGCCTCCTCCTCCGCCTCCTCCTCCGGCGAGTGATCAGGGCACTCAGCCTCCTTCTCCGGCGCGTGGCGGCACTCCGCCTCCTTCTCCGCCAGTGCCGGCGCGCCAGAGCAGCCAGCCTCCTCCTTCTCCGCCTCATCAGCAGCCAGCCTCCTCCTTCTCCGGCGCGTCGTAGTCCTTCTCCTCCGCCTCGTAAGCAAGGAAAGAAGACAGCCGCAGCCGCTCCGTATGCTCTGCCGGCGTCTAGCAGTACAGCTGCCAGAGGCGGGAGGCAATACAGATTCGGTCCTTCTCTGAAGACTCCAGAGAAGTTACCATATGAGAGGACCGAGGAGGAGAACGCGAAGATCGTGCGAGCCGAAGTGAAGAACTTCTTTGAAGGGGTGAAAGTAAAGAAACATCCACCTCCGGAGGAGAAGGTAGATCCGGTGAAAGCAAAGCGCACTCTGGCTGCCCTGACAAAACCACCAAAGTCTCCGCCGAGAGGCAACTATGAGCGCGTTCTTGGAAAGGCATATGCCGAAGCGGAGCGGTCGGGAAGTACTGTCAGTGATAAAAGGATGAAAGAACGACGAGCTGGGAAAAAAATTGCCCAGCTCGGCGAACAAGCGAACCAATCGTGCCCCCCGCTCAAGGTGTCAAAAGACATCGTCGCTAATGATCCGGGTATGGTGCCCGGTTATAGCAATCTTGGAGATTACCTGCCCGACGATGTACATTATGAAATCATGGAGGTGGACGAACACAAATACCATTACGGGAAGCCTCTCGTCAAAGATGTCAGATCTCTAAGCACGATGATGCGAAGACTACATGATTGGTACATGAAAACCTGCAGAGAGTCTGATGGGATGAGTACTTTGACGCTGAGAGTTAAACCGGAGCATGACCTCGTTGCAATTGAACTGCTGAATGTTCCATTTGAGGATTTCTTCCAGTTTTACAATCAAAAGTCCCTCGATAAAACAACGATCACTTGCTACTGTCTGTAAGTAGTACTACTTCTGTCATTAAGTCTCTCTATATAGGTCAGCTCTTTCATTGCATGTATTTATACTTATCCTCACTACATTATGCAGATTGAAGATCGCCGAATTGAAGCAAAGACAAATCGGTGATATTGGGTTCATTAACACAAATCTCATAGATGCATATACGGTTGAAAAACATCCCAAAGAAGCCGAGGCCAACTTGCTACAATCGTTGGTATTAAATCAAAACAAAGATATAATACTCTTTCCTTACAACTTCAAGTGAGTGTTACTGTCTTGTGCATATTTGGTTTCCCTTATTAGTCCAGGTTATGGTAATGTAATTGATGACTTATGCATGCATGCGCAGCTTCCACTATATTCTCCTAGAGATTAAGCTTGAGCCGGGAGTAGTAACCGTCTTAGACTCGAGACGAAAAGATCCCCAGGATTATGCGAACATGACTCAAATGCTCTAGAAGTAAGTTAAATCGATCATTATCCACCATATCAGCAACTTTGTTCATTTCCTGATATCAAGTAATTGTTTTCTTTGTCTGGCAGGGTTTGGAGAAAATTCACCTCAAAAGCCCCGGGACTGCCGAACAAGCTGCAATTTAGACACCCGAAAGTAAGTACTATAGTAGCATGTTCCGCGCATCTCCTAGTGATTCAAGCGCTAGTTTGATCAATACCATTTAGCATGCTTGCTTATCAGTTTGATTGACCTCTATTTCTTGTAAAGTGGTTGTGGCAGCAACCCGGGAATAATTACTGTGGATACTACGTTTGCGAGTCCATCCGCTACCATACCTGTGAGCGGGGCTACACTGAAGAACAATATGAAGTGCGTAAGCAATAATATTCATAATTTTATTTTATTACCATCATTTGTGTTGAGTTTCATTTATTCATATATATATATGTATTGACCCCCTTCTTCAAATTAGATTTTTCGGAAGCGGGATGAACTCCTAGCAGAAGATCGTATGCGAGGAATTCAAAAGGAATTGGCGGCATACTTCCTTGACCACGTGATCGCTGAAAACGTAGAATACTATGTGGACCCTGTGTTCCTACAATATAATTAGGAGATTGTATATATTGTAAGAGATAATTATTGTATATATGTAGCCGGTAGTGTCGGATAGATATACGAGAATTTGTTGTTCGACCAATATCTCGGAGAAGGAGAGGTGGTCGATATCACTTCTCTCTGTATGCATATGTTCATGACGATCTTCTGTTTCCTTCATTTGATTACTAGCTAGCGTGTCTACTCCTCTCCATACGTATATAGTACGTAGCGTCGACCAAGCACGGAGATAAGAGAGGACACTTCTCTCTATTAATTAGCTAGCTAACACAATATATGAAACACCTAAATTAACCCCCCAAAACCCCTAAACCACCCCCTTTCAAAAAAACAAAAACCTCAGCTCCTGCCAGGTGCTGACGCGTGGATGCCTATTGGTCCCGGTTGGTGGCACCAACCGGGACCAAAGGCCCTCCTGCCTGGGCTCCCCGCACCGGCCACGTGGACGGCCTTTAGTCCCGGTTCGTGTAAGAACCAGGACTAAAGGGCTAGGGCATTAGTAACGACCCTTTAGTCCCGGTTCCAGAACCGGGACTAAAGGCCCTTATGAACCGGGGTAAAAGCCCCTTTTCCTACTAGTGCAAGCCGACCTCTATCCACCTCGCATGGCGGCCATGCCAGCCGGCCGCAAGGGCGCCAGCTCGTGTTTCTGCTCCGTCAAGAGGCTCTACCACAACGCATTAGAGCTGGCGGTCATGGCGGAGATGGCGCACGTTTGAATTTCGTAGATAGCCATCTCGTCTCTCCAGCATTGAACATCACAAACACAGGAGCGCGGCGCGGGCGGCGCTCTCGGCCAGCCCACCGGTTCAATGGCGTCACCGGTGAGAGGTCGCGTCCACTGTGGACCGGCATGAATGCGGTGATGGCGCTCTGGTCGGCATGAATGCGCTGCAACTGCTTCGTGTTGGAGAGGGTTTTGGGAGGGTACATGATGTCCATCGCGTGCGTGGCAGCGGTTAGGACATCTGCAAAGCTCCATAGTTTGCCTTTGGTTTGCGAGAAAAAGGATATCCGGACCGGTTCACGGACTGATGGCTTACAGCGTTGGATGAAAAAATGGGTCCGAATAGCACGGTCTAGACGGATGCTGGCGGTTGTCAGCGTTGGAGATGCCCTTAGTAGTTGCACTTTGTGCTGAGTTCCACCCAGCTTGCATTGGTGTACTGGATGAGTAACTGCTGTAATATTTGGTTCATCCAGTGGCATCCAGTAACTGCTGTAATATTTGGTTCATCCAGTTGATAGTATAATGTGATGGATCCAAACAATTTCATCTGTTTTAGCAGCCAATCCAATGTGTCGGGCTTTTAAGTTAGAACCAGCGAAATTGACACTTCCCCAACGGTAACGCCCTCTTTCAATTCCGTCATCTTTTGTGTTGTCCATTGTATCAGCAGGGCGGCATTCGACACGGCTTTTGCTTTGCTTCACTTCTAGGTTGCATCATCTTTTGTGTATTTGGCTATCTTATCTCCTGGGTTGCAGCATCGCAGGATTTAGGTTTGCAACATGGCTGAAATCTAGGGTCAAGAGCACTGCACGTTTGGGCCAGGGAAGCCTAAGGCGACTTTCGCTGCCCCAAATCAATGTATAGATAGATCGTACATAAAGATGGTTCAATAAAAGTTCAAATACTAACCAAGCAAAACATAGCCTACTTGACTGAAGTTTCGACACGCATGGCATACATGTTTGCTTCAGAAATGTAGCTTCGTCGTTCACATCGGCGATTTGAAGCAAAACATTGCCAAGAGTACAAACAGTGCATGTCAATCGATGACCGAGACATGCCAAAAGAACACTAGTGCCTCCTCCAAAAGCTGACAGCTAGCAACTCAAAAGAACTAGTTACTTGTAAAACCCAACCCTACACGGGAGTGGTATGTACACAGGCGCGTCATCACTTCACATGGTGCTGCTTACTGTGGCTTGAGGGTCACACACACCGTGGCTGTGGGGTTTGTACCGGTGTCTCCAAGCAACACCTTTGGCACAAGGAACAGGAAGCAATCTTTAGGAAACCCATCATGCAGATTAGTGCTACTCGTTAAGAACTCCGTAGTCTGGGAGTAGCTTGGTTCACCGCACGACAATGCCAGCCTGCACTTGAACCTGGATCCAACAATGTGAGGCTCAACGCAGCAAACTGAGATGACACCGCCGAGGGACTCCATTGTCATGTTGACCAGGAAGAGGCGCCCGTCATTACCCATCAAGACAGTTGGTCCCAGGACTCCCAGCAACGTCTTGATCCTGTATGCTTTGCCGTACCTAAGATCCTTTTCCCCATACCACCAATCGTGCTCGCCTAAAAAATGCTCCAGGAGCACTTTGGTCGGTCCACTGAAGCTGCAGCCAGTTTCGGGGCAGAAACATGGCGCATGTTGACAACCTTTCTCATGCTCTTCTTTCTGGTAGTAGGTTATCCTTGCTGTGCATCCGTGACTACTGTTGGAGCAAGCAAGTTTGATAGATTCAACGACTTTTTCGACCATGTGGCAGCGATTGTAGGCTGTGGGAAGGGAGCAGAGGTAACACTTGTCTCGGAGCTTGTCACGGCAAGACGAACATATGGCATGCCCCACGGTGCACTGAGGATCAAAAACAACAAATCATTACATATGGGTCCGTCAGTAAATGTGCTAATAACTTTAGCTCAATAAAATACAGCTAGAATGAATAAATAAACATCATATGAATTGGGAAGTAGTACATGTAGAATAACCATGATACAACTAAAATGGAATAGAAATAGAAGTATGTCGTTGCTTGAATCAGTACAATACACTTTTCCCTAATTTGTGGTACACAATCGTTATGACTGCCTAATTTGCATAAGGTACACAGACATTCCCTAATATTGTACTATCACTTTCCTCAAACATAATAGGATAGGCAGCGTACATTGGTTAGAACATCTTTAAACGTTTTTCAGACTGTACACATATTCAACGTTGAATCAAATCTACCTCATTAGATGGCAAATAGGCTTTTTTAGTACTGTTACAATTGCTCATCCTCATTGAATCTTCTAATGGGAGGCATTGGGCCTAATGTGTGTGTGCATCTGATTTCGTTCTAATTCTCCATACGTTTCCAAGAAACGGGAAATCAGCATCGTCCTCGTCCACGAGGAGCTGGTAGGGTTTGAGTAGTAGTATATGAGCAGAGATGAAACACAGGGGATATTACCTGGAAGATGGGAGGGCGCAGGGGGAGGAAGCAGACGGGGCAGTCGAGGATGTCGAGGATGTCGAGGTCCATGGTGACGTCGGTGTCGACCTTCCTCCTCTTGCCGACGCCGCCCTCCTCCGCCTCCTTCCCATTCGTTTCCTGCTGCTGCTGCGCTCCCATCCCTTCTTCCCGGCGGACGGCGCGACCAGAATCAATCAAGCTGCCTCTCCTGTCTCTCCCTCCCGCCTCCTCTCTTTATCTCTGCCGCGTCTCTCCCACTCCCAGCAGCTACTAGTAGGAGTACTAGTATCTAGAGTAAAAAAAATGCTTTCCTTTAAAATAAAACTTCGTCAAGTCAAGTCAAGCCTGCCTGGCATGGTTCCTCTTCCCAAGACAAAGGAGACCGCCATGCATTAACATCATTGCTCCTTGTGCACAGAGAAAATATTTGGTCAGCAGGAGCTCTTTGGGAACGACTTCAACGCGTGGATCCAAACCGGCATGTCTGTTTGGTGTTTGGATTGGCATTTTCGTCCTTTTCGTGTTTGGGTTGACAACACACACGAACGCATTTTCGTTCGACCAACGTCCCATTTTTTGCTCTTTTGCGTGCACATAAAAAATTTGCCGTAAGCTTACATAATTTAATCAAATTTAAATGTCGCATTGTTTCACAACCAAACAATATCTCATAGTTTACAAGCCAAAAGAAATTAAATTGTCACAAATACATTTAAAATAAAAAAAGTCGATACATTTGTTAGTTGCCAACATGAGCTTACATATGTTTAATCAAATCATCTTGCGGTTGAATGTGAGTTTTCCAATAACACATTTAATGATAAAATTCAGTGAACTGTGCAAACGTTACTGCTCTTCTATGTTCGGTCACAATATTGTCATCCTGAAATTGAAACCCTTAGTCATATATTTCATCCGGATGCTCTTCTTCTACGATCATGTTGTACATGATCGCACAAGCAGTCATCACCTCCCACAACTTCTTGGCGCTCCAAGTTCTAGGAGGATACAGAACGATGCCCCATAGAGATTGAAGAAACACCAAAGGCACGCTCCATATCCTTTCTAGCACTCTCTTTTGCTTGGACAAATCTTTTCCTCTTTTCTCCTACATGGTTGGGCATTGTCTTCACAAGAGTAGTCCACTGAGAATGAATACTATCGGCTAGGTAATATCCTTTGTTGTAGTGGAGGCCATCCGGAAGCGGCGCCGGAATAAGTTGTGTTTCAAGAGCGGGTCAGCGGACTCGAAGTAGTCGTGCCAGAGTAGGCAATGGCCACTCTCTCTGTTGCGATTCAACGCCGGAGTATGCCCCGGGATCGAGCCCCTGAACATCGGCTGCTGCGTACTAATGTGGCGATGGACGACGAAAGCAACTGCCACAATATCCTCATCATCGGGTGACGAATCATCCGAATTGCAAATGGAATTGTTGAAAAAAATACTCATCGTCGGAGTCCATTTGTACCTTGCGGGCAAACCGTCGAACACCTTGCGGGCGTGGTGCAAGAAGCCGGCCAGTGAAGAGCCTCGCGCCTCTCCGAGACCAGGTAGCAGGCATGTCGGTGTAGAGGTGGACGTGGCGGCGTCCGGCGAGTGAGGTAGACGCTCAAGGCGGTGCTACCGGCGACGGAGGTGAAGGGGTGTCGTCGACGTTGGAGTGCTGCGACGGTGGTGATAACAGTCCCCCAGGGCTGGAGTATGGGGCAGTCAAGGGGTGGTGTGTTGTTGGGGGAGGAATCTGTTGGAAATATGCCCTAGAGGCAATAATAAATGTTTATTATTATATTTCTTTGTTCATGATAATTGTCTATTGTTCATGCTATAATTGTGTTATCCGGAAATCGTAATACATGTGTGAATACATAGACCACAATGTGTCCCTTGTAAGCCTCTAGTTGACTAGCTCGTTGATCAACAGATAGTCATGGTTTCCTGACTATGGACATTGGATGTCATTGATAACGGGATCACATCATTAGGAGAATGATGTGATGGACAAGACCCAATCCTAAGCATAGCTCAAAGATCGTGTAGTTCGTTTGCTAGAGCTTTTCCAATGTCAAGTATCTTTTCCTTAGACCATGAGATCGTGCAACTCCCGGATACCGTAGGAGTGCTTTGGGTGTGCCAAACGTCACAACGTAACTGGGTGACTATAAAGGTACACTACGGGTATCTCCGAAAGTGTCTGTTGAGTTGGCACGGACCGAGACTGGGATTTGTCACTCCGTATGACGGAGAGGTATCTCTGGGCCCACTCGGTAATGCATCATCATAATGAGCTCAATGTGACTAAGGCGTTAGTCACGGGATCATGCATTGCGGTACGAGTAAAGAGACTTGCCGGTAACGAGATTGAACAAGGTATTGGGATACCGACGATCGAATCTCGGGCAAGTAACATACCGATTGACAAAGGGAATTGTATACGGGATTGATTGAATCCTCGACATCGTGGTTCATCCGATGAGATCATCATGGAACATGTGGGAGCCAACATGGGTATCCAGATCCCGCTGTTGGTTATTGACCGGAGAGGCGTCTCGGTCATGTCTGCATGTCTCCCGAACCCGTAGGGTCTACACACTTAAGGTTCGGTGACGCTAGGGTTGTAGAGATATGAGTATGCGGAAACCCGAAAGTTGTTCGGAGTCCCGGATGAGATCCCGGACGTCACGAGGAGTTCCGGAATGGTCCGGAGGTGAAGAATTATATATAGGAAGTCAAGTTTCGGCCACCGGGAAAGTTTTGGGGGTCACCGGTATTGTACCGGGACCACCGGAAGGGTCCTGGGGGTCCACCGGGTGGGGCCACCTATCCCGGAGGGCCCCATGGGCTGAAGTGGGAAGGGAACCAGCCCTTAGTGCACTGGGGCGCCCCCCATGGGCCTCCCCCCTGCGCCTAGGGTTAGAAACCCTAGGGTGGGGGGGCGCCCCACTTGCCTTGGGGGGCAAGTCTCCCCCCTGGCCGCCGCCCCCCCATGCAGATGGGTCTTGGCCGGCGCCCCCCCCCCCTCCCAGGGGGCCTATATAAAGGGGGGAGGGAGGGCAGTAGTACGACAGCTTTTGGCGCCTCCCTCCTCCCCTGCAACACCTCTCCCTCTCGCAGAAGCTCGGCGAAGCCCTGCCGAGATCCCGCTACATCCACCACCACGCCGTCGTGCTGCTGGATCTCCATCAACCTCTCCTTCCCCCTTCCTGGATCAAGAAGGAGGAGACGTCGCTGCTCCGTACGTGTGTTGAACGCGGAGGTGCCGTCCGTTCGGCACTCGGTCATCGGTGATTTGGATCACGACGAGTACGACTCCATCAACCCCGTTCACTTGAACGCTTCCGCTCGCGATCTACAAGGGTATGTAGATGCACTCCTTTCCCCTCGTTGCTAGTATACTCCATAGATGGATCTTGGTGAGCGTAGGAAAATTTTAAAATTCTGCTACGATCCCCAACAGTGGCATCATGAGCCAGGCCTATGCGTAGTTACTATGCACGAGTAGAGCACAAAGCAGTTGTGGGCGTAGATGTTGCCAATTCTTCTTGCCGCTACTAGTCTTATCTTGTTTCGGCGGTATTGTGGGATGAAGCGGCCCGGACCGACCTTACACGTACGCTTACGTGAGACAGGTTCCACCGACTGACATGCACTAGTTGCATAAGGTGGCTAGCGGGTGTCTGTCTCTCCCACTTTAGTCGGAACGGATTCGATGAAAAGGGTCCTTATGAAGGGTAAATAGAAATTGGCACATCACGTTGTGGTTTTACGTAGGTAAGAAACGTTCTTGCTAGAAACCTATTCAAGCCACGTAAAAACTTGCAACAACAATTAGAGGACGTCTAACTTGTTTTTGCAGCATGTGCTATGTGATGTGATATGGCCAGAAGATGTGATGAATGATATATGTGATGTATGAGATTGATCATATTCTTGTAATAGGAATCACGACTTGCATGTCGATGAGTATGACAACCGGCAGGAGCCATAGGAGTTGTCTTTATTATTTTGTATGACCTGCGTGTCATTGAATAACGCCATGTAAATTACTTTACTTTATTGCTAAACGTGTTAGCCGTAGAAGTAGAAGTAATCGTTGGCGTGACAACTTCATGAAGACACAATGATGGAGATCATGATGATGGAGATCATGGTGTCATGCCGGTGACGAAGATGATCATGGTGCCCCGAATATGGAGATCAAAGAAGCAAAATGATATTGGCCATATCATGTCACTATTTGATTGCATGTGATGTTTATCATGTTTTGCATCTTATTTGCTTAGAACGACGGTAGTAAGTAAGATGATCCCTTATAATAATTTCAAGAAAGTGTTCACCCTAACTGTGCACCGTTGCGAAGGTTCGTTGTTTCGAAGCACCACGTGATGATCGGGTGTGATAGATTCTAACGTTCGCATACAACGGGTGTTGACGAGCCTAGCATGTACAGGCATGGCCTCGGAACACACGCAATACACTTAGGTTGACTTGACGAGCCTAGCATGTACAGACATGGCCTCGGAACACGGAGGACCGAAAGGTCGAGCATGAGTTGTATAGAAGATACGATCAACATGGAGATATTCACCGATCTTGACTAGTCCGTCTCACGTGATGATCGGACACGGCCTAGTTAACTCGGATCATGTTTCACTTAGATGACTAGAGGGATGTCTATCTGAGTGGGAGTTCATTGAATAATTTGATTATATGAACTTAATTATCATGAAATTAGTCTAAAATCTTTACAATATGTCTTGTAGATCAAATGGCCCGCGTTGTCCTCAACTTCAACGCGTTCCTAGAGAAAACCAAGCTGAAAGATGATGGCAGCAACTATACGGACTGGGTCCGGAACCTGAGGATCATCCTCATAGCTGCCAAGAAAGATTATGTCCTAGAAGAACCGCTAGGTGAAGCACCAATCCCAGATAACCAAGACGTTATGAACGCTTGGCAATCACATGCTGATGATTACTCCCTCGTTCAGTGCGGCATGCTTTACAGCTTAGAACCGGGGCTTCAAAAGCGTTTTGAGAAGCATGGAGCATATGAGATGTTCGAAGAGCTGAAAATGGTTTTCCAAGCTCATGCCCGGGTCGAGAGATATGAAGTCTCCGACAAGTTCTTCAGCTGTAAAATGGAGGAGAATAGTTCTGTTAGTGAGCACATACTCAGAATGTCTGGGTTACACAACCGCTTGTCTCAGCTGGGAGTTAATCTCCCGGATGACGCGGTCATTGACAGAATCCTTCAGTCGCTTCCACCAAGCTACAAGAGCTTTGTGTTGAACTTCAATATGCAGGGGATGGAAAAGACCATTCCTGAGGTATATTCGATGCTGAAATCAGCGGAGGTGGAGATCAGAAAAGAACATCAAGTGTTGATGGTGAATAAAACCACTAAGTTCAACAAGGGCAAGGGTAAGAAGAACTTCAAGAAGGACGGCAAGGGAGTTGCCGCGCCCGGTAAGCCAGTTGCCGGGAAGAAGTCAAAGAATGGACCCAAGCCTGAGACTGAGTGCTTTTATTGCAAGGGAAGTGGTCACTGGAAGCGGAACTGCCCCAAATACTTAGCGGACAAGAAGGCCGGCAACACCAAAGGTATATGTGATATACATTTAATTGATGTGTACCTTACCAGTACTCGTAGTAGCTCCTGGGTATTTGATACCGGTGCGGTTGCTCATATTTGTAACTCAAAACAGGAACTGCGGAATAAACGGAGACTGGCAAAGGACGAGGTGACGATGCGCGTCGGGAATGGTTCCAAGGTCGATGTGATCGCCGTCGGCACGCTACCTCTGCATCTACCTACGGGATTAGTTTTAAACCTCAATAATTGTTATTTAGTGCCAGCTTTGAGCATGAACATTGTATCTGGATCTTGTTTAATTCGAGACGGCTACTCATTTAAATCCGAGAATAATGGTTGTTCTATTTATTTGAGAGATATGTTTTATGGTCATGCCCCGCTGGTCAATGGTTTATTCTTGATGAATCTCGAACGTGATGTTACACATATTCATAGTGTGAATACCAAAACATGTAAAGTTGATAACGATAGTCCCACATACTTGTGGCACTGCCGCCTTGGTCACATTGGTGTCAAGCGCATGAAGAAGCTCCATGCAGATGGACTTTTGGAGTCTCTTGATTACGAATCATTTGACATGTGCGAACCATGCCTCATGGGTAAGATGACCAAGACTCCGTTCTCCGGAAAAATGGAGCGAGCAACCAACTTATTGGAAATCATACATACCGATGTGTGCGGTCCAATGAGTGTTGAGGCTCGCGGAGGATATCGTTATGTTCTCACTCTCACTGATGATTTAAGTAGATATGGGTATGTCTACCTAATGAAACACAAGTCTGAAACCTTTGAAAAGTTCAAGGAATTTCACAGTGAGGTTGAGAATCAACATGACAGAAAAATAAAATTCTTACGATCAGATCGTGGTGGAGAATATTTAAGTCACGAATTTGGTGCGCACTTAAGGAAATGTGGAATCGTTTCACAACTCACGCCGCCTGGAACACCTCAGCGAAACGGTGTGTCCGAACGTCGTAATCGCACTCTATTGGATATGGTGCGATCTATGATGTCTCTTACCGATTTACCGCTCTCATGTTGGGGCTATGCTCTAGAGACTGCCGCATTCACTTTAAATAGGGCTCCGTCGAAATCCGTTGAGACGACACCGTATGAATTATGGTTTGGGAAGAAACCTAAGCTGTCGTTTCTAAAAGTTTGGGGATCCGATGCTTATGTCAAGAAACTTCAACCTGAAAAGATCGAACCCAAGTCGGAGAAATGCGTCTTCATAGGATACCCTAAGGAAACTATTGGGTATACCTTCTACCGCAGATCCGAAGGCAAGATCTTCGTTGCCAAGAATGGGTCCTTTCTGGAGAAAGAGTTTCTCTCGAAATTTTTGAGTGGGAGGAAAGTGGAACTTGATGAGGTGATAGTCACCCCTTCCGTACCGGAAAGTAGCGCAGCGCGGGAAGATATTCCTGTGGTGCCTACACCGACTGGGGAGGAAGTTAATGATGATGATCATGAAGCTTCGGATCAAGTTACTACTGAACTTCGTAGGTCCACAAGGACACGTTCCGCACCAGAGTGGTACGGCAACCCTGTCCTGGAAATCATGTTGTTAGACAACGGTGAACCTTCGAACTATGAAGAAGCGATGGCGGGCCCGGATTCCGACAAATGGCTAGAAGCCATGAAATCCGAGATAGGATCCATGTATGAAAACGAAGTATGGACTTTGACTGACTTGCCCGATGATCGGCGAGCTATAGAAAACAAATGGATCTTTAAGAAGAAGACAGACGCGGATGGTAATGTGACCATCTATAAGGCTCGACTTGTCACTAAGGGTTATCGACAAGTTCAAGGGGTTGACTACGATGAGACTTTCTCACCCGTAGCGAAGCTGAAGTCCGTCCGAATCATGTTAGCAATTGCCGCATACTATGATTATGATATATGGCAGATGGACGTCAAAACGGCATTCCTTAATGGCTTCCTTAAGGAAGAATTGTATATGATGCAGCCGGAAGGTTTTGTCGATCCTAAGAATGCTAACAAAGTATGCAAGCTCCAGCGCTCAATCTATGGGCTGGTGCAAGCATCTCGGAGTTGGAACATTCGCTTTGATGAGATGATCAAAGCGTTTGGGTTTACACAGACTTATGGAGAAGCCTGTGTTTACAAAAAGGTGAGTGGGAGCTCTGTGGCATTTCTCATATTATATGTGGATGACATACTATTGATGGGAAATGATATAGAATTCTTGGAAAGTATAAAGGCCTATTTGAATAAGTGTTTTTCAATGAAGGACCTTGGAGAAGCTGCTTATATATTAGGCATCATGATCTATAGAGATAGATCAAGACGCCTCATTGGTTTTTCACAGAGTACGTACCTTGACAAGATATTGAAGAAGTTCAATATGGATCAGTCCAAGAAGGGGTTCTTGCCTGTATTGCAAGGTGTGCAATTGAGCACGGCTCAATGCCCGACCACGGCAGAAGATAGAGAAAAGACGAGTGTCATCCCCTATGCCTCGGCCATAGGGTCTATTATGTATGCCATGCTGTGTACCAGACCTGATGTAAACCTTGCCGTAAGTTTTGTAGGAAGGTACCAAAGTAATCCCGACATGGAACACTGGACAGCGGTCAAGAATATCCTAAAGTACCTGAAGAGGACTAAGGATATGTTTCTCGTTTATGGAGGTGACGAAGAGCTCGTCGTAAAGGGTTACGTCGACGCTAGCTTCGACACAGATCTGGATGACTCGAAGTCACAAACCGGATACATGTATATTTTGAATGGAGGAGCAGTAAGCTGGTGCAGTTGCAAGCAAAGCGTCGTGGCGGGATCTACATGTGAAGCGGAGTACATGGCAGCCTCGGAGGCAGCACAGGAAGCAGTCTGGATGAAGGAGTTCATTACTGACCTAGGGGTGATTCCCAATGCGTCGGGCCCGATGACTCTCTTCTGTGACAACACTGGAGCTATTGCCCTTGCGAAGGAGCCCAGGTTTCACAGGAAGACCAGGCATATCAAGCGTCGCTTCAACTCCATTCGTGAAAGTGTTCAAAATGGAGACATAGATATTTGTAAAGTACATACGGACCTGAATGTAGCAGATCCGTTGACTAAACCTCTCCCTAGAGCAAAACAAGATCAACACCAGGACGCTATGGGTGTTCGATTCATCACAATGTAACTAGATTATTGACTCTAGTGCAAGTGGGAGACTGTTGGAAATATGCCCTAGAGGCAATAATAAATGGTTATTATTATATTTCTTTGTTCATGATAATTGTCTATTGTTCATGCTATAATTGTGTTATCCGGAAATCGTAATACATGTGTGAATACACAGACCACAATGTGTCCCTAGTAAGCCTCTAGTTGACTAGCTCGTTGATCAACAGATAGTCATGGTTTCCTGACTATGGACATTGGATGTCATTGATAATGGGATCACATCATTAGGAGAATGATGTGATGGACAAGACCCAATCCTAAGCATAGCTCAAAGATCGTGTAGTTCGTTTGCTAGAGCTTTTCTAATGTCAAGTATCTTTTCCTTAGACCATGAGATCGTGCAACTCCCAGATACCGTAGGAGTGCTTTGGGTGTGCAAAACGTCACAACGTAACTGGGTGACTATAAAGGTACACTACGGGTATCTCCGAAAGTGTCTGTTGAGTTGGCACGGATCGAGACTGGGATTTGTCACTCCGTATGACGGAGAGGTATCTCTGGGCCCACTCGGTAATGCATCATCATAATGAGCTCAATGTGACTAAGGCGTTAGTCACGGGATCATGCATTGCGGTACAAGTAAAGAGACTTGCCGGTAACGAGATTGAACAAGGTATTGGGATACCGACGATCGAATCTCGGGCAAGTAACATACCCATTGACAAAGGGAATTGTATACGGGATTGATTGAATCCTCGACATCGTGGTTCATGCGATGAGATCATTGTGGAACATGTGGGAGCCAACATGGGTATCCAGATCCCGCTGTTGGTTATTGACCGGAGAGGCGTCTCGGTCATGTCTGCATGTCTCCCGAACCCGTAGGGTCTACACACTTAAGGTTCGGTGACGCTAGGGTTGTAGAGATATGAGTATGCGGAAACCCGAAAGTTGTTCGGAGTCCCGGATGAGATCCCGGAAGTCACGAGGAGTTCCGGAATGGTCCGGAGGTGAAGAATTATATATAGGAAGTCAAGTTTCGGCCACCGAGAAAGTTTCGGGGGTCACCGGTATTGTACCGGGACCACCGGAAGGGTCCCAGGGGTCCACCGGGTGGGGCCACCTATCCCGGAGGGCCCCATGGGCTGAAGTGGGAAGGGAACCAGCCCTTAGTGGGCTGGGGCGCCCCCCATGGGCCTCCCCCCTGCGCCTAGGGTTAGAAACCCTAGGGTGGGGGGCGCCCCACTTGCCTTGGGGGGCAAGTCTCCCCCCTGGCCGCCCCCCCCCCCCCCCCATGCAGATGGGTCTTGGCCGGCGCCCCCCCTCCCAGGGGGCCTATATAAAGGGGGGAGGGAGGGCAGTAGTACGACAGCTTTTGGCGCCTCCCTCCTCCCCTGCAACACCTCTCCCTCTCGCAGAAGCTCGGCGAAGCCCTGCCGAGATCCCGCTACATCCACCACCACGCCGTCGTGCTGCTGGATCTCCATCAACCTCTCCTTCCCCCTTGCTGGATCAAGAAGGAGGAGACGTCGCTGCTCCGTACGTGTGTTGAACGCGGAGGTTCCGTCCGTTCGGCACTCGGTCATCGGTGATTTGGATCACGACGAGTACGACTCCATCAACCCCGTTCACTTGAACGCTTCCGCTCATGATCTACAAGGGTATGTAGATGCACTCCTTTCCCCTCGTTGCTAGTATACTCCATAGATGGATCTTGGTGAGCGTAGGAAAATTTTAAAATTCTGCTACGATCCCCAACAGAATCTGGGTGCGGCCGGCCGGCCTGGGCACAAACAGACTCCTCGCTGCAAAGCGCTACCCCACTGTCGGCCAAGCCATCCGTCCACCCCCTCCACACCTCCTGTTATTCTCCACCGACTGCAGCCCCATGCCGCACCCGAACCAGTCAACCCTCGTACTCCTCTTCGTCTACGACTCCACTGTTGCATCTTCCCCATCTCCGGGTCGTTCCCATCCGGGGCCTCACCGTCACCCACCACCTTGGTGCGCTTGGCACGACATGATCGTCAGGGTCAACAAACGAGAGACATTGGAAGAGAACTATACGTGGAGAGGCTGACGGTGGGGACGCACCAGGTCGATGGAGCACACATGCAAATGCCTCCTTATTACGCGCAAAAATGATTCCTTCCACTGACAGCTGGGACCCACCATCTATATCTTCACATGCAAGGAAATGCCTCCTTATTACGCGGGAAAAAATGCTTCCTTTCCCTGACAGCTGGGACCCACCAGCTACATGGTCGCATGCAAAGAAGTGCCTTCTTATTAAGCGCAAAAAATGACCCCCTGACAGTTGGGATCCATGAGGTCGAAGCGTACGTACCATTATGTGTCTGGTCGCAAAACATGTATGTACATACTGGTCGATCGGTCTGTCTACAACGATGAACCGTGGCCAAGTAAGGAGCGCCACGTGTTGTAGTAGAGCCCCCGAGATAGCATGTCACATTGTCCTGTCTACACGTATGTACAGCCACGCTGCAAAAATACAGCCACGCTGCAAAAATACAGCCACATATGTGCATACGGGCGAAGTCTCGAACGCGTACCTGTGCATATGGCCTGGGCTCGTGTACATGTAGAGGCAATGTGACAGAGACAACGGACGGCAGCAATAGCATCATGTTCATCGACAGCCATTTGGCTGAGTCGGGACGGAGAAACAGCATCGTGTTCATCAGGAGGCAACCGACTGAATCGGAATACGTCATGTTCATCGGGAGCCAACTGGCTTGGACGAAATAGTCGAAACAGGGTCATATTCATCGGGAGGCGCCTGGCGTACCACAAAACGGTGTAAACTGACTTCTATTCAACCACCTACGGTTGAAACGGGGTCCTGTTTATCGGGAGGGGTCTAGCATACCGCAAAATAGATGAAACAGACTTCTCTTAAATGGCTATGGTCGAAACGGGGTCCTGTTCATCGGGAAAGGTCTGTCGTACCATAAAACGGGACTCCACGGACAACTGTTCATCAATGTCTACTTCCTCCATCCTCCACATGCTACTGTTCATCTGCAACTGCCTATGGCCTCCACAGGGTCTTGTTCATCCACCCCAACCGGCTAGGGTGTGGCGTACCGCGGCACAGCCTCCTCGGGTATTGTTCATTCAGCGCCAACTGCCTATATATACAAGAATATTAAGATAAAAATATCAAATCAATATCAATATATCGCCTATTAGATATATTTTCATAATATATTTAACCAATATTGTAGATGTTGATATTTCCTTTTATATATTTGGTGAAACACAGAAAAAATTGGCGTTTTCGCTGGATTTATATGCCATGTAGACAGAGGAAGTAATGAATAAGCTGAAGGCTTACAATGTATTACTCCCTCTGTTCCTAAATATAACTGTTTGTAGAGATCCAACAAAGGCTACTACTACTGAGCACCAACATTAGCGGACTTGCCGCTCTTCTCATGTTCGCGCTCCTCAAAGCGGTTAGGACACTTCGGAGCCCAGTGATTAGGATCACCGCAGACATGGCAAAGTCCCTTCCCCTTCTTGTGAGAATTCTTCTTGAAGTTGGTAGAATGTGACGACTTGTTCTTTGTATCAAACTTGCCTTTGCCCTGAGTTTTGTTCTTGTTGTTTTTGAACTTGTTGGGCCGGAAGTTCTTCTTCTGTACCATGTGGGCACTAGAAGCTCCCTCAGCAAGTCGAGCATCTGTGTCCTTTGCTCTCACCTTCTCTTCAACATCAAGAATACCAATGAGATCCGCAACGGAAAACTCCTGTCTCTTGTGTTTCAGGGAAGTAGCAAAATTGTTCCACGAAGGTGGAAGCTTGGCAATGATGCCCCCGGCAACACACACTTGAAGTACTCAAGTTCGACTGTATCTCATGAGCCTGCTGTACAACAGAGCGCTCATCAGTCATCTTGTAGTCATAGAATTGCTCCATGACGTACAACTCGCTGCCGGCGTCAGAGGCACCAAACTTGGCCTCGAGCGCAGCCCACTTGTCCTTGCCGTTGTCAAACGACAAATATGAATCCACAATGGAATCATCAAGAACACTCAGAAGAGCGCCTTTAAAGAGAGTATCGATCTTCTCAAAAGCTTCCAGTTGTGCTGGATTAAGATCGCCCTCAGGCTCCCTTGGTTGCGTCATAGCACACTAGTAGAAAACAGGGCTTTCGTTCGGGCCTGGCCAGCCCATTAGTCCCGGTTCTGCATGAACCGGGACCCATGGGGTGCATTAGTCCCGGTTCGTGAGCCCAGGGGGCCGGCCGGGCCACGTGGGCCACTGGTCCCGGTTCGTCTGGACCTTTTGGTCCCAGTTCCACGCACGAACCGGGACCAATGCGCCTCGCCCCTGGCCCATGACCATTAGTCCCGGTTTGTGCCACAAACCGGGACTAAAGGGTTGGTCCTCGTTGCGGTCAGAGTTTAGTCCGACCTCGCCAACCGAAGGGCGCTCACACCGGTTTATAAGCCCGTCCCTCTCTGCCTTGTTGAGCTCCTCTCAAAATGAAAATAGATGCCCTTATACAGGGAATTTGACCTAAATTCAGAGTGAATTTCTCTGAAATTCATAGAAATTTATTGTGAATTTAGGTTGAATTTTCTCTATAGGCGCATCTATGCTCATTTTTTTATGTTGGGGTTGGCGATCTTTACAGACTTTTTGTGTGTTGAATATGCACCATTCAAAATCAGTCTCTGCTTTGAATGGTTCATTTTGAACACACAAAAAGTCTGGAGTTCAAATAAGTTCAACAAAATGAGATCCCTTTGTAACAGATGAGTTTTCGTCCGAAACCCTGATACTTCGAAAGAGATTGTCCATTTTGTTCACGAAGTGCATCCACCTTTTGCCGGGACCCTCTCAACTTTCTAGCACATGATATGTGGGTGAAATGATGATATCATGCCAACTTTCAACCTTTTCAGAGTTCATTTGAAATGCTTTTCAATTTTAGGGTCTTATAACTCAAAATAATTAGTAAATGCATGAAAAATAACAAATGAAGTCAGAAAGGATTGAAAAATGATGATGTGGGCTTTGAATGGTGCATTTTGAACACACAAAAAGTCAGGAGTTCAAATAAGTTTAAAAAAATGAAATCCCTTTGTAACAAACGAGTTTCCGTATGAAATCCTGATACTTTGAAAGAGATTGTCCGTTTTGTACACGAAGTGCATCCACCTTTTGCCGGGACCCTCTCAACTTTCTTGCACATGCTATGTGGATGAAATGATGATACCATGCCAACTTTCAACCTTTTCAGAGTTCATTTGAAATGCTTTTCAATTTTAGGGTCTTATAGCTCAAAATAATTAGTAAATGCATGAAAAATAACAAATGAAGTCAGAAAGGTTGAAAATTGATGATGTTATGGTGCATTTTGAACACACAAGAAGTGTGGAGTTCAGATAAGTTCAAAAAAATGAAATCCCTTTGTAACAGATGAGCTTTCGTCCGAAATCCTGATACTTCGAAAGAGATTGTCCGTTTTGTACACGAAGTGCATCTAGTTTTTGCTGTAACCCTCTCAACTTTCTTGCACATGCTATGTGGGTGAAATGATGATACCATGCCAATTTCAACCTTTTCGGAGTTCATTTGAAATGCTTTTCAATTTCCGGGTCTTATAGCTCAAAAAAACAGTAAATGCATGAAAAATAATAAAATGCATAAAACTATAATATTTGTTATGATCAACTAAAAAACTAAAATCAATTAAAATATTCTGTTATGATGAACTAAAATAAAACTATAATATTCTTCAATAGCAAAAAGAATCAACTAAAAAGCTTTTATAAAACTATAATAGCAAAAGGAATCAACTAAAAAGCTTATATAAACCTCTAGTATTTTTGAAACTAAAATTATATAAATTTTATGCAACTTATATTAACAAAGTATTTTTGTTCAAAACATTAATAGCAAAAAGAATTTAATAGCAAAAAATTAACAAAATCTGGTTTTGATTAAAATAGATATTTAAAATAACCTAAAATTACCAAATTGAGTATAATGATAAAACATATTAATATTAAATAGCAGGAAATGGAATCACTCAAAAATCTATTTTTATAGTAAATTTATTCATAAAACTAGTGATTCACATACATTTAAAAAAAACTAATGGCACTAACAGAAAGTTTATAATTTTTGTGACCTAAAAGCAAAAAAGAAATCACTAAAAAACTATAAGTATTCAGTTGTAAGTAGAAATAAAAAAAGAAAAAGAAAAAAAGGAAAAAAGGAAAAAATGCCACCTACTGGACCTCCACGGCCTGAATACGACTAGAAACCCTACAATGGGCCAGGATTCAGGCCCGCAGAAGGCCCAATAGGCCCAACAGGCATGGCAAAGTAGAGATTAGGCCCGTAAGCCTGCAATAGAGAGGAGCTCGAGAGGGTGGCGGCAGCAAAGCTTATAAACCACTCCGAGCCCCTCTCAACTAGCGAGGTGGGGCTAAACTTCCCACCGCACCGTGCCAGCACAAGGCCTATGGTCCCGGTTCTTGACACCAACCGGGACCATAGGTGGGCATTCGTACCGGTTCGTGGCACCAACCGCTACCAATGCCCACCTATGGTCCCGGTTCGTGCCACCAACCGGGACCATAGGCCTCAGTTTCCCGCCCTTTGGGCTGCCGAAAAGAGACCTTTGGTCCCGGTTCGTGGCACTAACCGGGACCATAGGTGGGCATTGGTACCGGTTGGTGCCACGAACCGGTACCATTGGTTTTGCTATATAAGGTAGCACTTGTGAAAATTTCGCCAACTGCTCCCATTCCCCCCGATGCCGCCAGGCCGTTCCTCGTCGTCGCCGCCCCGAGCCCCTGCCCCGACGCCGTCGCCCCGCCCCTGACCCGCCGTCGATGTCGTCCTCGCCGTCGCCGTCGCCGCCCCGAGCCGCTCCTCCCCGAGCCCTTGCCGCGCGCGTAACCCCTCCCCCACGAGCCCGCCGTCCTCGTCGCCGTCATCGTCGCCGGCCTCGTCCTCTTCCTCGTCACCGGCCTCGTCGTCGTCCTGCCTCGAGCCCCCGGTGAGCCCCTTCCCATCCCGATCCGTGCGCTGCCGCGGCTGCCGCCGCCGCTGTGCGCTGACCCCCCCCCCCCCCCACGCGCGCCACGCCACCGCCCCTGTTTTTGTATGTATGGATGTATGGATGGATGTATGTGTATGTGTTCATAGTTTTTTTTTGTTCATAGCATTTTTAGGCTGTATAGTTTTATTTTTGTTCAATGTTTATGGTTAGAAGAGGAGAGGAAAAAATTTTGTTGCAAAAGTTACATTTAAGGTTAGTTGATTTAGTGCATTTTAGGTTATTAGTTCTACTGTTAGTGCATTTAAAGTTAGTTTATTTTTAGTTGAACTAGTTGATTAATTAATAAAACTACTTTATTTTACTATATATAGAAGTAGTTTATTTTTAGTTGAACTAGTTGATTTAACAAAACTAGTTTATTTTACTATATAAGTAGTTTATTTTTAGCAAGGAAATTAATAGAACTAGTTTGTTCTTTTAGTTAAAGCAATTATTTCCGCATCGACGTCGACGATGCCTATCCCGCATCCTCGTAGTCGACTCGGCGGAGGAGGCCGGCTTGATCAGAGGGGCCATGTCCGGGACTGGGCTCCGGCGGGCTGGTTTTGGGAGGTGCTACCTTCCGGTGGGCGTAGGTTGGTGAGGAGCCAGCCCGTCGTTGACCCGATCCTTGTTTGGTGGCGGTCGCGTGGGCCAGTGACGGTGTCGAGGCTTCCGGACACCGCGGAGGTGGTACGTCACCGTGTCAGCAAGGAGGAAACGTCTGTCGCTACATGGTTGCGTTGGAGGGCAGGTTCGACAATACCTGGCAGGTTCTTCACGGATCTCACTGGAGCTATGATCCTATGATGGTTCCGTCCCTTTGGGTGTCCACCGCCCGCACCGATACCCGTCGAGCGCTACGGTTCTAGCTGTACTAGCGATGCTATATGTATGATAGTATTCGAGGTGTATTAGTGATAATATTCGACGATGTATGGACGCATGGAGATGATGTAGTTTTGCTTATAATTGAATGCATCCTAATTTGAATACTACTTTATTTTGTGATTTGATTTTGCTTATTGAATGCTCAAAGTGGAAAACTACACCTACTTTGAATGCTAAAATTGGAGAGCATTATGCAAGGCGTATGCATATGATTAGTTGATAGCTTATAGGGTTTTTGTTTTCGCAGAAATCTAGGAGCCCCCGGCCCCTCCATCATCCCCGCCGTCGTCCCCGTCACCGCCCCCTCCGACATCGAGGTGAGACCAGCTAAATCCTCTTTTACAAAGATAAGTAAACGGTATTTCAGGTTGACTTTAAGTCTGTCGAGTCTCCACCATATATGAGAGGACGAAGAATCCCGACTGTTGTCATGGGGGTAGCTTCTCCTTCGTTCCCGTGTGCTAGACAATTTGGTGTAATGCACTCGAGAACGAAAGGATGAGCTACCATCAACGACGGTCGCAAATGTCAGAGAGGAATCAGTGAGGGAGAGTTCCACCATATATATATATGAGAGGACGAAGAATCCCGACTGTTGTCGTGGGGGTCGCTTCTCCTTTGTTCCCGTGTGCTAGACATTTTGGTGTAATGCACTCGGGGACAAATGAAGGAGCGACCATCACCAACGGTCGAATGTATACACCACGTGAGCTGAGAGTTTTCAAGAAAAGACTCGACAAACCGATAGTCAACCCGTGATGAATAATAATGATCTAACTTAGGTTTTTTAGTACATATATTTAATTTTAGACGTTTAATATTTGAATTATGAACATAGGAAATGTCGTACTCGGACGACAAAAGTCTCCCGAGGGAGTGCGACTGGTGCCACGACGACCGAGGTCAGTGCAACAGGCCTCACCTGGATGAAGATCGGCGCTTCAGTATTAAGCTGGAGGAGACCTTCGATGTTGAAACGGTACGCAACGACGACAAGTGTTTTTTTTTCGTAATTAAGCACGACTTCAACTATTTCAACGTGTACTTTTCATCTTTTACAATTCGACTAGCTTATCCCATGCC
This sequence comes from Aegilops tauschii subsp. strangulata, assembly GCF_002575655.3. Taxonomy (NCBI): domain Eukaryota; kingdom Viridiplantae; phylum Streptophyta; class Magnoliopsida; order Poales; family Poaceae; genus Aegilops; species Aegilops tauschii. The sequence continues at coordinate 606,683,137 of NC_053037.3, forward strand.
ATGCAAGACGCTACGTTTTGGAGAGGATGGGTTTTGAAGACCATGAAAGTATGGAAACAAAGAAAATTCACCTAAGGACCCATCATGATATAGATTTTGAAGCAAATCTGTATAATTCTGAAGGCGTAACCCATTTTGGTTGCAAAAATCGGGAAGCATTTTGCAAGATGTATGGTTTTGATGAGGGTATGCTTGTCACCATGGATCTTGGTGATCCTGACATTGAGCAAGACAATATGGACATTTGGGTCCTTGTTGATACGCCTCCAATTCTACCGCTATGTGAGTTTCTCAAACATAGTTATTAGCTAATTTATATTGTTCATTTCAAAATAGTTGACAGCTTATTTTCATTGACAGCTTATTTTAATTGTTCAAACAATGTGCGGAACATGGTAGACAGAACCTACTACACCGATGGCTCTGAATTAACTTATAAGGAGAAAACTCATCTGGTCGGATTTTGTACTGATCTTGAGAATTACAATATCTATTGTAAAACTCCTCCACATTATGGTCAATATGTGCCAGTAGTGCACGTGTTGAACTACGGTAACTACTATGGAGATACCCTGGTAAGATTCTTACTATTACGACATCCGTGCATCTTTTGCATACTTCTAAAACTAGTACATCATTGCTAACTATGAAGTTCTTACTATGTTTTTCAACAGATAATCCCAGAGGATTGTGTGCCTCATTTGATGTATCAGAATGGTAGGCTTGATGTTTTGAACATACAACCAGATCATCCTACGAATCTCAACTGTCCATACCGGATTTCTAAAATAAGTGGAGACATGAAAATCAAAGAATGGAAAAAATGTATGGACAGTCGCAAGGAGGTTCTTGGAAGCAAAAGGAAGCGAAGTGCAAAAATTGGAGACAGGATGATCTCCATTCTCCATAATGGAGAGTCGGGGTCTATATTGTTTTATGCTATTTTACCTTAAAGAGGGTATTTAGGTCCTACCTAATACTGATGATCATGTGCTAAGAACAATTAAGTAGGGTTGGTTCGATGACTATGAGGATGATGATCGTATGGCTTGTTATTAATAACGAGTAGAAGTTGTATGATGATGATTAGTAGGACTTGTTATTATGATGATGCATGATGCGGGCATGAAGAGTTATTATATATCAGTGGGTGAAATGAACATGGATTGGAATGAAGTGAAGGCAACAAGCATGTGGTGCATGTCGAAAGTAGTACTAATCCAAACTTGATCAAGTTAGGATTAATATTACTTTCGACATGCACCACATGTTGCCTTCACTTTAATCTAAGCCATGTTTTGGCATAGCAGTAGCGTTGGTAAATCAAGCACGGAAATAAGAGATGACAGTTCTCTCTGTTAGCTAGCTTACACACCCTAAATTACCCCCTAAACCCTCCCCCCTTTCAAAAAAACAAAAACCCCAACCACTGAAATGCTGACGCATGGATGCCTTTTGGTCCCGCTTGGTGTCACCAACTGGGACCAAAGGCCCTCCTGCCTGGGCTGGCCGCAGCGGCCACGTGGTGGCCCATCTGTCCCGGTTCGTGTAAGAACCGGGACTAAAGGGCTAGGGCATTAGTAACGACCCTTTAGTCCCGGTTCAACAACCGGGACAAAAGGCCCTTACCAACCGGGACAGATGACCCTTTTTCTAATAGTGGCAGCCCATGGTCTGAAACCAGTAGACTGCTCTCGTGCGCCACCTCTTATATTGCACCCTCTTAAAGGCAGGCGGCTTCAGATGCGCAGTAAAACCACTCGGAGTAATTGCCTGTAATCAGGTTTTTGGATTGTTGAAAATATGAGCAAATTACTACGAGATTTAATCCGAATAAACATAAAATAAATCATGACAACAATTGCAGAGATTAGGCTAATCATGCGAACTAGCATAGTAGATGAACAGATCACATCTAGGGCACATATTAGAAACATGAATCCTACCACGATCTCGAACAAGAAGCATAGAATCACATACGGTGCAGCGGGAATAGCACCGCCGGCGTTGACGTTGTCGCCCATGTCGTCGAGGATGAGGTTGCCGAGGTCGGGGAAGAAGTCGTCGTTCGCGAAGTCGTCGCTGCCAGCAGTCGCGCGAGTGCGCTCCCCCAAAACCTGATCGCTCCTCTCCCGTACAGTATCACGAGAGGCGGGGTTCTGGAGGCCTGCTGTCCCTTCTCCCGGTGCACGCCGAAAGGAGGGATGGAGAAGACTTGCTTGGCGGCGCAATGATCTGGAACGGTGGTGCGAAACCATACGAAGCGGCGGCGGCTAGGGTAGACGTCTTCCTGACTATATAGTGCGGGCCGGGTAGGTCGTGGGAGTAAACCCCACGTCCAAGTCGGCACGATCCAAAAGAATCGGAAACGGTTCGGTAATTAACGCGTCTGTTAATTATTAATTAATGTCTCATTAATTTTTCCCGAGCAGCAAAAACATAGACAACGTGCATAGCTCTGTCCTTGGCTCGGCTCAATCTGCAACCTGTGGCGTGTCGTGACGAGGCGCGGCGTGGCGAGGCGAGCGAGGAGGAGGAGCGCGTGTGTGGGTCTCCTCTTCTCATACTCATACAAGTGGTAGAAGAGCTCACCTTATAAAGAGGTGCAAGTCTCTCTCAACTTTCCTGGTGGGACTAAACTCTAGTCTCACTCACTCCACTCACATATGTGCATGAATGGGCCAAGAGAATTTCAAAATTTTAGAGGGTGTTTGGTTCAGAAGTCTTAGGACTTTTTCTAGTCCTGTAGAAAAAGTCCCTCGTTTGGTTCCTAGAGACTTTTTAGAGACTTTTTCTAGTCTCTGGACTAAAATGTCCCTGAACCAAACACCCCTTAGTTGGACTTTGAGTCAAAGGCCTACTAGCAAAATTCCAACAAACCATCGTTCGACCTACACCTTCCGGGCCGCACGTCTTCCGAGTCCATTAACTGCTGCAACCCGTCGACCGCCGTCTTCTCGTCTTCTGAGAGTCTCCATTAACGAGGCACGCACCGGTGATCGAAGCGGTCCGTATGTGCATGCGTGCGCGCGCTTGCGCGCTCCGTATAAAATGGGCATTGCTTACACGTACACCGAGCCACCCGGCGTCGGCGCACGCACGGTTGGTCGGCGATGGCGGACTGGGCGGCTCTTCCGTCGGACCTCGTTCGCAGCGTCGCCGACCGCCTGCTCGCCACGGCTGGCGACGTCGACTACTACATGGACATGCGCGCCGTCTGCCACGGCTGGCGCCTGGCCATGGCCGACCCATGCCGGTGCATCACCGATGTTGACCTCCTACGTTTCCGTCCACGCCACTAGATCATGCTCCACGACGACGAGGACGACGACGAGCCGGTCGTCCTCCGGCTCTTCCTCAACGTGGCCACCGGCCGCTTCCTCCGCCGGCGCGTCCTGCTGCTCCGGGACCACGTCCTCGTCGCCGCCTCCGACGGCCTCCTCGTCCTCGGCGACAAGAAGTACCCGCACCGAACCAGCGTCCTCAACCCCTTGACGGGCTCCTTGGTCCGCTTCGCGTCCGCCATACCCCGCGTGAACCGGGTGCGAGCCGCGGTGACCGGCTCCGAGGACGACCCGTCGCTCTCGCTCGTCTTCTCCGAGAACGGCAATGCTGCTTGGAGATACGATCTCCGGGACGGCAGCGAGAGGAGGGTCTCGAGCTTCCCTGGCGTTCGCCCTTTTGGCTTGGTTCAGGCGCTGCTCAGCTACTGCGTCTTCCTCCCCGATGCAAAAGCTCAGCTTCACTCTGTCTACCGGACTATCGTGACTGACAAGGGATTAAATTGAGCTGAGCTTCTTCGTAAGTTCAGTGTTTGCTATCGGTTCAGAGCTCAAACTAATTGGGATATGTTCAGTTTGCATGCTTCTTGCCAGCATATCTATGTTGCCAAATGCTTAGTTTTTCTTAGCAGGGGAAAGTTGTCATAAAGCGCCATTTCTAGACATGGTTTTAGTGGCATTATAATTGAAATATTCTTGGAAAATCATTTCAATGTAGTGCAAACTTATAAAATCTCATAAAAACAAGGATGGTAACAAATGCATATGAATATAAAATCATAAATGTTATTTCTTTTCTCCAACCAATTCATGATTTTTTCCAGGTGGCAACAAATATATATGAACCTAAATGTTCTATCTCTTTGAAGCGCGAGACAACTTTATTGTCACAATGGATTTTTTTGTGCAAGAAAAATATCTAAAATTAAGTGAGGGTGCACCCAAACAACAAACATACAACATCAAACTTTGAGGTCAACACAACTTTATTATGATTGCGTCAAAATGGTTTTCGATCTGGTACAATAGAAAACCTTTTAAAAACTCACAGGTATAGATGCAACTTTAAATGACAGTTTCTTTGCATGGGGATAACCCCTGATTTTGTTAAAGAAATCACATGCTGAGCACATCTGTCTCTTTTCTTTATAATAATCAAAAGCTTTATTTAGCCATGATGCTAGAGCTTGACTATATTTAGTATTGTAACATGGAGGTGATGTTTAAACACATAAAAATGGTAAGGCAATAAACACATAGGATGATCTTTTTTTTTTTGCCATTACGAGCCTTGAAATTACATTCGTGACACTCCTGGCATAAGCAAAGATAGTATGAAAACTCCACTCAACGAGGATAATGAGTATGGACTTTCTTTGTCCAACCTTTTTCAACTATATTCCTTCTTAATATTTGAAACTTTTGTTTTAATTTTTGTTGAGATGAAACTTTTATTTAACTTGGTTTTCATCTTGGAAGTGATTGCAAGGGCTTTTTCCCCACTAGTTTCCCTTCTCATTGTCCCCTTTGCACCCTTCAGGTCCCTGCAACCACCCTACCTCTTCACCCTTCTAGTTCCTACCCCATGCCTCTCGTTTCTCTTTCGCTCGATGAATGTTTCCAAACAACTGCCTCTAAGCCAAACTTGCCGCCCTTTGGTGTGTACATTTCACATTTCAGCTATGATTCTTGAATTTTGTTTTTGACCTTGATAAGGAATTCTTCCCAAATTTGTCAAAACACAAACACACCAAAACCCTACTCATGGTTACAATTAGCGTTAGTGCTTGATTATCTTTAGTCTTATATCATCGAAATGATGTTCAGGCTCATAAAGACCATAAAATTGGACGACAAACACATAGGGTGCTCATAATCTTGGGCTCTTGGCTATTATGGGCCTAAAAACAGATTTATGTCAGTCCTTGCATAAAATGAGACAATAGGGAAACATCACTCAATGATGACAATCAATGTGCACTTTCTTTTCTTAGAGGATTTTTTTAGTATGCATGCCCTATTAACATTTTAAAACTCTTGATTAACTTGCTTTGTTTCTTGTAAGTGAATGAAAGGGCGTTTAGGATGACAAGCTTATCGGTTTGTTTTTGCTCACATCCCCCTTCTCACCTCTAGTTCTACCCCGACCATTCTCCCTTTAGACACTCACTTCATTCCTCATATCCCTCTTCACTATGCTTAGAGCAACTTTAGCAGATGCTTCATATCATTTGGATCGCCATAATAGCCTCCATGCGAGTACGACGATCACGAAGAAAAGGGCAGTCTAGCAGAGTCACCATATCATCCTCGGTCTGCATAATTTTTGGAGGAGACTCCAAATCGAGTTCGCGGGCCTCATGACGAGGACCGCCTTCGCATAAAAGGACGGCGCACTCACAGAGGGCTACAAAGTTGTGGCCTAGGCTGTCAATACTGTGACTCCTAGAGTTGCTTTTAGAGCATCTCCAACTGGACTAAGCAAACCTGACATCCTATATGTTTGCAGATGCGTCCATGGAATATATATAGCGTCGGCTTGCCTCTCATTTGTCCGTGTCCGTAGTTGTCCCTTCATATCCAACCCCTAAAACTTCATACAATCCCATGCAACGTAGATCAACACAACGTATATAAATTTCACACATAACATTGTTACGACCAGACTTAGCAAGTCCATCATACAAACCGGAGCAAGCAAGTTCAAACCATAGATAGTTCACGACTAGGACAGAATACATACGAGTAGATAAAGATAAATTCCATCACTTCCTCACCTTGCCCTTCCACTTGTCGTCGACAAAGCAACGATAGTATGCGCCGAAGTCGCCATATGCGTTGGCGTCTAGAGGTCCATCCAAGTTGCGAAGGTGCTAGACGAGGAGTTGAGCTCGGCCAGACGTCAGGCGATGCATGCCTGTTCCTTGGCGAGGCAACTTTCTTTGGCCTTTGGCGGTGGTCCCCGCTTTCTCCTTCACAAGGCACTCAGACTCCTCAAGGGCGAGTTGCAATGCTTTCACATTTTTGTGGCGGTGGCGGCAGGCATCCATCTTGCCCTTAGTCATGGAACAGTGCAGGGACTGGTGCGGATCTACAAGAGCCACAAATAGAGCGCCTAGATCCGACCAGAGTCGCCTACCTCATGCGACGAGCTGCCCGTGCCTTTGACTCGAGGAGTCGCAATCACAGGCTTGGAGCTGTCGGACCAGCACTCAACGCCGACCGAGAGGAGCAAGGGCCGAATGTGACATCCCGAAGCTTCAAGAGCCCCACCGAGCAACTGGGACGAGTGTGGACCGCGACAAACCGGCGCCATCAGGCATAGAGTTGGAGGAGCGGGGAGGACGCAGAGCTAGAGATTCCGCCCCTACTCTACGAGGAGATCACCCGCGCTGCTAGCCACTACGCTCACGTCTAGTTCGTGATAACTAGGTAGGGCGAGGCGTACTTAATGCAAATGGAGGCGGTTTTCCCACCGGTTTTCTGTTTTCTATTTTTTTTCATGGGGTTTTCTTCATTTTTTTCTCCGGTTTTACTAGTTTTTCTCTTTTATTTCTTTTATCATTGTTTTCTTTAGTTTTCTTTATTTCTTGGTTTTCACTGGGTTTTTCTTTTTGTTTGTTTCGTTCTTTCTGATTTTTTTCTTTGTTTACTCTCGGCTTTCATTATTGTTATATATACATTTTTTGTATATATCTAATACATTTTCTAACACATGTTTAACATATTTTAAATGCTTTATTAACATTTTTAAATACCAAATTAACAATTTCTATACATATTTAACCTTTTAATTTTTCAAATGCTTTATTAACATATTTCAAATACAAGTTTATTTTTTTAATACATGGCTAACATTTTTATACATATTTAACATTTTTCAAATACAAGTTTAACATTTTTTGATACATTGTCAACATTTTTCAAGTACAACTTTAAGGCCTTTTTAATACATGGTCAGCATTATTTGTAATCACATTATTTTTTTTCAAATACAAGTTTCACATTTTTTGAATATACATGGTCAACTTTTTTACTATGTACATTTAACATTTTTCAAATACAAGTTTCACATTTTTTGAATACATGGTTGACATTTTTTCTATAGACATCTAACATTTTAGAATGCAATTTTAACATTTATTTAATACATGGTCACATTTTTTTATACACATTTAGCATTTTTCAAATACAAGTTAAACTTTTTTTTGAGTACATGGTCAACATTTTTTATACACATTTAACATTTTTTATATGTTTGATTAACATTTTTAGATAATTTTTAAACATTTTTTATAAAGCTTGATTAACATTTTTTAAATACATGATCCACTTTTTTCACACATGGTATTTTTTTGTATACACGGTCAACATCTTTTATGTGCACATTTAACATTTTCAAATGCATGATTAACACTTTTCAAACATTATGTTAAGTATATTTTTGTAATATATATGTTTATATTTTTCGGAAGTGTAAAGAAAAGTAAAAAAAATAAAAAATGAAACAAAAAACTTGAAAGAAAAACAGGAAAGACACCAAGGCTGTGCCCTCCAACGCATCTGGGCCGGCCCATCTGAAGTTGCCCTGACGCGAGGATTCCCCTAGGTCTCTCTCAAAGCGAGACATAGGGGCCCAGGTTTATGTGGGGTTAGGGTCTGATGTGGCAGTCGCGTCCAGATCGCATATGAGGGATGCCGGATAGGCCAGACAATTGGACTTGGTATAGGGTTCGATTTTTTCCAGACTGTCGGCCCCAACACATAAAGAAAAATGGATGGTTCGATTGAAGATACTCTTACTCCTTGCTATCCCTACCATACCACACACTGCTCATCCTCTCCATGAATTTGTCCCAACTGGTTTTAACTAAGCCAAATTTGCCATCATTCAGTGCATATATTTCACGTTTAATCTTTATAATTCATTTATGGTGTTGGTTTTTCTATTTTCTTTCTAAAACCCGGTCAAAATACATTTGAACTCGCCAAAACATGACGAGATTTCTTGAATCTTCAAACTTGGACAAATCTCATCTAAAATCTCAAACACAAAATAAAAATGGAAACTTGATGAAATATGGTTTAGTGGCCTCATCTTTTGACATATTAAGCCCAAACTTTAAACCCTAGAGGAGCAAAAATCTGTCCCCGACCCAAAATCCCCCAAAACCCTTCCCCCTCCGCCCCGCCGCCATGAAGCGGAAGCAGAGCGCCGCCGCCGCCGAAGTCGACGCCGACGAGCCCTCCCAGGCCCCGCTGCCCCTCGACGACTACTCGGGCGACGTCTGCGCCGCGCTCACCGCGCGCTACGGCCGCTCCGCCTCCGCGCAGCACCGCCACCTCCTCGCCACCGCCGCCGCCATCGGCTCCATCCTCACCGACGACGGGCACCCCCTCACCGCCGAGTCCTACCTCCCCGCGGTCGTCTCCGCGCTCCGGGCCGCCGGCCCCTCCGATCCCGCCGCCGCCGCCGCCCTCGCGTCCCTCCTCGTCATCCTCATCCCCCACATCTCCTCGCTGCCGCCGGCCTCCGCCTCGGAGCCTGCCTCCTCGCTCGCCGCCTTCCTCGCCTCCCCTGAGGCCTCCAAGCTCCCCACCGGCACCGTGCGCTCGGTGGTTAAGTCGCTCGGCCAGTTGGCCCTCCATCTCGACGCCGCAGCCGATTGGGGTGCTGTCGCCGCGCCTCTGGAGGCTCTCCTCGCTGCCTCTGTGGATCAGCGGGCCAAGGTGAGGAAACCAGGATTGGAGTTCCTGTTGCTGATATAGAAATCACACTCATGTGCATGCCATTTCTCACTTTGCTAGGTCCGAAGATGTGCACAGGAGAGTGTGGAGAAGCTATTTCCTTACTTGGAGCGTTCCGGCTGTGCGAAGAAAGCTAGCAGCGCTGCAATTGACTTGTTTGAGAAACACATTTTGTCGGTGAGAAGTCTTGCCAAGTTGGATCCAGACGCTTCTGAGGCTAAGGAGACGGAAGCGGTTCATATGCTAGGCGCGGTGGCAGTTTTAGTTCCATATCTATCTAAGAAGGCAAGGAATACGGTTTTCTCGGGTGCTTATCGGCTATTGAGACCCCGTTTTAGCCCACTCACAAGGCATGTCCTCAGGCTTATGGAAACCTTGTTGGAGCATCTTAAGGCTGAGAATATTGAGTCGGAGTTGGAGAAGCTCATCTCCTTAGTGTTGGCTTACCTGCCTTACGATGAGAAGAAGCCTGATGATACAATCATCGCAGCATTACAGCTGATGAGAAATTGTTTAGGGAAACTGGCTGGTCGCCCAAAATTGTGGACAAAGGTTCTTCCGTCTGCATTTGAGGCAGTTTCAGGTTTGCATCTTCTTGCTTTTCGTGCATTAGGATTTGATGCAATGAGCTTCTTATAAATATCCATATGGCCAGTTAAAAGAATCATGACTCTACAGTTGACATACCTAGGTGTTCGTCGTTTAGGAATAATGACTTCTTCTAGTTATCATAATTTTTTCATGCTGAACAAGTAGTCCTCAACCATGCTTTCTCCAGTGTTATATTTCATGGGTGCATTAGGGGGCAAACTTATCTCTTTGCTCAGTTATGAAAGTTAGCACTTGCCATCTTGTTTTTTGGGTTGCCTTTGAGAGCACATCTGTTCAAAGTTTGCATGCAGTCCTTATGTAAGGTGTATGACCTGTGAGATGAGAACATATTTATGGGAATTTTGTTAAATCATGTTGATTAGCATCTTTGACCTTTTCAACACTTATGGATTGATGATAGATGTATCTGGGTTTATCTTATGTCACATATGTATTGTAATACTTACCAACTTAACTTATTTGTCATGCTTCTCAACTTGGCAGGATACCTAATTCTGGATAGTAAATGTTCTGAAGATGTAGCGGGACTGTTAATAGAGTGCATCTATTCTCATGTCAACCAAAGTATTTTTGTGACTAATGAATCAGGGTGTGATGCTGAGGATTCGATTGATGGGGCTGCCGTCAAATCAATCTGTTCGTCTATCAATAAAAAACTTAGAAAGTGTGCTTCTCCTCCTCGTAACGTGTTAACAATTGTCCTGGCTATGTTTCTCAAACTCGGTACGTCTTCAGTTATTTCAACAAGAACATCTCCTGCCTTAATAATTGGATCATTTAAGTAATCATTTGAGAGAATCTTTTGAATTCCAAGTAGTAGTTACCCTGACTCTATAAGGTTTGTTTTGTTTAACGTGGTTTACCCCTACATAGAACAGCACATGCCTTTAATATTATCTCTTGCACATATATTGGATTTTTTTTGTCATTTTGAGTACAAATAAGTACACGTGGTGCTACAAAAGGTATCAAACACAATGCTAAAGTGGAGTAGTTAGTATTTTCTCCTGCAAAGCTGCAACTACCTAGCAAATTATGACTTACGGAAAGTTGACAAAACTCTCCGAGCACCTTTTATCCTGCCATATTTTGTCATGCATTGTGTACCCTTTGCGCATAACTCTTCTTCCATTTTGTCATAATATAACTGTTATGTTGATATTACCCTGCTTTACACTCACCAATTTTGATTCATCAACTCTTTGGTATTTGTTAATTCCTCTGCAGGGGAGAGTTCTTATGTCTTCATGAAAGATATCCTACTAACTTTGTCACGGCTTGGTTCAAAAATACACAAAGAGCCACACCTGAAGAATGTAAGTTCATTTCTAGATTATTATCACGTCCACTAAGGGGAACATCTTAGTTTTGTATGTACATCACCTCTTGTGACCCTAAAATATTATCATATGTCTTCTCCTTTTCCTTATTTTTCTGCAGATTTTATCTTTTTTCCCTAAACATGTAAATTTCACATGATAGGATAATACTGTGTTGATGTTCTAAATTTATTCCTGATTTTTTTATCACCATTTACGGCACCAATTCGTCGTTGGTATCACAATATCACCAAAGAGCGGTATCACTGGATATGTTCTCCTTGAGTTCCATATAGAGCAAAATGTAAATAACAGGATAGAATGTTTTAGTATATAGTCAGTATTTACTCCACACATATTTGCACTTCACATTTTTAACCTTCCATTTAGCTTAGCTTTTCTGTTGTCACGTTTGCAGGTTGAGGAGTGCATTGGGGCAGCAATAGTTGCTATGGGGCCAGATAAAATTCATTCTCTACTTCCAATATCTTTTGAGGAGGCTTGGTTTACATGCTCAAATATGTGGATTGTACCCATTTTAAACAAGTATGTTTATGGGGCCTCACTGCAACACTTTTTAGAGTACATTGTACCGCTAGCAAAATCGTTACAAGAGGCTTCAAGCAGGGGTAAAGACAATCGATTCAATAGGTGCTAAATTCACATGTTAGTATGTTATACAACTTCATGAATTTTTCCTTTATTCTTTCAGCCAAAAAAGCACGGAAATGTAAGGAATTGCAAGGTTGGAGTGATCAATTGTGGAATTTGCTTCCTGCCTTCTGCCGCTGTCCGTCTGATGTATATCAGAATTTTGGTTCCTTGTCCAAACTGCTGCTAGAGATGCTGAAGTCTGATCGGTGTCTCTACAAATCCGCTAGTAAAGGCCTGCAGGTTTAGTTCTATACACTGTGATTCCTTATATTTGATCTTATAGACTCGTATACTACAAAACTGCTTCATTTCTTCTCTCAAACAATTTATCTATTGTTCGCCAGCAACTTATAGATGGAACTAGAAGATTAAGCAGCAGTGATGAAGACGTAGAAGTCCCTGCAGAAGTTTCAGCCTTGTTCTCCTCAAAGACTAGTAACTTAAGCTGTGTAAGCTTACAACGGTGCTCTAAAAAAGATGCTCGTAAAAGCATGAAAGTCTTGGCATCACATTCCGTGGATCTTCTTTGCACTTTTGCAGATGATTTCCTTGAATCATCAGAAAAGCGTGCTCATTTAAAGGTGCATCACTTACTCAGTTGTTAATTTTACCAGATGATTCTCTTGATAATTTTTTTATTTCTCCGAACTACTTGACTCAGTTGCATACGCACATTTTGAACCAGCATCTCATGCTTGTGGACAAACATTTATGATTCGATTAATCCGTGCATGTTAGATGCATGGATCATGGATGCCTGTTAAAGATGTTAGGTTTAGGAAACATTTTGTCATTGTAAAGAGAGGCCATTAGAGGCATGTATGCTCGTTCAGTTTGAAATTTAAAACCATAGGCTGAGCTTTAAGTTTCACGCAGATGCAAGACTAAGTGCATTGTGGATAAGGGAGAAAAGAGGACCTGTTGGGATCCTGTTTGCCTATCCTTACAGATCCTTAATTAAGTTGCCGCATGACTATGAATTAACTAAACAGTCGCATGACTATGAAGTGTGAAGATTGCTTTACAACATGTAATGTAAAACTCATGCATGGAATTTCGTTTCTGCATAAATGAATAGTTTTCTTGTACTTAATGATTGTTCTATTTTTTTCCTGTGTATGCTGTGTACATGATTTAAACCTTGTTGTTGAAAGACTAAGTGCAGACTTGTGTAAGGTGGTTCTCACACATGTTAGAGCCTCCAATCTCTGTGTAGGACAACAGTATGCCTCCAGCTCTCCTACCCTGAAAGTTTTTGCTGCACTATGCATTTTTGTAAGAGTACACCTTTGTTTGAAAACAAGCATTTTTATGGGCCACTACTTTTCTTCAGTGTGGTTGAACAATTCCTGTGTTACTTTGCAATGGTTATCGACACTCCTTTTCAGACCATACATTCTGTGATATTTATCGGGTTATCTTTGTCATTTTACAGGATGCCCTGAGATCCCTGGCTCAAATTTCTGGTAGCGCAAACATCTGTAACCTTTTTCTTTCACTACTTAAAAAATGTGGTTTGGAAGATATTCCATCGACACCAGAGAATCTAGAATGTGAAGCAAATGAGGTAGATGGAAAAGGCGAAGAGAATACTGATTCGACAGCGGAGATAAATAATAAGAGGTTTGCTATTTATCCTTACCCATCTATAAGGTGTGATCGTTTTAGTCTAGGTTAAGCATTCTGTAGAAAAAACACAAAGTGAAAACCAAAATATCAGGTTCTCAGCAGTGTCAGAACTTTCTACCATGTAAATAGGTACCTACAAGCCATAATTTTATAAGGAAATCAATGTTGTTAATCTGTAACCTACTAGGGCGATCTTCCCATCCAGTTAAATATCGCGACGGCATTCTCCAAAAAACTAATAATCATGGAACAATCATGGCATCTAAAGTTCTAAACTAGGATTTTTCTTGGAGTTTTACCACATATATAGGAAGTTTCTTATGTGATTATATGCATCATCATGTATTCATGTGTGGTTACTATGTGGTAGCCAACACAAATGCATCCCATCCGGAAGCTTGTTGTGCATGATATATGATTATGATTTTGCTTGTGCAGGTCACTTCTGATGGAACTCATTTCAACACTAGCTGAAGCTGCCGATGAGGATGTGCTTGATTTGTTTTTTGGATTCATCAAATCTTCTTTACTGGTATCCTTGCTAATCTCTGCTCTTATCATGCCCCAATGTCCAACTGTTAGTAGGGAGTTCATTGTTTATACTAGTTATCTTTTCTCCTCAGGATAGCAGCAAGTCATGTGAGAGCAAAGCTCTCTTCGCATTAAGCACAATTTTGAAGGTCAGCATCAGTTCCTCATATGCAACTTTCAGATTTGACATGTATTTGTTTGCCTTTAACCCCTTTATTTACTTTCAGGAACACCATGAATATTCGTTAGCCCAGTTGGATGAAATAATGATGCTTCTTCATGGAATAAAGCCAGATTCTAACAATGCAGTTTTAGAAGGTCAATTAGTATGCTACAAGTATCTGTTGGTTCACATGATTAAGGTATGGCTGTTGCACTTGTAAAAACATGCAACTACAAATCTTTGAGCAGTGAGCAACATAAGAGCACAAATACTTGTTAACTAGAGGCACCCTTCATCTATTAATGTTCCATTGCACATATTAGAATAACACGGCATCTTAGTTTTGCAAAAGTGGATATTATGGACCTTGGTCCACAGCGGGATAAATTGGCTAGGATAAAAGGTCGGAACACCGAGAATAGGGCAAATATAACGGCACTGTGGCAGGGCTCATCCCTGACATAGAAGAGAGGCTCTGAGACTGACCTTTTGGAAACAACAAGGCTTCCTTGTTCATGTTCGCCACTTGCACCTATCGTGCTGCCACTACTGTATCTTCTGGAATACTAGCCATACCCAAGTAGCTAGCAGGCTAACTCATCCCTACCCTACACCTTCCTTAGTGGACGCACATGTTGCTGCCTTGGACATGCCAGAGGGCCCTGGCCCATGACCATAACATTGGATGCACCTTCTACCAAGAGAGCATCAAACATCGGCATGATGTTCTTTGACTGCAATACTTCATGCATGTTTTCTTGTTTTGCTTTAGCCTAGTTCTATGCTTCATCCATCCTGCTTGCTGAATCATGTGCCATGGTTTTTACTTAACTTCTACCATTCTGAAGGTTAATGAAGAGAGCACAAGCAAGAAGGCATTCTTGATTCTAAATGAGTTAATACTTGCATTGAAGGTGTGTTACCCTACCCTCATATTTTGATCAATTATCAGTTGTGTATTAGGTTGCTAACATCATGTCATATATATGACATCACCATTTATACAAGGATAAATTTATACTGACTTGATCAGATTCTTTTGCCATGAAAAAGCTCACGTGATAAGATTCTTTCTTCCTCTTCTGCCATTGACTGCTTTGGTTCATTCGCACTGTTTTCTTTTAAATGCAGTCTAAGAAGGAAAGTAGAAGACTAGCATACGATGTACTCCTGGCTATTAGTACTAGCTTGAGGAGTTCTGAATTGAATAACGGAGATTCAGATCTTCAACGGCTATTCACAATGGTTAGCTAACAAACTTCTTCTCTGCTCTTGAGATATTTTTCCTATGTTCCTTTGATGCGCAGAGGTATGGTGAAACCATGTTTGAGGAGACAACTATTTGTTGGTTCCTGTTCCTAACCACTGTAGCTCAAATGTGTGCTGCGCCCATGAGGAGACAACTATTTGTTGTTTCGCCTTTCATGAAAGAAATCTAGCAACCTGTTCTCTCCATTTATACCATTAAATGAGTGCTGCGCCCATTAAGTCCTTTCATAAATTATAAATTACTGATGCTTAGTGCGTGAAGTCTATGCAAGAACAATTCTTGTGAAAAGTGTCAAACTAAGTTGTAGTTTTGCAGCATCGATACTTGAAAGCATACAGTCTATAAGATATATAGTCTGTTTTTGAGAAGAGCAATCTTAGAGTTCTGAGAACATCGTGATGATGTTGGACCATTGCCGTGATGTTTTGTAAATGGCTAACCTGCATACCGAGGTAGAGATCTATCATACCTACATAGTTTCTTAGATTCAGTAGTTATTTTATGATGTCTGCTTTATGTAAAGTTGTAAGTAAGCAATATAGTTCCACATGGCAGGAGCATTAGTCTGTTTTCATATGCAGGATTTCCATTGTTGAAACATTGAAAAACATCAATTTCGTTAACTTTCAGGTGATGGGATATCTTTCTAGTCCGTCTCCTCACATAGTGAGCGGAGCAATAGCTGCATTATCATTGCTTATATACACTGATGCTGACTTCTGCGTGGAAGTTCCAAATTTGATACCATCAGTCCTAGTTCTGCTGCAAAATAAAGCTATTGAAGTAATTAAGGTGGGTTCTGTGTCTTCTGTCTTCCCTGTTGGTTGTTTTCAGTTTTCTTGTCATCTAAGAGTCTGATTTGTTTTATTATATAAAAATCTAGGCATCTCTGGGGTTTGTTAAGGTGTTGGTAACATCTTTGCAATCAGAAAAACTGTTGGGTTTGCAAGCAGATATCATGACTGGCATATTACCAATGTCATCTGTTACAAAGCACCATTTCAAAGGGAAGGTTGGTTGGTGCAATTGTTCCATGGTTTACTCTCCATCCATTTGTATGTTCTGTATGGTGCGCTTAACAAGATGTGTTTTGATATTTTATATGCAGGTTATACTAATAGTGGAAATATTGATCAGAAAATGCGGATTTGATGCTATTGACTTGGTTACACCTGAAAAGTACAAGGAGTTTGTTAGAAGTGTTGAAGAGGTGAGATTCCCTTAACTAGTTTTTTTTTTCTTAATTTTGCTTTAGAAGAGCGATCTATACGTTTTCATCTACTGAATGTTTTGCATACCTTTTTTTACCACTAAGCCCGTAATGGTTTTGGCCAAGCTACATTCAGCCTGTGATCGATCCATGTCCATCGATTTTGGATTAATTTATCAAATGTAATTGTTTATTGAGAATTAATTCCTTCATAATGTTCATAAGTTGCTGCTCTTTAACCGCAAACTTTTCAAAAGAGATAAACAGCAAAACCATGAGGCCAAGAAGATTTCAAACCATTCCCTCCTCGCATACTGAACTAAGCTTGCTTGCATGGAAAGGAAAAATAGAACTCGAAGTCTGTATATCAAATTAAAAAGCATTGGTACTTGAATTTTGCAGGGCCGCAAGGGGAATAATAATAATCCAGCAGATGGTGCACAGTCCGAGGCGAAAGATCCCGAGCATCATGCTCCAAAGAGGTAAAGCCGCCGCCAGCCCCTCCTTTCTCATCCTTCAGAACTCGGTTGCTTACACCATTTGGCGTGTGTGCAGAGGAAAATGGGCTGAATCTAATGCCGAATCTGGACAAGAGGAAGCACTGACCGGGAAGAAGGAATTCTTCATCAAAGGGGCGGGGAAGCCTCACTTCCAGGGTGGTAGAGGTAGAGGTAGAGGTAGAGGCAGAGGCCAGCAGCACGGCAGAGGGTCAGGCGACAGAGTTAGTTTCAGATCCAGATCCGAAGCGCAGTCAGGAGACGGCCAGAGCAGCAGAGGCGGCAGGCCACAAGGCCGAGGCACGAGGCCCGGGAACGG
Organism: Aegilops tauschii subsp. strangulata; assembly: GCF_002575655.3. Taxonomy (NCBI): domain Eukaryota; kingdom Viridiplantae; phylum Streptophyta; class Magnoliopsida; order Poales; family Poaceae; genus Aegilops; species Aegilops tauschii. The sequence goes on from NC_053037.3 coordinate 606,700,370, forward strand.
TGGGTTCAACAGGACGCGAGGCGGCGGTGGCGGGATGGGGCCGTCCAGCCACTCCCCTAGATTCAAGAAGCCCAGAACCGCGGCGGCTTCATGAGAGATCAGACGAAGTCGCTCGCATCGCCCAGCCATCGCCGTGAAGGCCATTGATTTTAACCGTCCCGTCTTGAGAGAGTTTGGCAGGCCTGCCAGACACCCCCGACGGGCCCGTGTAATTCCGGTGCAATTTGGCCAAGCTCCATGGGGGTCCGAGGTTTGGTAGACCCTGTTCGATTTAGCGACGTTGGGTGGATTGACAGTGGGGAATGCTTTACGGAGCAGTGTATCGGCCGCCGCGTTGTGCGATGAAATTTTGCCCGGTGGTACGAGATGTAGGGTTTGAACGCCAAACACTCTGTACACGGTATTTGCTTTGCTTGCTCGTATTTTTCGTTGGAAAGAAATGCTCCAGCTGCCTATGCGCGGAAGAATCGCTGAGATATTTTTGGGTCTAGGGTTTTAGGGTGGGGATGGGCCGGAGACAAGGACGATGTGGCTCGCTTGCTGTGTCATGGCAGTAATATGTTACCGGTCTATGTTAGATCATCTAACTTAGACTTAATTTTTCTTTGGGATACTTTATGTTACATTAACTTAACTACATGCTAGATAAGTACACTTGCCTTGAGGTGTGTTACGTTGTTCCCGTATGAGTGACCAGCCTAAGGATGAACGGGCGGCTGAATGACTGACGGGCAGTCGGTCCTGGAAAAGATGAATCTGTCTGACAAATGCCTTGTCCTTTTGTGCAACACAGCGCCCGTGCGCGCGCGTTTTTTTTTTTTTTTTTTTTTTTTTTTTTGCATAATCAGGAAACCCCCAAATCGGGAAGGAAATATCGGATACGGATGACACTATCCGACGTGACCGCTCCGCAGGGCTCGCTTCAAGTGCCCGCGCGGGCTCGCGGCCCATGTACCTACCTCGCGGCCGGCCCTTCTCCTCTTCTCCCTCTCCCTCGGCTCGGACCCAGCCAGATTCCGACGAGCGGCCCTAGCAGCAGCGGCGTCTCCGGTTCCGGCGGGCGGGCGGGCGGCCATGGCGGTGGCGGCGCCGGGGCAGCTGAACCTGGACGAGTTCCCCTCGTGGGGCTCCCGCGGCGTCGACTGCTTCGAGAAGCTCGAGCAGATCGGCGAGGGCACCTACGGGTCCGTACCTTACCCTACTCCTCCCTCCCCTCTTACCGGCAGCAATTCGTTCGTCGCCGGATCTGGCACCTGACCCCTCTCTCTCCCCGCGGCCGCCGCCGCCAGGCAGGTGTACATGGCCAAGGAGACGGAGACCAACGAGATCGTCGCGCTCAAGAAGATCCGCATGGACAACGAGCGCGAGGGCGTAAGATTTCTCTTCCCCTTCTTCCTCCGTCCGATGGCGATACCATGTCCCTGATGCTTTGGTTCTGGCTGCTGCAGTTCCCCATCACGGCGATACGGGAGATCAAGATCCTCAAGAAGCTCCACCACCAGAACGTCATCCAGCTCAAGGAGATCGTCACCTCCCCAGGTGCTTTGCGCTGAATCAACCCCAGACTCCCTCAATCCGTTCCCTCAATTAACTATATATGTGTGTACCGGCGCACGTCTACTCTCTGAACTGAACTGATGGAGGGATTTGCGAATTCGCAGGCCCGGACCGAGACGAGCAAGGGAAGCCAAGTATGGCCCGATTCCACCATTCTTGCTTGCAATTCTAGTGCCCTTGCCTTGGTTTTGCTTTGCTTTGGGGTGGGTGTTGCTTATGCTTCTAGTTGTAAGGTTGTGACGTCTGTCTGACGCCTTGCCGTGTTGTTGTTGTTGCAAAATAGTCGACGGTAACAAGTACAAGGGGAGCATCTACATGGTCTTCGAGTACATGGACCACGACCTCACCGGGCTCGCCGACAGGCCTGGGATGCGCTTCACCGTGCCGCAGATCAAGGTAGAATAGAACCACCGCCTATTCTCACGGCTTCTCTATTTTTCCCTTCGATGCAAATGAGGTTTTAATATTTTGTTTGTGGATTGATCTCGTCTGGTGTATTGTGATCTTGTCTTGGTCCAGTGCTACATGAAACAGCTGCTCACAGGCCTGCACTACTGCCACGTCAATCAGGTGCTGCATCGGGATATCAAAGGTAATTATACTTTTGACATCACCACTGGAGTTTTCATAAAGTTGCGAGGTAGCTTGTGGGCTGTTGCTGAGCTAATATGTTGATGCTTTCCCTTGCAGGTTCTAACCTTTTGATAGACAATGAGGGTAACCTCAAGCTTGCTGATTTTGGGCTTGCGAGGTCATTCTCTAGTGATCACAATGGCAACCTGACTAACCGTGTCATCACCTTGTGGTACAGGTAGGCCTTCTGTCCAGAGTTGTTGTCACAATTGCATTCCTTATGCATGCTTCATTTGTTGCCTTTTATTTACTACTCTCTCATTGTTTTTTTTGGATTTGCAGACCTCCAGAACTGCTTCTCGGAAGCACAAGGTATGGTCCAGCTGTTGACATGTGGTCTGTGGGCTGTATTTTTGCTGAGCTTCTCAATGGAAAGCCAATCCTGCCAGGGAAGAATGAGGTATACCTTTATGACTTATGAGGCTTTCAGCCATCAAGTGTATAACCTAAGCATTTGATGTGATATAAGCCCCCCTTTTACACTCGAGTTATAGCTATAGCTGTTTGTAATTTTAATCTTATATATATGGCATTACTGCAGCCGGAGCAGCTGACCAAAATTTTCGAGCTTTGTGGCACCCCTGATGAGTTAATCTGGCCTGGTGTCACTAAGATGCCATGGTACAACAACTTCAAGCCTCCCCGAGTGTTGAAGAGAAAAGTTAAAGATGCCTTTAAACAGTGGGTGCTATGCTTGGCATTGTTATGTTGTGTAGCTTTGTATCATGTCGCTGGTGCTCACATTTTTTATGTGTGTGCAGTTTTGACCGGCATGCTCTGGACCTGTTGGAGAGGATGTTAACTTTAGATCCATCACAGGTATAAAATGACAAATTTGGCAAGTTTTGCAATCAAATGCTTAATTCCCTTTTCTTTATTTGGGCCCATGTATGATAAAAGTTTATCATTCTTTGCTTTTCACTCCTCAACAAATTCACTCTTAAATTGTTCAGAGGATACCAGCGAAGGAGGCACTTGATGCAGAGTATTTCTGGACTGATCCCTTGCCATGTGACCCGAAAAGGTAAGCTCTGCTCACGGTTTTTATTATACTGCCAAGTAGTTTCCTTTCTAATAACTTCGTGAGCTAAGTTATGTCATGACCATTAAATGTTCGATGATACAGTTTGCCATCGTATGAAGCATCACACGAATTCCAGACTAAGAAAAAACGTCAGCAGCAGAGGCAAGCGGAGGAGGCTGCAAAGCGCCAAAAAATAAATCATCCTCCCCCACATTCTCGCTTGCCTCCGATCCAGCATCCAGGCCAATCACACCAGATCAGGCCTGGCCATGCACCACCTGTGGCAGGTGGCCCAAGCCATTATGCGAAACCTCGAGGGCCTGGAGGGCCTAACAGGTACCCGCAGGGTGGGAACCAAGGTGCAGGTTATAATAACCCGAACCGCGGAGGGCAGGGTAGCGGCTACGGGAGCGCCCCGTATCCTCAGCAAGGCAGAGGACCTCCTCCGTTCCCTGCAGCAAGTGGTCCACGTGGTGGTGCTGGCAGTGGATATGGAGTCGGCGGGCCAAATTATCCACCAGGCGGTCCGCCATATGGCACGTCTGGTCCAGGCCGAGGAGGCCCGAACTATCCTCAAGGCGGTTCTCGCAATCAGCAGCAGTATGGTAGCTGGCAATAATATTTGTCATATCACGTCGTGGTGATACGCCCCTCCAGTTGGAGTATTTTTATTTGTAGAATCTTTGCTGTTCAAATTCTACTTTCTGTGATTGTTGCGCAACAGCTCTTAAGGTACGTCCTTTATGGTTCAAGCTGTATTTTATCAATGTATAAACTGAGTTTGTAGCAGAACAGGCTATTGCAGTGTTGTCGTTTATGATTCAATTTGTATGTTATGAATACATGAAATGTATAATCACCTTATGATTCAAGCTGTATGTTATGAATGTATGACCATTAATGAGATGTTCTTGTAGCATGCAAGTCTGAAAAGAGAAGTTTGCTATCAATTACTCTTCTCTATTAGTTTTCTTGCTCAATGTATCTGCATTGTGCCCTGAGCTTAATCACAATAATCATATAATAGCATGAACACTTGCTTATGTTCTGCATGAATAGTTAGGATCAATGACTGAAACAAGCGAGGCAGGTGAGTCGACGACTGAACCAAAAAAACTGTAATTGTTGAAAAAAATTGCTTCTAATAAGTTCTAGCATGTTAGCCAAAATCTTGTTACATGAGAAACACTAGTAACAGGGTCAAATTTATGGGAAAATGGCTTCAACAAATGCCTCTGCATCAAAAGGTTGGAGATCTTCCACCCCTTCGCCGACGCCAACAAACTTGACTGGAATTCCAAGTTCGTCTACCACGCTCACCTGAGACAGGAATCAGGTCAGCAAGTTTAGTTGCCGTTTATTTAAGAACCAGGACTGGAATTTGTAACTATTATAAGAAAGGACTGGAAATCGTGTCCGTACCACGCAGCCACCACGAGCAGTCCCGTCTAACTTCGTCAGGATGAATCCTGTGATTCCAACAACCTGGTATGAAGCCAAGAAAGTCCCTCATTGTCACTATCCAATAGAAACATAGCTGATGAATCAAGCAAGTATCAGAACAGCAGAGTCGCAATTACATCGTTGAACTCCTTCGCTTGCTGTAGCATATTTAATCCAGTTGTGCCATCCAGAACCAGCAAGATCTCCTGAAGAGAACGATAAAAGTTACCGCACATGACTGAACAAGCAAAACACAAAATATTGATGAGATCTGTTTGTGCACTCCTGAACTTGCCAAGTAGTACTATGCAAAAAATGTTGAACTAATAATATGTCATAAAGTTAAAATGTTTTTCAATATAAATACAACGTACATTAGGAGCACCAGGCAGGGCTTTAGCTATGACTTTCTTGCAAGAAACCAACTCTTCCATCAGACCGTAATTTGTATGAAGTCCTGTAAGATTATTGCCACAGAACAATTAATTTCCCAAACAAGCAAATAAGTAAATATATTATACGCTCCAATCTGCAACAACAACCGTACGTCCTGACGTATCACACAGCACAACATCAAATCCTTCACGCTTCCCACGTTTTACTGCCTGCGAAAGAACTATCAAGCGAGTCAAATTAGATGAAACAAAAGAGTTGGGCTCATTATGATGACATAATATTTCAATCACGCTTGGCAGATCAGAAGTTCATACCTGATGGAGCCTGTGCCTTCTTATCATTATCGATAACAATCTCTGAGCCAGTCCTCTCAGCCCAAATTTCTAGCTGGTCACGAGCTGCTGCCCGGAAGGTATCACCTGCTGCCATCAATACCTATATTATCGTTGAAAGCAAGGACATAAGCTCTCTAATTTTACAACAATGTGCTAAAGCAATACATAGATATAGCTGAAGCAGGGGATGTGAAGTAAATGGCCTCACCTTGGCTCCTTCATTCTTAAATCTGTAGGCAAGTTTTCCTGCAAATATTGTAGATAACACAATAGATAAATTCGCCACTTCATACCATCATTCCGACAAATAAGAAAAGGTAAATCCGTCCTACGTCTGTTTAGCTCCATAGACATTTGTTTAGCTCCATAGTGACCACATAAACCAGAAAAGCTAAACCCAATCCTACCCGACATTCTAACTTTCTGCAGTTGAAAGATGTAAACAGTTTTTTCCTGAGTTGCTTGATTAGACCTCTTGTATAACACATCCTACATTGGCATTAATAAATTTACTTCAAGAAATTAGTAAAATCTTCTTCCATTTAGCAGTTCTCTGGATTATAACCCTTTAGTTCATTGTCCATAAAATAACATAGGTCGGAACTAACACCGCTGAATCAAGCAGAGGAATGCAGAGGTTATGTGAGCCAATTCATACAAGCAGGATAAGCAGTTCTTCATGGCACTCGAACCATTCGAGGGGCAACAATTTATTTACGCTGCAGCCCCAAAGTGCTAAATCACTAGAACCTATATCATTCCTTCCTGCTGCAAACAAAGTCTACACTAAATGCAAGCGAGAACCGAGAATACAGCAAAGCATGTCGAGAAGTACCTAGCGATGTCGTCTTGCCGCCTCCGTTCACTCCCACAATCATGATGACTGCCGGCTTCCTGCCAAAACGACCAAGCACACTCAAAATTGAGACACCACTCAACAATGGTAAACTAGTGGCCATTGCCTCATTCAGTCCAGCAGAGGGCAGGCAGAACCTGAAGCCGAGCTGCAGCTCAGTCTTGCTGCCCTTGGTCGTGAGCAGCTCGAGGATGCATCTCTTCAGCGACGCCTGCGCCACAATTAACAGCAGATTAGACCACGAAACCAATCCCGTTGTGCTCCACTGTAACTGACTGACACTGAGGCTGAATCGATCACCTTGATCTCGGTCCCGGACTTGAGCTTGCCGTCGCGGATCTGGTCGCGGAGGGTGTCGACGATCCGGAACGAGATCTTGGGCCCGAAGTCCGACACCAGCAGCGCCTGCGCGCCAAGAAGCATCGATCAGAGGGAGAACGGAGCAGCAGCAGTACGTACCACTGAAGAATCGGTGTTCAGGGAGGACCTCCTCGAGGTCGTCGAGGACGCGGTCGGTGTCGGCGAGGTTCCAGTAGGTGAGCAGCTCGTCGACGACGGAGAGGTTCTCGCGGGTCTTGGAGAAGCCGGAGAAGAGCTTGTCGACGTCGCTCTTGGCCTTCTCCTTGATGAGGCGGCCGAGGCGGGTGAAGAAGCCGGCCTGGCCGGCGGCGGCCGCGCAGCGGAGGCGGCTGGAGGGGGCGCGCAGGGAGGCGGAGGCGGGGGCGGTGGACGGCGGCGAGAGGAAGGGGAGGGCGCGGGAGGGTGCCGACGCCATTCTTGGGCGCTGGCTGGCTGCGGATACCGGCGAAGCGATGGGTGGTGGGAGAGGATAGAGCTGGGCTGGCCCGCGCAAAACCGCCGTCTCTTTTCCGCCGCAAAATGGCTCCTTTTTGGATTATGGAAAGTCGTGGGGTCAAACTAGAAATTGCAACTATTTTTCTTTAAACGGAGTCAAAATACTTGCCTCATCGATTAATTAAGCAAGAGAGAATTGACCAGTTAATTAGCAGGGCGAAAACCGAGAATTGCAACTAATGATTTAGGTGTGTTTGATATTTTCAAGCCAGACTTACAAATGTTTAGGTTTTGATGAAGCGGCAATGTTGCATCTGAGGGTGATGTGGGCTGATGGAGCTATTGTGTTCGACAGAAGTCTCATGGCTCCAATTCCGTCTTGATGGACCTTGGGAGCTTTTGTCCTCGTTGTTTTACACGGGCAACATATTGGTTATTTGTGTTGTCTGTCATTGTGGCTCTAAATGTTCATCATCAGCGACAAAATCAACTTCTTCAATGGTCCCTTCTTTTGAGACTTTTGCGAGCAAGGTTGTTGGATTGATCTAGTGATACTAGCATGACTAGCTGCCTAGACCGGGAGATGCCCATCAATATGTTTGGCGTCATTGTCAATCTTTGATGCACGCAATGATTCACTATTACAATGATTCATAGATGTTCCATCCTCTAAAACTCTTTGTATGTACTTTGGTAGTTGGATTTCTCGATGATCCATATCATTGGTGAGAGCTACGGTAGCACAACAACGACAAGTTCAACGGTGGCTTCGACAATAGTTTTGAAGCTTATAGTCGTATTTATAATCTCTTCTTTTGTTTAACGTAATCATGTATCCGTGGGTTGGGTTCTCTTGCAAAAAAAAACAGGCTTAATTAAAAATTAATCTTAGACTGTCATGGACTAAAAATGGTAATTTTGAGATGAATAAGAGTAAATCCATTATAGACCCCACCTACCCTTGTACAAATCCTTATTTGCAAGCCAAAGTCGTGCGGTGGTTTGGGGCTGCTGAACCTTGATAAAATTCTGACTTCCTTTTTCTTCTTAGATGGCTTTTGTTCAAATGGAAGGACCCTGTTAAGCCTTGGATCAGTTTGGGACCCCCTGCGATGCCAATGATCATGAGTTCATGACCTCTTTCACGGCGGCCACAAAGAGTATTGGGGATGGTAACAAAGTTCATGACCTCTTTCACGGCGCGCTCTTAGCCGCCGCCACGTGTCGCGCTCTGGGTGCTTCCTTCATATTTTGTTTTTCTTTTAATTTTTTCACACGCGTTTTCGGCCTTTTAGATGATTTTCTTTTTTTTGGCTTTTCGGTTTTCACCGGTCTTACTTAGTTTTCCACCGGTCTTTTTTAGTTTTTTTCTTTCAAAAAGCGCAAAAAAGCGTGTTTTTTTGCTTCCGCGAGTCTCGAAACAAAAAAAGTGTTTCTTTTCCTTCTGTGAGAGGCCCGGTTTTGCTTAAAAAACAAGCGTTTTCTCTTTTTTTCCCTTCCGTGAGAGACACGATTTTGCTTCTGCGAGAGGCATGGCCTTGCCTCTCGGAAACGGGAAAAACATGTTTTTCTTTATTTTCCTTCCATGAGAGGTACGGTTTTGCTTCGGCGAGAGGCACGGATTTACTTCCGCGAGAGGTACGGCCGTGCGTCTCGAAAACGGCTTTCGGAAAGGAAAAAAAGTGCTCCCCTTTCGTTTTTTGTCTATTTTTTAAAGTTCGTCAAAACCTTTCGACATGTGATCTAGTTTTGAAGATCTCGAGCGAGGAATCCGACAGTGAAAACAGTTCAAGATTTGAACGCATGATTTAAGAGATAAAACATCTTGAATAAACGGATCTACGTAAAAAGAAAAAAATCCCAAATTGCGCATATGCAGCGTGCCACTTGTCACAACCTGAAGAGGATGGAAGTGATATTTGGAAGGAGTGCTCATCAACTAGTGATTTCGTAAGAATTGCCTATTTGATGCTTATAGCACCGGTTATAGGCTTGTGCGTAGAACACACACACTCTTTCATCCCACATCGTAGGTAATGGGCTGGCCCATATAGGGGGTTGTGGTTTGGTTTTGTGGAAAGCTTCCACCAGCCAGTTTTGTGAAGCTTCTAGAAGCTTTTGATCGGTTTCCCCCCGTGTTTTATGTTTAATTTCTTTTATTTTTAAATCAGTGATTTTTTTCAAATGCATGAACTTTTTTCAAATCCATGATAGTGTTCCAAATTCGTGAACTTTTACAATCCATGAACATTTTTAAATCAGTGGACTTTTTTTTTATCAAATTTGTGAACTTTTTTAAAATTCATGAATATTTTCTGACTTCCACTTAAAAAAAAGGCTAACGAGCGACCGAGTAAGCGACCTGGGTGATCGAAAAAAATACTAGCGAGTGACCGAGAGCATGCGACCAAGCAACTGAGACACTATTGGGCCTCGAACCATCTAGCCCCGGGCGAGTGCTAGGACGAGATCGGGCGCCAAAGACACTGCGGAGGAGCTCTCTTACTACACCACGACATATATCGGAAAAAAGATTGCACGTTTTATAAGTAAGGCCATGCATCACGATCTTTGGGTTATCCAAATTGACATCCGTCGTGGCATATATCTTGATCACATTCGTGAATTTGTTGCCTTGTGAGAAAAGCTTGGAGACATCCATCTCAGTCGTCACTCATGGCATGTAGGACACAATTGCTTGGAAATGCACTAATGAAGGGAACTACTTTGACGTCCTAGGCTTATAAGATGCAGTTCACAGGCCTCACTACCACCACCATCGGCGCCATGATCCGAACCGTTTGGAAGATTTGGGCACCTCCAATTGCAAAATAGGATTTGGATGGTCAGTCAGTTGCACCATAAAGGATGGCCAAATTGTGGCCTTTGCCCCCTTTGCAAGCAAGTTCTAGTCCGCGGCACATCTCTCAATGCCGATGCACGTTGAGAGTTCTGGGCTGAGGTACATAATTGGATAGGCCTGCATGACATCTCACCTACTGAGTGGGGTAATGCGACATCGGTTAAAATGTGGTGGACTCGCATAATTAGCACAGTGGCCCCATCTAGAAGGTCTTGCTTCCTTGATGATGCTTATTGTTTGGGAGATTCGAAAGGAGAGCAATGCATTTTTTGGCAAGGCTGTTGTCCCTATTGGAGTCATCGTTGCCAAGATCAAATAGGAAGGTTCGTTGTGGGCTCTCAGGTGAGCCAAACATTTGAAATGCAATGCCGTGAGAGTAATTCTTTTACTTTTCCCCGCTTGAGATCAGAAGGCTGATAAAACAGGTGGAGTACCAATCCCCATGCACCTCCCATACATCGAAACACCCTCAAAACCAAATGATCCTTTTCTAACAACTCAATTCGTGGTTCACCATGTGAGCGAACTACAAGTGTTGACTAAGCTTAATTATCCATGACACAGTGATGTCCGAGAAAGTATCCAGATACACGGTGCCTTTTTGTCCTTGGTGCATCCATCTTTAGCAATACCATCAAGAAATTGTCAATAATTCTGAAAAAGGATTAGCATATGGACACAATGTTTATTCGCTATGCTGCAAAATATCAGAATTCAAATCACAATTGAAATTAATCTCTACATGAATAGTAACTATCTAAGTTGAGCTGTCCCATTAATGAACTATCCGCACCGAATTTTATTATTTTTATTTTGGGACTTATGTTTTAGATTTATATTTGAGAACTTCTGGAATATAGCATACTTTTCATTTATGTAAACATACACAATGTACAATGACTAAAATCAAAGCATCTTTTTTTTCGAAAAACAGATCATTTTCTATAGGAAGTCACATGATATTTTTATTATTTTTACAAAAAGCTATGAGCCAAAAATTTAAAAGACTATGTCTTAATACCCAAGGTGAGTTCAAACTGTCTAGACTGAAGGTGATCATCAGAGCTGCATGAGAGGTTCAATATTTTTCTGTTTCCTTTTGAAGCATGACCTGCATGAGAGGTTTTTTTAGGGGAAGTATGAGATAGCTCTCTGTACGATAGATAGTACGAACTTGGCTTCATGATCTAAAACAACCCGCCAACCTAGATAACACAAAACACATAACTTATGTTCCTCTAGCAAAATAAAATAGTGTCATATTCAGACAGTCCACCACATGCATGCTCCAGCTTAGCAGATCTTGTTTTTATTCATTCACGTGACACACTAGCTATAGTGCACAACCATCTAGTGATATGTGGCATAGTAGGTAGTGGGGGAAAATGACTTTCCTAAAAAAAAAGGAAAACCCAAGGACCCTATACGAGACATAATTACACGACTCATCGTCTGCTAGCAAAACAAAACATCACCATAAAAGAAACAACTCATTACAAGCTCCAGCTTGGTAAACATGTTTGTATTCATCCACGTAGCACGCCAACTAGTGGAAAACCAAATGCTGGCATGTCGCATATCAAGTACTGGTGCAAAGCCTATTCCATGAAAAGCAAAACCTAGTGAACCTGCATGAGTCAAAATACACGACTCACCGCCCATTGTCAAAATAAAACATTGCCATAAAACAGACAACTTATTACAAGCTCAACATGATAAATGTTGTATTTATTCATGCCAACTAGTGGACAACCAAATGCTGACATGTGGCATAACAGGTAGTGAAGCATTGCATGCTACACTATGGGGCGGTCCAGCTTGAAAAAAACTAATGGAACAACCAAATGCGGACATGTGGCATACCAGGTAGTGGTGCAACGCCTAAAAAAAGAGAACCCAACGACCCTACATGAGACCAAATAGATGGTTCACTGTCCACTAGCAAAATAAAACAATGTCATTCAGTAGACAACTCATTGCAAGCTCAAGCATGACAAATGTTGTTTGTATTCATCCATGTGGCACACCAACAGGTGGACAACCAAATGCTGACATGTGGCATAGCAGGTAGTGGAGCATTGCATGCTACACAATGAGGTGCTCCACCTTGAGACAACTAATGGAATCCGAGGCTCCGAGACTATAAATGTTGACCCCATGCCTTCTTGAGTTAGGCACTTGTAGTACAGGCTAGCAGAGCATCATGGTTGAAAACCACCCGGCCGTCACAATGCCAACCACTTCCGACAAGGAACTTCTGCAAGCGCACGCCGAGCTTTGGAACCTCACTTTTAGCTACCTGAAATCCATGGCGCTAGAGTGTGCCATCAATCTAGGGATTCCCACCGCCATCCACCGATGTGGCGGCACCGCCTCATTGCCAGACCTACTTGCCACCCTTCCCATACTTGAGAGGAAGAAGTCCTACCTGCCTCGCCTCATGAGGTTCCTCGTCGCCTCGGGTATCTTTACGGTTGATGTCCCCGCAACAGGGGAGTGCGCTAACGTGGGTGCAACTAGTACCTACCGGCTCACACCTTTATCTTGCCTCCTCGTGGATGGAGACGACACCGACGCCCACCAGCGCACAAGCCTCTCGTCGTTTGTGCTCTCGCAGACCAACAAGTACCATGTAACGGCGGCCATGCACTTCTCTGAGTGGTTCACGAGCGACGAAGGATCAGCCTCGGCCGAGATGCCATACATGATGGCAAATGGCACAAATCCATGGGCAATCATGGCTCGTGATCCAAAGCTAAATCAGGTCTTCAACGCTGGCATGGCGGCTGATACCCAATTTGCAATGAACTTCATCGTCAGCAATTGTGGCGAGGTGTTTGAGGGGGTTACCTCGATAGTTGACGTTGCCGGTGGGACGGGTACGGCGGCGAGGGCAATTGCCAAGGCCTTCCCACACATTAAGTGCTCGGTTCTAGACCTCCCTAACGTTATCAATTCCATCTCGTCCGACGGAACAGTCGAGTACATTGTAGGTGACATGATGAGTTCCATCCCAAGGACTGATGCGGTGTTCCTCAAGGTACGACAGTAAGTTTGTTTTGGGTGATTTTTTTCTTATGAACTTTTAAATTAACTTATGTAAGTGTTGACTGCAGTACGTGTTGCATGACTGGAAAGATGAGGATTGTGTGAAAATCCTAACGCAGTGCAAGAAGGCGATCCCCAAACCAGGGGGGAAAGTGATAATCGTGGATATGGTCGTCGGGTCTCCTTCTAAATCCATGTTCGAAGCCCAAGTGTTGTTCGATCTGTTGATGATGGTGATGACATCGGGCAAGGAGCGTGAAGAGCATGAGTGGGGCAAGATATTCAAGGATGCAGGGTTCAGCCACTACAAGACAAGGCCTGTTATGGGGTGTATGGCCGTCACCGAGCTGTATCCTTAGCTAGCCAAAGAATGGTTGATGTGGCACGCCTGACAGGGGTACGGTGAAGCCAGTAACTATTGGGTCAAATCAAATAAAGATAGTGCTAAGTAGTGATTTAGTACTAGTAGAACGAAACCAATGGGTTCAGCATGATGGATCTGCCCTTGGCCCAGAGTATAATTGTTGCCATGCACATTTGTCTCTTTTCATGGCTAGTTTCATTGATCATATACATTAATTTTTCTTGAACTCTTGATCATATACATTTATTAAGACTAAGAAGTAGTGCTTCTAGTTTGAAAATTTCGAAAAATGTCATAAATAGTAAAGGAAAGTAGGGCTTGAAGGTAAAAAAAATATATATCCAAATCGAATTAAACTGACAATCAATTGAATGATTGAAGAAGCAATGATACATGTGTTAAAAAGAGCAATGATACTTGGCATACATACTATGATGGCACAGTTTGCACTGGCGGTCCTCCAGGCAGGGGCGATATACACCACGTATAATAAGTGTCAGTCTAGTTTAATTAAGGGAATTAAGTTCGTATAGGCACATTAAGGGAATTAAGTTCGTATAGGCACATGACGCCGCACACTGTGACGGCTGGTGCTTGTGCCCACCGCCGATACAGTACGTGTGCTCAACCCGGCAACACGACGTGTCCTGCCACTGCCCTCAAGTCCCCAAAGCATTGGCCGGCGTCGACTCCCCCGCCCGTTTGTTTTGTCACCAAGCATTCGGCCTTGGGCTCGACCCTCGTTCCAACACGTACAAGGTTGCTCGCTTCTTCTATGCCTCCATCAAGGAGCACAAGATGTTTGGTATCTACACGTACACCATCAGAATGGAGGTGTTCACCATAAGCCAGCGGGGTTGGCGTGAGACGGCCGCACAACTGCCATACCAAGTCATGGTACAAAGATCTTCAACTTTCTTCAAGGGGTCTTTGCTCTGGAGTATTGATGAGCGCACCCTTGGGCGTGCCACACCAGGTTTTCTCTGCTTTACGTTGGGCGACGAGGCATTCAGCATCACAGCGCCACCTCTCTCCTGCTTGAGCATCAATTAACTAACATCGACCTTATGTGAGTTGCACGGGGAGCTATGCATATATAGCACGTTCCGGACCCATCAACGAAACACTTGACATGTGGATGTGCAGCGATTCCTGCTACACTGCGATTGTCTCGAGCAACTAGCCTGGATCTCTTCGTCCTACAGTTTGTATGCCCGTGCATTGCACGGAACATCAAGATGCATAACATCTGTTGTGATTGACCCATGCGGGAGTAATCCCATGTGCAAAAACTAATGATATCTCGAGAAACAGGAGAGATAAGGTGAGGAGGAGTGGGGCGTGGTGGTGATTGATGGTCGGACTAAGCGGAGGCATGGGGATGGACGATGCCGACAGTGGCCGCCATGCTAGATTGTTCCAGAGACTTTCTTTTTTAATTGCTCAACAATGAGGTTGTGAGAGATAAGGATGAACGAGGAAAGGCCTTATCTGCAAATGTGGAGAGATGTGCGGGTATCTTTTTACAAAATTGCCATAGTTTGCTTTCTATCCGTCAAATATAGATCGGACGGTCTATATTGCAAGATGGCAGGCACACCATCATCACCAACTCAGTTTTTTATAAGAGTAGAGATTTGGCAACGGTGTACTAGTGTTGCATGAGTCCACAGAATATATTGGCCGCTATGATTTGCAAACACAAAAAGGTTCCATGGATGTGACTAACATGGCTGGATTGATCTATCACGATCCCAACACAAACACATTTGGATGCGTGACGGAAGCTTTCTCAGACTTTGATTTAATCCCCTACATTTCAACGACAGTTCTAATCTAGTTGAATGGAAAGCTAGCTTTTCATCATCTTGTATGGAAGATGTCAGTTTATGAAAATTCAATGCACGTCACCGCATCCTTCTCATCTCTGTGGAGACCTCTTGAAATTTGCATGAACTGTCATAGAACTTACAGTAAGACTAGACATTGAGAAGAGGGAAGATGAGAGACGTGAGTTATAAAGGCTTCAACCTGTCAAGTACAACCAACCTAGCTAACTTAACTTGTTTTTCCACAAAGAAACTTAATTTTTGTTTTTCAAGAACGTACGTGTATTATTCCGCTCGGCATGAGAGGTTAGCTATCTCAAAATCAACAAACGGGCCACATGTGCATTAGCTCTGAAATTTGATACTAAGCCACTTTGAATCATTGGAGGAAATTAGACAAAACCAGTGCTCTGAAATTAAACAACTTTGATATATACTAAGCCACTTTAAATCATAGGATGGATTTTTTTTTGAAAGTTCCAGTGCAACTTTTCTTTCTCCCTTCTCTGCTAAATAGAAAACAATTGCATTTTATTTTATGTGGTTCACATAGGGGGTGAGTGTACCGATGATGTCTATGTGTAGAACAAAAGATGATAGTATCAAATGCTTTGCTGCTACTCAACTTTTTTTTCAAAGTAAAACTGAAACAGACCAGGTAAGGGCTATATCATCAACACCACATAATTATTCCTAGAGCAGGCATTCAAAGGAGTTCCCACGTAAGGGGTAAATGCATGATTTATGCTTGATCAAGCGGAGAACCTCGCTGCAGCGCTCGACTTCCACGCCGATGAGCATGGCCACATTGGAGTAGTATTTGGCGACAGAGAAGCGGCCACCACCAAGGTGCACGAGGCATGAGTAACCTCCTAGCTCGCTGCGCCCCTCGGGCGCCATGATGCCCATGTCCAGCTCATGGCTAGCCAGAGGCGGCGGCGGCTGCTGGCCCGTGGAGGCGAGGCTGCCCAGATCGGCTGCACAGAGAACACCTTCATCCCTGGCCGAGAAGCCGTACCAAAGGCCGTGCTGTGGGGCATAGTGGACCTGTCCCTGGAACGGGAGCTCCGAGTCGGCAACCTTGCTCCACGCCCGCGTCTCCGTGCCCAGGGAGAAGGTGCCCTGGCCCTTGGAGGAGACCCAGATGTTTGAGTCGCCGACCACCGCAGCGGTGTTGGGGACATCATTAATGAAAATGTCGCGCGACGGCTCGTATGGGGGTGGGGGGAGGAGGTGCCATGCCCAGTCCAGCGAGTGTCTTGCCTGGACCAGCGCCTCCACGGAGTACTTGAACGACAACACCTTGTCACCCGATTTGGGTGGAGCCTTCTCCATGATATACAGATCGTCATGGATGGCGAGCCAGAGGGGGCTTAGTTTCTCCTCTCTCGTGCTGGGCAGTTTGCGCGTGGTCTGCGAGGCATCGTCGTAGAGGACGGGCATATGGTCCTGAGGTTCTGTACGCGGGACAGCGAGGATCTTGTCCCTGCCCCGGCCGAAGAGCATGAACTCTGTCGCCCTGGGAGCGAAGCCCCTAGCGGGATTGTCGAAGGTAGTGATGCTGGGAGGCAGGCAAGTCTTCACCGGCGCCGTCGCCTGCGGTTCATCCTCGCCGTGGAAGAGAGTCGACGGGTCGATGCGGTGCAACGAGTACACGCAGTCCTTTTGCTGCTCGCCACAGAAGCGGCGGTGGCATCGGGGTTTGGGGGGCCTGTGGTGGTTGATCACCATGTATAGGAACGCACGAGCACGGCTCATGGTCGGCGTGGATTGGCGACGGCGGCGGCCGGCGGAAAGCACGCGTATCCGGTCGGTGTGCAGTGCAGATGCGATCTGGTTGTTCAGCATACGGTACACATGGTGGGCGGAAGACTAAAACTAGACCGAACTGGTTGTTGTACAACCTATGGCCCAATAGACCGATAAGAATCACAAAACATAGACTTTTTTTTCTATGTAATCCCCCACAACCAGTGCGTCCTTCAAGAGAAGGTGCGGTTTGTTTTTGCTTTTTTCATAGAACAGTAAAAATAACATTTATCTTATTAATTTATACATAGTCCAAGTAATAATAAAAAGGAAGTAAAAGAATATTCATGAGTTATGGACAACTTAGTACATATCAACAATATACAAATCATGTAGTTCCGAAACAATGTTCATGTCCTTTAAAGATACGCTTGTTTTGAAAATGTCATGTTATAAAAAATTGTTTGTATTTTTTCAAATGTTCACGTAATTAGGAAAAAAAATCATCATATATTTAAAACTTTCATATGTATAAAAAGTGTTCTCATATATTCTAAAAAGTTTGTAATTTTTTAAGAAGAGTTGACATCTTTTAAGAAAATGTTCATGCAATTATTTAAAAGTGTTCACGCGTTTACAAATTATTCCTTGTAAGAAGAGTATATTCATGAATTTTATAAATAAAATTGTTATTTAAAGAAAGTTTGCACGTGATTTAAAAAATATTCTTGTAATTTTACAAAGTGTTGATGCCTTTTAGTTTTTTTTTACATAATTCTACAAATTTTCATTAACCAAGTTTGTGCATTTATTTCAAAATGTATATATATTTCTTTTAAAAAATAGAAGAAAATGGAAATATATTAAGAATAAAATTAAAAATAGAAAAGGGAATATAAAAAGATCTGGAAGAAGAGAAAATTGCATGTTTTTAATGTCTATTTGGTTTATTTTGAATTTCTCTCATATTTTAGGAACTTTATGAATAGAATACATGTTACTTTGGAGGTTTCCTGTTCTATCGCCTAATTTTCCGTTTCCCATTGAGTATATAAGAAAAAACTACCACATTACGGGTTAGGGCTACAAAAAACTATCACTTTTTTAAATTTTTCAAAAATCTACCACAAAATTGGCTGGCTGTTCCAAAAAACACTAATGACTCGATGATTAAAATTTGATCCAGATTATGACAGGGCGGGCCCACATGTTTGTTTGACCGCTAAGTAGACCGTTAAGTCTGACGTTATGACAAGTGGGCCCTCATGTCAGCTTCTTCTTTGCCCCATCTTCCCTAGGACCACTGGCCTCATTTTCCTCCGTCAATGGACATCATCGAGGGGAGCCGCGTCTAAGGCCATCAGGAGGGAGGCAGGGTAGGGGAGGAGGTGCACTTGAGACCGTCGGGAGGGGAGGATGAGCTCGCTAGCTCGAGCCCCGGCCAGATCAGGCTGCCCACGGCCGCGATGCGCGTCCATGGCTGACCATGGCGGGGCTGCCGACGCAGCAGTGAGCAGCAGCCGTAGGCAGCCGTAGCGACGGCGGTGACAGCAGCTACTGCGGGCAGCAACGGAGAGCAGCGGCGGCGGCGGCGGGCAGCAGCGGCTGCCGAAGCTACGGTACGCACCCTATGCCCGGCGCTTGATGGGAGACCGACGGAGGTGCGGGAGGAGCTCCTCACGGCCAGTGGCCAGGGCAGCAACGATCGGAGGTGGACCTAGCTCGTCGGGACTCCTATAGATGCTGATGGCACGGGGCGTCATGCTTGCTCGCGCGAGTAGTTAGCAGCGGCGATGTGAATCGGGAGGATGGATGGTCTCCAGATGCGAGCAGCTGCTTGCCGCTGGCCATGGCCATGGCCGCCGCAGCCACGGCGAGACCAACGCCGGCATACCTAAATTACAGTGCTTGAGCAGTTCATGTGTCCAGATCGGATTTCTTATGCAAAAGGAGATGCTCTAATAGCAAAAATGAGTGCTATGACTATCACCGCGTAGGAGGGATACCAAGTTTGAATCAAAATCACAAGCTACAGCGAAGAACGAAGATGAACTCCGATGAACTCGTGGAAACCCTAATGGGATCTATGTGAAAAGGAAGGAGAGAGCTCATCAGAGCTGTTGAACAGTGGAGGTGCGCGGACGAACTCTGGTCGATTCAGGTTGATGCCGCGGCCGTTGTTGAGGCAGTGGCAAAGGTCGACGGCGGCGGTGGAGCTCGGGCGCTGAGGCGACGCGAGGTGGAAGACAGAGACGAGGAGGCAAGGGGGGAAAGTGAAAGGGACCCCTAGCCCTATTTATAACGTCGAAATGATAAGTGGCAAGCGCAGGAATCGAGGAGGCCAAAAAATGGATATGGGACAGCGCAGACGCCTTGATTTTCGGGAGCTTATTAAAAATACAAGATATATTAAGATTTGGGCCTTGTGTAATATTAATGGCATGTGACGTCACGGCGGGTTACAAGGCCTCACAAGAATAAATGAAGAAGGATCTTTTCTAAGTGCGGAAGATTGATATAAACAAGTTTAAATCAACCTGGGGCCTAATGTTGGGATATAACTATTGGGTATAACCCGCCCAGGAGAGGCCGGATTATACCGCTGGTGGTTTGTTATGACAAAGCCCATGAAGATGTTGAAGATGGCGGTTCACGAAGCAGGCTTACTGAAGGCCCGAAGCCCAAAGGAGACTTA
Organism: Aegilops tauschii subsp. strangulata; assembly: GCF_002575655.3. NCBI lineage: Eukaryota > Viridiplantae > Streptophyta > Magnoliopsida > Poales > Poaceae > Aegilops > Aegilops tauschii. Next base: position 606,719,957 of record NC_053037.3, read on the forward strand.
AGGCCTACAGGTGTAAACCGCCACATATGTATGACT